>NW_012103366.1:743163-745232 GCF_000951045.1 Mandrillus leucophaeus
AAAAAAAAAAAAAAAAAGTCATTATCCACACAAAGCCTCTTTCACTACATGACTGTTCCAGGTGCACCTTATACAGCTCCTCACCAAAGTTGCTTTCTTATTAACAACAGAATTCAGCCAGATATGGTGGCTCACACCTATAATTCCAGCACTTTGGGAGGCCAAAGCAGGTGGATCACCTGAGGTCAGGAGTTCAAGACCAGCCTGGCTAACATGGTGAAACCCCATCTCTACTAAAAATACAAAAATTAGCTGGGCATAATAGTGCATGCCTGTAATCCCAGCTACTTGGGAGGCTGAGGAATGAAAATCGCTTGAACCCAGCAGACAGAGATTGCAGTGAGCTGAGACCACACCACTGCACTCCCGCCTGGGCAAAAAAAGAGTGAGACTCTGTCTCAAAATTAATTAACTAATTAATTGTGAAAACTTCAGGCGCTTCATATCCTTTTGGAAACTGAACCACCTTAGGCAAAACAAATAATCACAGCATCTGTGGCTCAATTAAGCAATAATAAAAACAATTACACCTCATGGGTTCCACCGGTGTTGACATGACATTGGAGAATAAAATGCTACAGCCACTGACAGTTTCTATAGCCATGGTTGCAAAACATTATCCATCATAGCCTCTTCTAACTCCATCCAATTCTAATGCTTTATGACTTTTTAAAACATCACTTCTTTGGTCATTGCTTGAGACCATTTTATTCCTATGAGTTTGCAAGTATATGCGCAATCATTTTTTTAGAATAATCTCTGTTTGGGAGGTTGCAGTGTGGTGCTAAAAACAAACAGATAAAGCTTCCACCACTATAAGCTCCAAAAGCCCTGTGTGGTGCTCACCCTTATATCCCCGGCTGGCTTTAGGTACTAGAAACTCAAAAACTCAGTTTGCTAGAGATACAAATCAGCCTTTCATTATGTGGTTTAAAACGTGCCTGTATCAGCTTTCTAATTTCCACCCACATAATATGCAGAAGAAACACAGCAGACCCTTTTTACAAAGCTTACAAAAGTTACGTAAGAAACAGACAAGAAATACATTTATGTGTTCTAATGGATCCATTTTTATAGTGTCAATATTTACAGCATGAATTTGCATGTCTCTCAGTGATTATAACTCACAAGGAAATCCACTGTTTCATCTTATATTTTCTCTTTTTTTTGAGACAGAGTCTCGCTCTGTCGCCCAGGCTGGAGTGCAGTGGCACGATCTCAGCTCACTGCCACCTCTGCCTCCGGGGTTCAAGCGATTCTCCTGCCTCAGCCTCCCAAGTAGCTGTGATTACAGGCACCTGCCGCTGCAGCGGGCTAATTTTTGTATTTTTAGTAGAGACGGGGTTTCACTATCTTAGCCAGGCTGCTCTCGAACTCCTGACCTCAAGTGATCCACCTGCGTCGGCCTCCCAAAGTGCTGGGATTACAGGTGTGAGCCACCGTGCCCAGCCTCATCTTACATTTTTCCTTTATCTTTCTCTTATTTGTTATGTGGGATGAATCTTTGTTCACACAAATTTTTGTTTTCACTATTAAATATATATGGCATTTAAGGCCAGGCACAGTGGCTCACGCTTGTAATCCCAACACTTTAGGAGGCCGAGGCAGGCTGATCACAAGGTCAGGAGATTGAGACCATCCTGTCCAACATGGTGAAACCCCCTCTCTACTAAAAATACAAAAAATTAGTTGGGCATGGTGGTGCATGCCTGTGGTCCCAGCTACTCAGGAGGCTGAGGCAGGAGAATCACTTGAACCCTGGAGGCAGAGGTTGCAGTGAGTCAAGATTACGCCACTGCACTCCAGCGTGGTGACAGAGTGAGACTCTGCCTCAAAATAAATAAATAAATAAATATGGCATTTAATATTATAAATTGTACATATACATGCTAAATATATTAAATACATTTAGTGTTAATTATATATAAATATATACATGTACTTTAAATATATTTATATTAGGCCGGGCGCGGTGGCTCAAGCCTGTAATCCCAGCACTTTGGGAGGCCAAGACGGGCAGATCACGAGGTCAGGAGATCAAGACCATCCTGGCTAACACGGTGAAACCC
>NW_012103366.1:745282-747618 GCF_000951045.1 Mandrillus leucophaeus
CATGAACCCAGGAGGCGGAGCTTGCAGTGAGCCGAGATCTGGCCACTGCACTCCAGCTTGGGCGACAGAGCCAGACTCCGTCTCAAAAAATATATATATATATTTATATTAATGTGATTGCATATTAAATATATAATATAAATGTTAAAATTTTAGTAAATATATATGATTAATTTGAATTATAAGTTTGATGACTGAAACTATACTTAGGTCTTTTTTTTAATGTTTGCCCCCAACCCCATTTCCCCATTACAGTTTCCTATATACCCTAGATACTCAATTAGCATTATTTTGTCATTTGTGGTATGTAAGTAAAGATCACACACTTTATATTTGCCAATGTGGACATAAAGAGAAACACTGTAATACAAAATAGTTGTCTAAAAGAATGTGAAGGGCCAGGCATGGTGGTTAACACCCGTAATCCCAGCACTTTGGGAGGCTGAGGCAAGCTGATTGCTTGAGCCCAGGAGTTTGAGACCACCCTGGGCTACATTGTGAAACCCTGTCTCTACAAAAAATACAAAAAATTAGCCAAGCATGGTGATGCGCACCTGTAATCCCAGCTACTTGTGAGGCTGAGGTGGGAGGATCACCTGAGCCCAGGGAGGTCGAGGCTGCAGAGAGCCATGATTGTGCCACCACACTCCAGCCTAAGCAACAGAGCAAGACCCTCAAAAAAAAAAGAAAAGAAAAAAGAAAAAATGCTAGGCAGCCAGGTAAGGTGATGCGCCTGTAGTCCCAGTTACCCAGGAGGCTGAGGCAGGAAGATTGATTGCTTGAGCCCAAGATGTTACAGTGAGCTATGATCATGCCACTGCACTCCAGTCTGGTGACAGAGTGGCACCTTGTCTCTAAAAATAAAATAAAATAATGCTTTTTCTAAAAATGAATGATAGGCACTAGAGGTGTCTCCTGCTTTTGCTAGAGGCGCTGGATATAAGAGGGGAAACTTCCAGCCGGGAGTAGTGGCTCACGCCTGTAATCACAGCACTTTGGGAGGCTGAGGTAGGCAGATCACGAGGTCAGGAGTTCGAGACCAGCCTGACCAACATGGTGAAACCCTGTCTCTACGAAAATACAAAAATTAGCCAGGCATGGTGGCACGTGCCTGTAATCCCAGCTACTTGGGAGGCTGAGGCAGGAAAATTGCTTGAACCTGGGAGGTAGAGGCTGCAGTGAGCCGAGATCGAGCCACTGCACTCCAGCCTAGGCAATAGAGCGAGACTCTGTCCAAAAAAAAAAAAAAAGGGAAACTTCCAGCGTCTCCTTGGGATGTTTGAACCTCAGTAAACACACCCAAAATTGAGCTCCTGATCTCCTCTACCTGCCTCAAACTTGTTCTCCCCCAGTCTCTGCCATCACAGCCAGCAACACAGATCAGAACCCCTCATCCTGAGTCCTCCCTCCAGGCCATCACGACATCTTGCAATTTCTGCTGGCCACTGCCAGCCTCAGACTCAGGTCATAAAAGAGGCAGGTAGATACACAGAAGAAATCCCATGCAGACCACTGGCTCTCCCCACCATCAATGCCACTCCCAAAAATCAACTCCTGGTCAGGCACAGTGGCTCACACCTGTAATATCAACATTCTGGGAGGCCACAAGATGGATGCATTGCCTGAGCCCAGAAATTCAAGACCAGCCTGGGCAAAATGGTGAGACCCTGTCTCTACAAAAAAATCAAAGAATTAGCTTAGTGTGATCACGTGCCTGTAGTCCCAGCTACTTGGGAGGCTGAGGCAGGAGGATCACTGGAGCCCAAGAGTTTAAGACTGCAGTGAGTCATGATCGCACCATTGCGCTCCAGCCTGGGTCAGGGTTATCTTTTAAGAAGCCGTCTTTAATGGCTTTCTCTTAGGCCTGGATTAACAAAATGCAAACTCTTTTCCATGATGTTTAGTGACCCACATGCTCTGAGTCTCGGTAATCCCCATAAGCCTACCTTGTGCCCATCTCCTCCTTGCTGGGCACCTTGTACTGTTGCAAGGTCGGCCTTCTTTAAGTCCCTCAACATGCCAAGCGTTCCCAGCCTTAGGACCTTCATGAATGCTACTCCATCTAGCAAAGATGGACATCTCCCTGCTCATCAAATAACTTCAGCCCCACCTCCCTGGAGGAGCCTTCTCTGATGACCTCACTTATGGGATTCCCACCCACTATTGTGCAGTACCTGCAGGTTCCTGGTTCCTTCAGAGCACTAAATCTCACCTCCAACCCACAAAGAAAGTCCCAGAGGATGTAGAATCTTTATTCACCACTGAGTACTTAGTATCCAGTGTCCAGCACACAGCAGCTGCTCAAACAGCAGTTAAGTCTGTATCTAGGCCAAGCA
>NW_012103366.1:748293-759363 GCF_000951045.1 Mandrillus leucophaeus
CAACATGGTGAAACCCATCTCTACTGAAAATACAAAAATTAGCCAGGTGTGGTGGCGGGTGCCTGTAATCCCAGCTAGTCGGGAGGCTAAGGCAGGAGAATGGCTTGAACCCGGGAGGCGGAGGTTGCAGTGAGCCGAGATTGTGCCACTGCACTCCAGCCTGGGCAATATGAGCAAGACTCCGTCTCAAAAGAAAAAGTCTATATTTAGGCAAGAAAATAAGTCCTTTCAATGTGTCTAGTTTAAGTCATTTAATTCATATTTACTGGTTCTATATTTTGGTAAATAATTACCACCAGCTGCCTCTACATAGTATATTAACAAAGACAAGTCTAATTTAACATTTATATGCTATTCATTTTTTCTTTTCTTTTAAAAAAATTTTTTTAATACAGAAGGGGTTTCGCCAAATTGCCCAGGCTGGTTTTTAACTCCTGGGCTCAAGTAATCCACCCACCTCGGTCTCCCAAAGTGCTGGGATTACAGGCGTGAGTCACTGTGCCTGGCCCCCCATTCATTTCTAATGTCCCATTCAGTACATGTGATAAGAAATAAGATGATTTGCAGAAATAACTTTGAACATTAGCTCTTTGTTTATTAGCCGTATAATTTGTGTGTGTATTTTTTGCACTCCTCAACAAACTGTGATGATGTCTTCCAAATCAATTTAGAAGGAAAAAAAAATCCAAATAATTCTAAATCAGCCACAAACCATGATTGACAACAGTCATAAATAACTACATCCAGGCTCTTCATCTACTCTCAGCAGACTTTATGTACTATTGCCTTTTTTTTTTTTTTACTGCAAAGAACCTTCCTGGAGTCTGTACTACCTTCAAGATGGTTTGTAGGGTCCCTAAGCCTAGTAGCCATAGGAGTCTACCAGCAACTGAGGAAGCCCTTTTCAGTGAATTATGGCTCTAAACAAGGCAAATGAACACAGAGAAGGAAACTGTGCGTCCCAAGGCCAAGAAAAGCAATTTTGCCAAACCTAGATAATTGTCCAAAGGAGAGAACGAAGCCAGGGCTAGCAAACAAACATGACAGATCAGAGAATTGTTTTGCCATTTGGTAAAAGGCAAGATCAAATATTTGTATAAAGGTTCTGGGGAAAAATTAAAGACTCAAACAATGACTCTAGCACTTCCATTTCATGCCAGGTTAAGACAAAAATACCTAATTAAGCTCTACAACCAAGAACAATCTAAATGGAATTCTGTAGCAGCAATTGACACTTGTGAAAACCTCAAAGGTGAAAAGAGGTATTTAAGACAATTTGTCTTGACAGTTACTCTCAGAACAATCATTAATTATAATTAAATGACAATAGAAAAGGTGATAAACAATATAGTAACGTAAGTCAGTCAAGTATCTGTAGGGCATGCAATTCACAAAACAGGTTCAAAACAGAGGGCTATACATTTAGATGTAAATCACAAAAAGATTGCCAAAGAGGAGGCTTTGATTTGGAAACAGGGAAGCTCTGAAATGGGGAAGTGCTGAAATGATTGCAACATCCCCACATTTGGCCCTGCCTTGCACGTTACTTAGTCATCAGCCTCCATCAAGGACTTGTGGTGGCAGAGAAAATAAACCACAGAAAACATGGCAGCCTCCTAGAAGAGGTCTGGGAGAAAACCCATGCTCATTCAGAAAGGTATGTTCGTGGTTGTATTTCGAGTAAAACGCTTTCAGTCACACTTGAAATGTGTAAAAGCCTGTGTGTCTTATTCATTTATTCAACAAATATTTATGGAGCACCTACTCTGTGGCAGACGCTCCTCTAATGTGCTTTGGATATATCAATGAATGAAGTAGACATTCTAGTCAGGGAGAGACAGACAATAGGTCATACAATTACATAGCATGCTACAAAGTGATAAATACCAGAGAAAGAGCAGGGTAGCGACACGGAGGATGCGGGCAGGAAGGAGGAATTGCTGTTTTAACTAGGAAGAGGCAGAGCAAAGACTTGAAGGAGGCGAAGGAGTGAAGCATGGATATGTCTGGGGATGATGGTTCAGGCATCAGGGGCAGTCAGTGCAAAGGCCCTGTGGTATGAATGTGTTGGGCACACCCCATCAAGAAAATGAGTGTGGTTAAAGCAGAGGGAGTAAGGATGTGTGTGGTAGCAGGTGAGGTTAAAGAGGTGATGGGGCTTAGAAATAAAGTCACTCACTGGCTTTTGAGTGAGATAGAAAGGCTCTAGAAAGTTTTCAGCAGGGGACTGATACGATCTGACTTCTGTTTTAAAAGAGTCACTCTGGCCAGGTGCGGTGGCTCACGCCTGCAATCCCAGCACTTTGGGAGGCCAAGGTAGGCAGATTGCTTGAGGCCAGGAGTTCGAGACCAGCCTGGCCAACATGGTGAAACTCCATCTCTACTAAAAATACAAAAATTAGCCAGGCGTGGTGGTGCACATCTGTAATCCTAGCTACTCAGGAGGCTGAGGCAGGGGAATCACTGGAGCCTGGAAGGCAGAGGTTGCAGTAAGCTGAGATCATGCCACTGCACTCCAGCCTGGGTGACAGAGTGAGACTCTGTCTCAAAAAAAACAAAGTCACTCTGGATACTAGGTCAAGAAAGGAGTGTGCAGGGAGAGCAGTGAGGACAAAGGTGGAAGCAGGGGAGCAGATAAGCAGATTCTGCAGACGCATCCACCCTTCTGACACTAGCTCTAGCCAATGGAGAAAAGGCAAGACCTTTCATACATGACTAGGGTGTATGAGAACATGGGTGTTACCATTTAATTTCAGGGTCTGTGTGCCTCCTGCAGTTCCCACCAGAGAAGTGACTCCTAGGTTTCACACTGGGCTTGTCCGTATCACATGAGCTGGCAGTTTCTGTTTACTCACTGGCAAATACCTTGAGGTAGATCCTGGAGCCCACAATGTGGAGCAAAAAGCAAAGGAGGTCCCTGAGCCAAACTACTGTTTGCACCAAATGGGAAGGGCTAACTTGTTATTGGATTTCTCTTTGCTCTGCAAATAGGATTTCACTAGAGGCAATTCTTCCAATAGTTCTTCATCCACCTGTTCTTCCTCATCTTTTCCTTAACTAAGAGTACACCGTCAGCCCACCAGAAAAGCCACACTGCTGTGACTCATTGATATTCACCTGATACTGCCCTTTCACTCTTGGATTTCTTGGCTGACTCTCCGTAATTTTTAGAGGTGAGATCTCACTATGTTATCCAGGCTGGAGTGCAGTGGCTAGTCACAGGGGCAATCATAGCATACTAAAAGCCTTGAGCTCCTGTCAACCATCGATGTTCCTGCCTCAGCCTCCCAAGTAGCTGGGATCACAGGCATGAACCATCACAGTCAGCTCTTCACTCTCCCTAATTTTGAGAAAACGTACTTTTTTCCTTCTAATAATGACCTAATAAGTTTTTCTAATTATGAAACAATGCACTTTTTTCCTCCTCATCATCGCTTATTGGCAACTCTCAGACTTTTTTTTTTTTTTTTTCCCTCCTCACTGCCTGTATGATCAGGTCTTTATTCAAAAGAAGCTGTCCAAAATAATTTGACCTTTATGGAATAATCAAATGTAAGAGTTTATGCAACAGGTTGCTTTTCCTCTGGAGTAGGTTTCTTTTCTGCAGGCTTCTTTTCAGGGGCTGGTGTCTTGGTAGCTGCTGCCTTTTTTCCCACTAGAGGCTGCTTCTGCTTCTTCACACCAACAGCAGCCTTCTTTCCTTTCTTTTCCCTAACCCTAACCCACCACAGGCTTCTTGCCTGCAACCGCCACCTTCTCATCTGAGTTGGCTTCTAGTGCTGCTGCTGCAGCAGCTGCCCTATCCACCCAGAGCTTGGGATTCCTGGCCTGGCAAAGAATGGTGTTCCGGCGCATGGTCTTTGCACATGGGTTTAGCTTCAACATGATTCTCAGGTTTTTCAGTGGGTTCTTCTTTAGGACTCTGCGATGAATCTTCTTGCGTGGTGCTCCAAGGGCTCTTTGGATCTCTGGGCTTTTCAAGATTCTGCTAAGATCTGTATTAATCATCTTGTGCATAGGAAGATTGTAGTTACTCTTGAGGGAAGCGGCTTTACGCCAAGTGCCATACAATTCATCTAACTTCCGGAAAGCACTTTCAGTCCCAATGCAGAAACGTCCCACATGCCCACCAGGAGCAAGCTTCAAAATGTTCAGTTTGCTTCCATTAAGCAGAGTAATTCCAGGGATGTTTCTGAAGGCCTTGATGATACCATTATCCTCATTATAGATGATGCCCGGCCCCCTGCGTTGGATACGGCGACAGTTTCTCATTTTGCCTTTGCCAGCTCTCATTCCCTGAGAGGCATAGACCTTTTTGATATCATTCCAGGCTTTAAGTTTCTTAAGAAGCAAAACAACTTCCTTGGTTTTCTTGTAGCCTTCAACTTTATCTTCAACTACCAAAGGAAGTTCAGGAACTTCCTCAACACGATGACCTTTAGACATGACCAGTGCTGGCAGGGCTGAGGCAGCCAGGGCAGAACAGACAGCATATCGTTTTTGGGTTGTGTACCCTCTACGATGCCAGCAGCGCCAGGTTTTGGTTGCTGCAAACATTCGGCCTCCACAACACATGTTTCCAAAAGCACCCTGGCCAGAGCGGTGAGTCCCACCACCTCCGACTGTGGGAATTTGAGCCACAGCTCTGCCAGTACCCCAAGACTCAGCACCGGTCTGATGACCTGCGAATTCACTGACAGTGTAGGGCTGTTGTTTTTGCGCAAGTTGGTGTGAACAAAGTTCACAATATCTGGTCGAATAGGAGCCTTGAATACAGCAGGCAAAGTGACATTTTTGCCAGATGACTCCCCCTTTTAGGAGTACACCGGTATCAGTGGGCGAGCACACGCCATGGCGGAGAGAGGAGACAGCCACGCTCCTCTCAGCCCAGCTGCTGCCATAGGAAAAGCCTCTCAGCCTTTTAAAGGATATTAAAGAGCAGAAAAAGAGGTATAAAGTTGTTTGCTTGTTTGTTTGTTTGTTTTTAGATGGAGTCTTGCTCTGTTGCCCAGGCTGGAGTGCAGTGACGCAATCTTGGCTCACTGTTACCTCCACCTTCCGGTCTCAAGGGATCCTCCCACCTCAACCTCCTGGGTAGCTGGGATTACAGGCACGCACCACCACGCCTGGATAATTTTTGTATTTTTTGTAGAGATGGGGTTTTACCATATTGCCCAGGTTGTTCTCAAACTCCTGGGCTCAAGTGATCCACGGGCCTTGGTCTCCAAAAGTGCTGGGATGACGGGTGTGAGTGACCAAGCCTGGCCCAGATTAATTTATTTAATCCTTATAATAACCCTGTGAGGTAGGCATTTTACAGTTGGGGAAACTGAGTCACGATGTTTTCTTTTTTAGTTAGCCTGCCTAAAGTCACGTGTAAGTGGCAGAACTAAGATTGGAACCAAGGCAGTCTATGCTCCTAGTCACTCTGCTATGGAGTGTGAATTTAGTATGAATAGCCATCCTTTCCCCAAAATCTGCATCTTTAGCTAAATCCCTTTTTTTTCTCTCCATGTGACCAAACTTTGCTGATTTCCCTGATAACAAACTAGCCCGCAGAGCTGAGCTCTCCTCCATGCCAGCATGCTGCAGTCTTTTACAATCTAACGAAATTCTAAGGTTAAGCCACAACCACCTCACTCTTCCCTGGACAAGTCTAAAATAGTAAGATCATCCTCATGGAGAAATAGATCAGAGATATGAACTGGTAGAACATAAAACAAAAACAGAAAACCACAAAAACATTAGGCCATTGCATTTTCTGTTAATAAAAAGTTGCAGTGCCCCATTGAGTTTTCTATGTCACCAAACCCTCCCAGTTGTAGTTACACAAAGGCAACTTTGTCTTGAGAAGGCTACTGGGAAGATGGGCCTAATCTTGGCAAGGGCTTGGTGTACCGAGAACCACGTTATTATTTTTAAAACTAAATGACAACACACAAAAAGAAATATTATTTAAGCCACCTTTTCTTTTCTTTTTTTTTTTTTTAGACGGAATCTCACTCTTATTGCCCAGGCTGGAGTGCAGTGGCACAATCTCGGCTCACTGCAACCTCCACCTCCCAGGTTCAAGCAATTCTCCTGCCTCAGCCTCCCAAGTAGCTGGGACTACAGGCACCTGCCACTATGCCCGGCTAATTTTTGTATTTTTAGTAGAGACAGGGTTTCACCCTATTGGACAGGCTGGTGTTGAACTCCTGACCTTGTGATCCACCCACCTTGCCCTCCCAAAGTGCTGGGATTACAGACATGAGCCACCGTGCCCAGCCTAAGCCATCTTTTCAAAAGTCACAGTGCTATCATCTTCACCAACGTGGAACCCTAGTTTTTGAAACATGAATGATTTACCTGTGCTTACAAGGTTCAAATACACATTTTCAGAATAGGAATTAAATTGATCTAAGAGAAATAACACCTGAAAAAACCCTGTCCATTCTGTACTTCTATACTTTTTCTTTTTCTTGGGGCACGTGAAATGCTTTACAAACATGTTTGAGCCAGGTCTCGGTGCTCTGAAAGGTAGATACTTTTTATTATAATTTTAATACGCTGGCATTTCCTTGGTCAGGTACAGGCATCCTGTTCCTGTTTCAGCTGCACAATGCCCTGCATTCATTGTACACTCACTCACTGCCCACTGGTACATATACTTAACTCTTGCTCACCCACATGTGGATTATCCACAGCGTCTGGGAACAGGTTGTCTTCCACCCCAGTTGGTGGGTACTCAAGGCAAAACTGACAATTCATCGATGCAAGGCACAGTCAGGAGGCCAAAGCTGTCAGCAACTCCCCTTTCATTCAATGTACACCCACCAGGAACCCACTATGGTCTCTGTGCAGGGCCACCATGTTCATGAGAACCACAAACATATAGTATCCCCAAAGACAAATATCGTGATTTGGGGAGACTGGATATTCTTTTCTTGATTAATGTGGTTGAGTGTAATCTATAAATAAAGCATACATTTTTCAGAACCAGAAATCTCCTGAGACCAAAACATTGATATTTTCCTAAAACACAAAGGGTTTTCAGGGTTACACTAGCACTCTGTTTTCTCTTGATGTCATCTCCCTGAAACGGCCTTCAGAAAAGCAGAGATTGTGCTTTTGACTTCTAAAATGACTCTACTCTAAAAGCTTTAATAGGGTGTACCAAAAGAGCTACTATAGTCACAATCACTTCTATGTGATCAGCTTATTTATGTATTTTATTTTACAAACACATAAACCATATGCATCTAGACACACCTACAAATCATTTTTTACATAAACTAAGTTCCTATGAGGACAAAAATGGAAGATTCACAATGACAAAAAAAGACTTCTCCTATTAAATATGTAAGTTACTTAAATCGAGCTGCAATTCTTTTTTTTTTTTTTCGGGTGTCCTTAAACCACACAGAAAGTAGAGGAAAGGCAGAGAGTGGGAGTATGGTTGAAGGGTTTGTGCCTTTTGTAATCGGTTTACTTTTGGTTGTACCAAGAGATGATATCTTGAATTCATTCAAACTAGTGTCTATTGCAGTACACTAGGAACATTTGAATTACAAAAGGGAGGAGGAGCTTCTACTTCTCACAGTTGCTAGTTTACCTGCAATCCTTTGAGGGCATTGGTAATCTCCATGTGAGCTTTCTGGTAAATTCCACACTAGGACCACATTCAGAACTTACCTGTTTCTTGGCCATTTATTCCTCTAGACATTCTCTCCCTTTCTACTTTCACTGGAAAATGAAAGTTTTCCTCCCCCACACCTTTTTCAGAGCAAAAGATACGAGATTCTTAAAAGAAGGTGGTCATTGACTTCAAGCGGAGGAGATCGCCCTCCCCACTGCCTCTCCCCTGATACAGACGCTGACAGAATAGATGGGGAAGCAACTATGAGAGAAACAGAAACAATCAGAACTCCAGCTCAGACGATCTCAGGAGTTTTACTGACAGGATGATTCAGGACCACACACAAAAAATGGCAGGGTGCCATTTTCCTGAATCTCTCCAGCATAAGATGGGAACAACAACTTGAGGTGGCAACTGAGCAATTAGTTACTGATCACTTCTACGACAATTCTCTGGAGGCTCCAAAGGCCTCCTATCTTGAAACCCGTCATCTCTGCATTGCTATTATTGAAAATATTTATCCAGTTGCTCTTTGAAGCCATTACTTGGAGCAGTAATGTTGGGACTAACACACACCTTTTATGATATTAAACCAGAAAATCAGCATCATCATTAAGACACAGAGACTGTTCCCAAGAGGGAAAGAAAATATATCTCCTAATCAGGCCAGTAGCTGAAACACTGCAACATAACCTTTAGCTTGGAATCACTGTGACAAGCACTTAAAGCTGCATTTAATGTCTTCATTGTAACTTCATAAAAGTTTGGCACCCAAATTCTACCTTCATTCTAAACATACCCTTTCTCCTAAGTCTCATGAATTCCAAACTTAAACCCTCTTCAGAGTAAGTTATTTTTCCCCAGAATAATGTATCTTCTGGGATAACCTAATCACAGTTTTCCTTGCGCCTGGGTCCAATTTTAAGAAAATCTCCCACCTTCATCCTTGTATCCACTCCCCTGACCTTTTCTGATAAATCAGGAGACTTAAGATGTGGAGGTGGAAACTTACTGAAATAGCCAAATGCTTTTCTATAGCAATGAAAGCTCAGTCATTTGGGACATGATTTAATCTTGAGCTTCAGAGCAGAATTTGAAAAGCAAATTAAATCCTTTTGTAAGAAAATAATTTCGCCTACTTTAACCCAATCTTTTAAAAAAATCATGAGGTAGAACAGTAAACCAAATAGTCTAATATGAATGTTCTTATCATGTGAGAAAAAAAATATGAATAGTCTTTAACACTGGTTAGAGCAAGTGTATAGAACATGTGCCCAGAAGCATGTAGTTCCCTTGCTTTCTGTCTTTATTTCATCCTCAGGATCACCACTGCTTTGGGCAGAATTCTTTTAAAATTTAGTTTAAAGCAGCACAGTGGGGGAATCAAAAATAAACATGTTGACTATTAAAAATACAGAGATTGGTACAAAAAAAAATGATGATGATGAATTCTCAATCCTACAAACTTCTGTAAATGCAAAAACCAAGAGGAAGATAATAAATCTTTAATAATTGATTGATATTCAGAATATCTTGATCTAATTAATTTAAGCATGGCCTACCTAGCCAGGTAAAGGACGGCAGAGCTAGGCTTATTTCTTCATTTGACACATACTGAAAGTTAATCACGAAGCTAGGTGCTTGGGAAATTTCTGAGATCCCATTCTTCCAGTGTGCAGTAATTGAGTCAAAGAGGCCAACAGTATGTATATCAGAACAAGATGAAGGGTAAAGCAGACCAGAAAAAAACATTAAAACCCAAACCATCTCTTCCTTTCTTTTTTTCCTTCTGTTTTCCTTTTAGACTGGGTTGATTTTAGTTCCCTCCAAGACTTCAAGTCAGCAATCTGACAAAGATCATTGTTTAAATGAAGAGCAACACAAACTCCCACAAAGTGATCTCTTCTTATCCTCTAGGTTGAGTACTTTGGTTTATCTAGAGGTTGTGTGTTATGCCGCTGACCATTAGAATTAGCACCTGCAATTCTCAAACGCTCTGGATCTAATTGCCAACCTTTTGAGCTCAAAACTTCGGCAACCCCTTCATGTTGAGTTGCCAATCCTTTGCTTTCCCTCCCCTGAGAAATTCGTATGACCTTGCCTTAAAACTTTGAAAGAATACATTTTTTAATCTATATTCCTGCTAAACAAAACAGTGAGTCATTAAAATACCACCAGAAAAAAAAAAAAAAGGTTTGATTTTTAGTTCAGATCGGTAATGGCCTGTAAGGACCTTGGTGGTATCTTCCTATCACTTATGCCTTGGGACAGTACCCAGGAGTGGCTGAACTTTTACCTAATTAAAAAATGAGTCATTTATTTGAAAAGTTCCACTTCCATTTATTTTATCTGATTTCTTAAATATCCGGTCAACTGCTAATTTGTCAGATGTCATAATTCATCAGCCCTACCCTTTTCTACAGGTTGAATTTTTAATTTGAAACAACTACACCTCCACCGAGTGTTACTTTCAGAGGTAAATTACTGCAGGAAGACCCCCCTCTGCCCTGGTTAACACTTAAATGAGATGCCTCCTGTCCAGGACGCTTCCTCAATCTCACTGTAATAATCTGAGTCTAAAGTCACCTGTGCTTCTGGGCGGTCCAATCATGTATTTTCAAGAGTGAAAAAAAAAAATCAGTTTCTTTTATGGAAAAAGATTCATCACTACAGGAAACACGATGGGGCTGACTGTAATGATTATCTGCCTTCCCAGAAGCTGACCCTTTTCAAACCTTTTTATAAACACTTTATTTCCCACTAAATATACCAAGAGACAGAAGGTGAGTGATAGCATGAGGGATAAGGGCTAAAAAGAGAAGAAAAAGAAAAAAATATATACTTCAAAAATTGGGACCCAAATGTAAGATTAAGGGACAATAGTTAGAAGGAATACCAAAAAACACCTTACCTTTCCTTGTTAAGTTTTTGGAGCCGCCCACTTCAGAAATTAACACCATTCACAGCCCAGGAGCAACATAACACAGCTAGGAAGTCACCTACAACATCTTCTCGTCCGCCTTCTTTTTAATGTAAAACCAAAATAAGGAGTGTCCAGCGACTCCCCACCGCGCCGCTTAAAGCAACAGAGCGTTTTAGGCTTAACTCCCAGGCTCTGGGAATTCCAGTGGGTCAGAATTGCTTAACCTTGGAGACCTGCGGAGAGAAAGTCTCCAGGAGGACCGCTCCCCAAACCCTGGTTTCTCTTTATCCCAAGCTGCACATTCCACAGTGGAAAGCGGGAGCGGCGACCCGAAGGCAGCGAAGTTCTCTCGAGCTCAGCTCCCGAGGCCGGGAGCGCGCGGCGGTTCCACGCGCAGAGCGGCGCCGGGTCCCGGCTGCGTGGGGCGCTGCGCACCGGAGCGCTCAGCGTCTGGTCTGCGGGCCCTTCCCGGTTCCCTCCCTCTCTCCTCCCGCCGCCCGCCCCCTGCCGAGGCCATCCGCCTCACAGT
>NW_012103366.1:761923-762987 GCF_000951045.1 Mandrillus leucophaeus
GTCACAGACTGTCCAAGCTGAAGGATTCCAGAGGGGACATTCTCGCTGGGCACGGTGGCTCATGCCTGTAATCCCAGCACTTTGGGAGGCCAAGGCAGGCAGATTACCTGAGGTCAGGAGTTCCAGATGAGCCTGACCAACATGGTGAAACCCCATCTCTACTAAAAATACAAAAATTGGCCGGGCATCGTGGCGGGCACCTGTAATCCCAGCCACTCCGGAGGCTGAGGCAGGAGAATGGCTTCAACCTGGGAGGTGTAGGTTGCAGGGAGCCGAGATTGCACCACTGCACTCCAGCCTGGGTGACAGAGTGAGACTTTGACTCAAATAAATAAATAAATAAAATAATAAAAATAAAAGGAATTTGAAAGTGTGGAGATCAGTGACTCCAGGTGAACCGGAAGTGGAGTCAGGGAAAACTCCTGCTTGAGGAGGCTCAGGTTCCACTTCAGGAAGTGAGTCCTCATCTCAGAGAGGGTCAGTTACCCTTTCTCAAATGTTGCCTGCTCCTTCTTCAGTTTTGCCCACTGACACCTATGAAGTGGGTATATCTTTTTTTTTTTGAACCCCAAATCCACTGGAGAAATGGGTATAATTCTTGTTCCTATTTCTCACTGCCCTCCCCAGGAACATGACAAAAATAAAATAGATTTTTCTAAGTGGCAGGCTATAGCAAAACAAATGTGAACTTTCATTATTTCTTTTTTCTGGCTAACCTTGCCGCCTGTTTTATTATTATTATAATTATTTTAATTCTTAGGCCCACTCCATTTTCCTGGGGCATTTTAGTTTTCCAGACCCTTGCCTTTTACTTTCTGTTTTCTTCTTTTCCTTCTGCCTATGAGGCAATGTTCCGGTTTGAGTGCAAACAGCATGAAAATTCGTTTCCAATAGATTTGAGTTTGAATCTCAATTTTTTCTCTGAGCTATGTGATGTTGGACAAATTGCTTAATCACTTTGAGTTTTAGTGTCTTCATTTATAAGTTAATAACACCTATCTTTCTGGATGTCTTTCTTTTTTTTGAGACGGAGTCTCACTCTATTGCCCAGGCTGGAGTGCAAT
>NW_012103366.1:764862-766755 GCF_000951045.1 Mandrillus leucophaeus
TGCGCACCGGAGCGCTCAGCGTCTGGTCTGCGGGCCCTTCCCGGTTCCCTCCCTCTCTCCTCCCGCCGCCCGCCCCCTGCCGAGGCCATCCGCCTCACAGTAGCAAGGTTGTGTCTCGTCTACTCCCTTCCCTTAAACTCACCAAACCAGATTTTTACTCCCAACACCGGCAACTTCCCGTAAATCTGCCCTGAAATTTTATCCTGCTCGCTGAGCCTCCCCTGGCTAAAGGCCAGTGCCACATTCCTCTTGTTTTTAGGAGCGCAGATACCTTTGCTGAAGGTTCAAAGAAAATCGGCCTTGATGGCAGAGATTGGGGGACTTGACCAGACGGACTTCTATCCCCGCCCCAAAAGTCACATGCCTTTCAGACACCCAGAAGTGGCACCTGCTCCACCTGGGGGCATCTGTCCCAGTCAGACGCTCGGCCCCCTTCGGGCTGTTGGAGAAACCCAGCCAGAACCACGTTGGAGGAATTAGGAACCTGCTGTTGAATTTCAAGCCGATCGGAACCGCCCCGTTCCCCTTCTTCCCCCCATAAAGAAGTCGCTGGACGAGGTGGGATCTCCGCGACCCCCGCGTGCCCGAGGAGAGCTCCCGGGGCGTCCTTACCTGGGGCCGAGCATGGCTTGGCCGCACGCAGGCAGGAGCGTCACGCGGACGGGGCCCTGACCTTTGCTGGGGCCTTCGCAGCAGGGCCTGGGGCCTGGGCGCTGCTCGTTCAGAAGTGGCTCATTTTAATGCGCTCTGACCTAGAGTTACGAAGGGTTTCTAGAAAGGGAACAAAAAAACATTGCATTTAGAAACAGCAGCCAAGCTCTCGCTTCACCTTGCCTGCTCTCTGGGGAGTTGGCTCGAACCCCCACCCCATCCCAATCCCCAAGAAACCCAGATGTCCGCAATCCGCGCCCCACCCCCTTCGCCTTACCTGTTTATACAAGAGTTAAGGAGCCTCCCGCATTTCAGTGGAGCGCTAAGCCTGTTTGTAGGCGCGGAATGGGCCAACAGGAATCTAATTCTGTGACTAAACAAACGAGAAGAGGAAGCAGGCACCACCAGGAACCTAAAACAGAGTTGTGATTTCGGGTTGCAGTGTCATTCAGCTGAGGGGAAAAAAAAATACCGGGCTACTTTAGTGAAAGAATGTTCCAAAAATGGTTCTTTGCTGGTTGAGTTAACACATGCAAAGAGCTTAGAACGGTGCCTGGCACATAGTGTTAGCTGCCGTTATTGTTGTTATTCTTATTATTATTTACATTATGGCTTTTTTCTGAAGAAGGGGCGTGTGGTCAGAGTTAGACATGGGCTGTAGCCCCAGCACTGCCACTCACTAGCTGTGAGGCCATGAGCAAGATATTTAATCTCTCCCAGCCTCAGTTTCTGGAAGATTCTAACGATGGGATTTTTACAAACAGTTTACATTCATTGCTGAGAGTCTTGAATACAATGGGAAATAAAGTCCCTGTAAAGGGTAGCCAACTGAATTTCATCTCACTTAAAAGTTACCAGATTGACAAGAGAAATGGAGATTAATTTGCCTGCATTCCATGAAGCTCACTAATAGGAAGGAAACTCAGGACCCAGCAATCATCCATCTGCTGCGCTTAATTCTCATTTGTATTTTAGCACTTGACCTAGTGTCTAACCCTGGGAGAGTTACTTATCCCAGACTGGGCCGGACAAATAATGACCCTTGCCGTTTGAAAAGCAGTATGAAAGAGAGGGAGATGATTTTGAAACTCCTCATAAATATTAAAAAGTGATTATTGAAGGCTAAAATGTTATCAGTGCCTCCACCCTTTATCCTCCATTTAACTTCACATTTAAAGAAAGAAATCATGGCCGGGCACGGTGGCTCAAGCCTGTAATCCCAGCACTTTGCGAGGCCGAGAC
>NW_012103366.1:770065-772377 GCF_000951045.1 Mandrillus leucophaeus
AGGAAAGTAAGGTTCTCAGTAATTGCTAGTAAGTTGCAGAGCCAAGTTTTATTTTGTTGGTTTGTTTGTTTGTTTGTTTTTACTGCTTTTCACTATTCCACACTACTGAAACTATAGAGATGGGGTCTCATCATGTTGTCCAGGCTGGTTTCAAACTCCTGGGCTCAAATGATCTGGCTGCCTTGGCTTCCCAAAGTGCTAGAATTACAGGCGTGAGCCACTGCACCCGGCCTGAACCTAAGCTTTCTATCGTGGCTGGTGATTATTTCTCTCAACAGGTATTATTCAGAAAAGAAATCTTTTTTTTTTTTTTTTTAGAGGTAGTCTTGTTCTGTCGCCCATGCTGGAGTGCAGTGGTATAATCTCGGCTCACTGCAACCTCTGCCTCCCAGATTCAAGAGATTCTCCTGCCTCAGCTTCCCAAGTAGCTGGGATTACAGACGTGCACCACCATGCCCAGCTAATTTTTGTATTTTTTAGTAGAGATGGGGTTTCACCATGTTGGCCAGGCTGGTCTTGAACTCCTGACCTCGTGACCCACCCGCCTCGGCCTCCCAAAGTGCTGGGATTACAGGCGTGAGCCACCATGCCCGGCCAAGAAATCCTGTTTTAATCCAGAACGTGCAGCTTGACCAGAGAGACCTCTCATCCCCACAGTTTCTAAAGCCTCCACTTTCCCCATAGGGTGGCCACACCCATAGAAGCTTTTTCTAAAACATATTTTTGTTTTCAACTTTAATATTAAATTCCCACTAAGTCTAATATGTGCAAATTTAAGACGTTTTATTCCAGGGCACTCTTGAATCCAAAGGATTTAGCCCAGGGGCTACCCCTAGAATGCAGTAGACAGCCCATAGGATGAGGGAGAGCCATTCAGAACTCGTTTAGAAGGGAGTCTGGGCCGTCGGTTTCCATGCCACACCATAGGAGGGCCCCTGACTGAATTTTAAAAATGTACTGAGTTCACAGAAAAGGGAATTAAGTATAGCAGGGGTTCACTTCGAACATTAATCTCAGAAGCCAAATCCTTCATTTTGAGAAAGGCCTTCAATGCAAGGAGTCCCTTGACCTTCGTTCTTGCACAAATAGCTCTGCCAAAGCCTGTCCCGCTGAGATGGAGGGAGCACTAATGTAAATTATAGGCTCTTAAAGGCCTGCTCAAGACCACGGAATGATTTTGTTATGGCAACAAATGCTGTTAATTCCTCTGTATCCCTTTAAGACTTATTCCCTACCAGAGACGATCTGCAGATTTCTTTCTATTTTATAATGGAAAACAGCCCCACCTAAGAAGCTCAATCATTCAGCAATAACTTATCAGAAAAGATTGCCAACATAAAATTGCTAACATTTATTAAGTACTTACTGAGTATTTGCCAGATACTACGCCACACACTTTACATGTATTAACTATGTAATCCTCACAACAAGCCCATGAGCTAGAGACTGTTGTTATGCTCATTTTATACAGAAAGAGACCAAGTAAATGACATTACTGAGTTCCCAGGAACTCAGACTAGAAGGTGGCAGAGTTGGGGTTTAACCCAGGCATTCTGGCTCGTGAACCTGCAATCCTAACCATGGCCTCCATGGCCTCACAAAAAATTCCATATATGTCTATGATTGTGTTACAAATGTTGTGTGTATTCTAGTAGTGGTATCCCTAGTATCACTAGTGTCAAGAATAGTGTCTGGAACATAATGGGCACTCAGTAAGTGTCCCTTGAATGAATGAGTGAATGCGGATATACATTTAAATGTTATGATCTCAATATTGAGAGGTGTGTGTCAAGAAAGGGTCTAGCTCATCTAGGATGTGAGGGTTAGGAACACATTTGAGAATGATTAAAAGTGTGTTTTCAAAACTATGGTTAATCCAGGCACCGTGGCATGCAGCTATAGTCTCAGCTACTCAGGAGGCTAAGGTGGGAGGATCGCTTGAACGGAGGAGTTCCAGTCTAGCCTGGGCAACATAATGAGAAACCATCTCTAAAAACGTGTGTGTGTTGGGACGGGGAGGGTTAAGATTTTAATCTGAAATATACTGCAAGGGATGATGATTTTATAGGACAGAATTAATTGCAGATGTGGCCAAATTTACTGACTATAAAATCTACATCAAAATAATGTGAACATTCTTGCCTCTGCTTCTATTATTTTTCTGCTTGGAATACCTTTGTGTCCACCATGTATCCATCACCTGTATACACTTAGTCCTCCAGAACACAGTCTGGGCTGGGTGCGGTGGCTCACTCCTGTAATCCCACCACTCTGAGAGGCCGAGGCGGGCAGATCACTTGAGGTCAGGAGTT
>NW_012103366.1:775797-777901 GCF_000951045.1 Mandrillus leucophaeus
GTCTTAGATCAAATAATGCTATCTAAGACACCCTCATCAAGAGAGGTAAGCCACAATAAAAAAATAACCAGTCATGTGCATACCATTTCCACTTATGGGCATAGCATGTACATAGCATTCCCAATGATAGATTTATTATCACCTTTAATTGTCACAACTGTGAGAGTTAAATATGGATAAGGCAGGGCCAGGCGCAGTGGCTCACGCTTTGTAATCCCAGCACTTTGGGAGGCCAAGGCAGGTGGATCACCTGAGGTCAGAAGTTCAACACCAGGCTGGTCAACATGGTGAAACCCCGTCTCTACTAAAAATACAAAAATTAGCCGGGTGTGTTGGTGGCACCTGTTGTCCCAGCTACTCAGGAGGCTGAGGCAGGAGAATCACATGAACCCAGGAGGCAAAGGTTGAAGTAAGCCATTGCATTCCGGCCTGGCAACAAGAGTTTTAAAGAGGAAAAAAGATAGAGAGAGAGAGAGAGAGAGAAAAGAGAGAGAGAGAGAGAGGGAAAAGAAAGAGAGAGAAAAGAAAGAGAGAGAAAGAGAGAGAGGAAGGAAGGAAGGAAGGAAGGAAGGAAGGAAGGAAGGAAGGAAGGAAGGGAAAAGAAAGAAAGAAAAGAAAGAAAGGAAGAAAGAAAGGAAGAAAGAAAGAGAAAGAAAGAAAAGAAAATGAGCTATGGTGCCCATCCTCAAGGAACTCGTATCTTATGAAGGCAGGTAAGCAACCAGCCAATGGTTGTATGGTGTGTAAGCCCAGGATGCTGTGTGAGTAGTTATATATTCTTTGTTTGTTTGTTCTGCTTTTGTTTTTTTGTTTTGGGGAGTACTTATATATTCTGGCTTAAAGGGCCAAACTGGGGGAGAGCTGAGAGACTTGAAGTTTGCCTGCAAGCTAGCAAGGCAAAGAAGAGAAGTGCATTTCAGGTGAGCAAAAATCACCAAGGAACCAAATAAATTGTAGATTCAGGTGTGTAAAGGCGAGGAGTTTTCTATGCTGGAGGGTTGCAAGGCAGTGATGTGAGATGAAATTGAGAGACAGACAGGGGTCAGTTCATGAGGAAAAGTGTCTGCCATGCCAGGGAGTTCAGAAAGGTTTCAAACAGGGAATGCTGAGATCAGATAGGCATATCCATCCGAGTCCAGGGTAGTGGCAAAGTAGATGGAGAAGAGAGGATTCACGATATATTTAAAATATAAGAGTCATGGTATTATGGTAAGAGTCAGATAATTGGGGGTAAGATAGAAGACAGCAGAAAAATTTGGAGTAGAGATAATCATTCATTCTGTAAATGTTCATTGAACTCCTACTATATCCCAATTATTTTTCTAGACCTGGAGAAAACAGCAGTGAACAAAATAGGCATAAATTCTGTCCTCATGGAGCTTGCTTCTGTTGGGAGCAGACAAACAAAAAACAAGTAAGTAAAATATAAAGCATGCTTGATGATGGTAAGTACTATGAAGAAACACAGAGCAGAGAAGGGAATAGAAAAAATAAAGCAGAGACAAAATAAAGCTGAAAGCTGGTTGCAATATTTCAAAGGTGGTAAGGAAAGACTTCCCTGAGAAGCTGACATTGAGAGGAACTAAAGACAGTGAGGGACAGATGAATGCAGATACTCAGAGGAAGTATACTCCAGGCAGAGCAAGAGTGTGCTTGGTGCCTTTAAGAATAGCTAGAATGTGAGGCCGGGTGCGGTGGCTCACCCTGTAATCCCAGCACTTTGGGAGGCCGAGGCGGGCGGATCATGAGGTCAGGAGATGGAGACCATCCTGGCTCCATTAGTAGAGACGATGAAACTCCGTCTCTACTAAAAATACAAAAAATTAGCCAGGTGTGGTGGCGGGCGCCTGTAGTCCCAGCTACTCAAGAGACTGAGGCAGGAGAATGATGTGAACCCCAGAGGCAGAGCTTGCAGTGAGCCGAGATTGCGCCACTGCACTCCAGCCTGGGCAACAGAGTGAGACTCCATCTCAAAAAAGAAAAAAAAAAAGAATGGCTAGAATGCATGTTCACCATGGAACACTATGCAGCCATAAAAAAGAGTGATTGGCCGGGCATGGTGGTTCGTGCCTGTAATCCCAGCACTTTGAGAGGCTGAGGTGGG
>NW_012103366.1:784051-785272 GCF_000951045.1 Mandrillus leucophaeus
GATCACCTGAGGTCAGGAGTTCAAGACCAGCCTGGCCAACACGGTGAAACCCCATCTCTACTAAAAGTATAAAAATTAGCCGGTGGTGTGGTGGTGGGCACCTGTAATACCAGCTACTCAGGAAGCTGAGACAGCAGAATAGTTTGAACCCGGGAGGCGAAGGTTGCAGTGAGCCAAGATGGCACCATTACACTCCAGCCTAGGTGACAGAGGGAGACTCAGTCTCAAAAAAACAACAACAAAAAAATTAGCCTGGCAGGGTGGCACCCACCTGTGGTGCCAGCTACTCAGGAGGCTAAGGTGGGAGGATCGCTGGAGCCTGGAAAATCAAAGCTACGCTGAGCTGTGATTCTGCTACTGCACTTCAGCCTGGGTGACAGAGCTAGACTCTGTGCCCCAAAAATAAATTAAATTTAAAATAAATAAAAATTTAAAATGAATACCATCTGTCCCCACACAAAGTAATAGTAAATGTTTGACATGTTGGATTTGATTTGGTAATTACACTGATTTGATCATCACACATTGTATACATGTATTGAAATATCACACTGTATCCCATAAATACGTACAGTTATTATGTGTCAATCAAAAACAGTAAAGAAAAAAAATACACACACACACACACACAGTCTGGAGCCAGATGCTTGAGTCTGAATCCCATCTCTGCCACTTACTGGGTGAATATGGGCAATTAACTTAGCCATTCATGACCTTTAGACTCTTTAGCAGTACCCACTTCCTTGAGAGTATTAAGAGGATTCCAAATGTAACTGTAGGTGCAGTCTTTAGAACAGCACCATTATAAGTCTCATCTAAGTATTTTCTGTTATGATGATTCATCTAAACATCCAGCTATTGTTTCATCCAACAAACATTTTTCAAGCATCTATTATGTGTCAGGTTCTGTGCATCATGCCGAAGATAGAAAAGTAAATGAGCTGACCAGACACTGTGGCTCCTGTCTGTTATCCCAGCACTTTGGGAGGCTGAGGTGGGTGGATTACCTGAGGTCAGGAGATCGAGATCAGCCTGGCCAACATGGTGAAACCCCATCTCTACTAAAAATATAAAAAAATTAGCCAGGCATGGTGGCGGGTGCCTGTAATCCCAGCTACTCAGGAGGCTGAGGCAGGAGAATCACATGAACCCAGGAGGCAAAGGTTGAAGTAAGCCATTGCATTCCGGCCTGGCAACAAGAGTTTTAAAGAGGAAAAAAGA
>NW_012103366.1:787787-792218 GCF_000951045.1 Mandrillus leucophaeus
TATTTTTAGTAGAGATGGAGTTTCACCTTATTGGCCAGACTGGTCTCAAACTCCTGACTTCGTGATCCGCCCGCCTCAGCCTCCCAAAGTGCTGGGATTACAGGTGTGAGGCACCATACCTGGCCGTTTTGGGGTTTTTTTTTTGTTTGTTTTTTTTTTTGAGAAAGAGTCCCTTGCTCTGTTGCCCAGACTGGAGTGCAGTGGTGCAATCTCAGCTCACTGCAACCTCCGCCTCCCAGGTTCAAGTGATTCTTATGCCTCAGCCTCCCCAGTAGCTGGGATTACAGATGTGCACCACCACGCCCAACTAATTTTTGTATTTTTGTTAGAAACAGGGTTGTACCATGTTGGCCAGGCTGGTTTCAAACTCCTGACCTCAGCTGTCCACCCATGTCAGCCTCCCAAAGTGTTGGGATTACAGGCATGAGCCACCATGGCCAGACAGATGCTAGTTTTAACAAGGTCACTAGTTGTGGGTGCAGTGTTAGTGCACATAGCAAGGGATCAGAGCAGCACAGAGGCACCAGTTTGGAGGTCATTGCAGTAGTGCCTGAGTTCATCTTCAAACTTCCGAACTTCAAAACTCCACACATACAGGCCTAATGAGCCTCATCAGGTGCACCTAGCAGGCAGAAGAATGTCCCGTAGATAGGCACAAGTTTGATGTCTTGGCAGCAAATTGATAGGGCTTGAAGCCAAGAGATCACCCAGAGTGTTGGGTGAACAAGAAGAGGATAGGACTAGGGACAGAAACTGTGTCCTGGCAAAGGGACAAGAGCACATGAAGAAATTAAGAAGAAAGCGTTAGTCCAGGAAATTATTAGATTCAAGAAGGAAGGCACGTTTACAAAGTCAACTGAGGCAAAGGGTTAATAAGACAAGGATTGAAAACTATCATTTTGTTTTGCAACCGGTAGATAATGGGTGCCCTTGACAAGGGTGGTTTCTGTGGAGTGGTAAGGCTGAGCAGTGACTGGGAGGAAGGTGGGAAGACAGCAAGCAAGACAATCTGCTCGACTAATGGGGCCACGAAATGAAGAACAGTGATACGGTAATCACCAGTGGATCAAAGGAGAGCTGGCCTTTTGAGATGAGCATGTCTATAAACTGAAAAGAAAAGCCAGTCAGGTGGGATTGGGTGTCTTAGACACCCAGGATAATCATACAATCATTCATTCATTCGTTCACTTGTTCAACAAGTATTCATAATCTATCAAGAGTCAAACACTGGGCATACACAGATAAATAGAAACATGATCCATTCCATCACCTTGGAATTACACATATAACTATACAAAGTGAGGGGAGCAGTAGAGATGGTTGTAAATGCCAGAAGAATCTATTAATTGTGCCTGTGGGGAAAAAGGGAAAAAGAAAAGGAAAATTCCTAGAGGTGGTAATACTTGGACAGGGGATCGTTTTTTTTGTTTTTGTTTTTGTTTTTGTTTTTTTGAGATGGAGTTTCTCTCTTGTTGCCCAGGCTGGAGGGCAATGGCGCAATCTTGGCTCACCACAACCTGTGCCTCCTGGGTTCAAGCAATTCTCCTGTGTTGGCCTCCCGAATAACTGGGATTACAGGTGCCCGCCACCACACCCGGCTAATTTTTGTATTTTTTTAGTAGAGACAGAGTTTCACCATGCTGGCCAGGCTGGTCCTGAATTCCTGACCTCAGGTAATCCACCCGCCTCGGCCTCCCTTTTGGGATTACAGGAGTGAGCCACCGTGCCTCGCCTTAGACAGAGAATTATTATTACGTTTTTATTGAAAGAAAAAGTTTTAGGTCAGGTGTGGTGACTCATGTCTGTAATCTCAGCACTTTGGGAGGCCAAGGCGGGTGGATCACTTGAGGTCAGCAGTTTGAGACCAGCCTGGCCAACATGGAGAAACCCAGTCTGTACTAAAAATATATAAAAAAATTAGGGTAGGTGTGTTGGTGCATGCGTGTAGTCCCAGCTACTTGGGAGGTTGAGGCAGGAGAATTGCTTGAACTCAGGAGGCGAAGGTAGTAGTGAGCCAAGATGGCACCACTACACTCCAGCCTGGGTGACAGAGTGACACTGTGTCTCAACAACAACAACAAAAAATACAAAACATTGCTGGGCGTGTTGGTGCCCACCTGTGATCCCAGCTACTCGGGTAGCTGAGGCACGAGAATCACTTCAATCTGGAAGTGGAGGTTGCAGTGAGCAGAGATCACGCTACTGCTCTCCAGCCTGGATGACAGAGCGAGACTCTGTCTCAAAAAGAAAAAAAAAAAAAATGTAGAGATGATCTCACTGTGTCACCCAGGCTGGAGTGCAGTCGTGTGACATAACTCACTGCAGCCTCAAACTCTCAGACTGGACTCAAGCAATCTACCTGTCTCAGCCTCCCAAGTAGCTGGGACTACAAGCATGTACCACCATGCCCAGCTAACTTTTCTTTAAATGTTTTGTAGACATGGGATCTTGCTACGTTGCCCAGGCTGGTCTCAAACTCCTGGGCTCAAGCCATCTGCCTGCCTCGGCCTCCTAAAGCAATGGGATTACAGACAATGAGCCACCATTCCCAACCTGGGCAAGGGAATTAAAAATGAGAAAATGAAGGCTGGCAGGGCATTCTAGCCAGAGGAACAACATGAACAACAATGACAAGATTGGGGTTTGGGGGTAGGGGTTGGGATTAGAAAGCATTTAGTATCTGGTGTGACTGAAGCCTGGGAGTGTGGCAAAGTGGCAGGATTTGCAGCTAGTAAGATGGGTTGGAGCCAGGTCATTAAGACGTTTGAAAGGAGAATGGGTTTTTTTGCTTGTTGGTTTGAGGCAGTCTCACTCTGTCGCCCAGGCTGGAGTGCAGTGGTTCAATCTCAGCTCACTGCAGCCTCTACCTCCTGAGTTCAAGCGATTCTCCTGCCCCAGCCTCCCTAGTAGCTGGAATTACAGGCGTGCACCACCACGCCTGGCTAATTTTTGTATATTTTGTAGAGATGGGGTTTTACCATCCAGACTGTTCTCAAATTCCTGGAGCTCAAGCAATCCTCCCACCTTGGCTTCCCAAAGTGCTGGGATTACAGGTGTGAGCTACCGCACCCAGTTGGTTCTTATTTTTATGGGTGACAAGACTTTGAGCAGAAAAGTGACATAATCAAGGATGTATCTTAGAGAAAAAACCTCAAGCACACCACAGAGAATAGATTGAAAAAGGAACTTGGGAGCAGAGAGATTGGTTATGAGGAGATTGCAATCGTCCAGGTAAGAGATGACAAGGTCCACAGGGCAGTGGCTGTTTGAGATGTTGAATGTGGTAGCTATTATAGATGATCTCATTCTACTCGTTTTCCAGTGTGCCTTCCTGTACTAAAAAGCTGGAAAGCTGAAAGCTACATTTCCCAGACTTCCTTGCAGTCAAAGTTCCAAATGTAATGTATGTTCTGACAAACAGATCCATCTGGGCCAGGTTTAGAAGGTAACAACAAGGGAGAGGCCAGGTTTCTGGCTGTTTCTGCTGTTTCTCCAGCAAGTACAGGCACACACACATAAAGTGTTCCTGCAGGTCCATCCCAGTGTGCTGCTCTAGCTTTGTGGGTGTTGAGAGAACATAGGGCACCCATCTTTTGCTGGTATGGACCTGGCAGACATAGCATGACTCTGTCCTAGATGCGGCAGTGGCGGCTTTTCTGGTCCCTAAAAAATGAAAGTGGCCTGTCCATGAACACAATAGTTACATGGGTGGTTTTCTGATTCCTCACCTTCCTGGATAGGGCTGATGGAGCAGCTCCCGTGGCAGGCCAGTTCTGCAGTGTTACTATGGACGTCATGCCCAAAGTTCCAGCCAGGTACCTGCTCTTCCAACAACTGTTTAGGGCTGGGCACAGTGGCTCACGCCTGTAATCCTACCACTTTGGGAGGCCAAGGCAGGCAGATCACCCTGAGTTCAGGAGTTCGAGATCAGCCTGGCCAACATGGTGAAACCCCGTCTCTACTAAAAATACAAAAGTGAACTGGGCATGGTGGCAGGCGCCTGTAATCCCAGCTACTTGGGAAGTTGAAGCAGGAGAATTGCTTGAACCCAGGAGGTGGAGGTTGCAGTGAGCTGAGACTGCGCCACTGCATTCCAGCCTGGGCAACAGAGCAAGACTCCATCTCGAAAAAACAAAACAAAACAAACAAAAAAATCGTGTAAGCACCTACTTGCATAAATAAATCCCTTTCTGCTTAAAATAGCTACAGAGTTGCTGGGCGTGGTGGCTCACGCCTGTAATCCCAGCACTTTGGGAGGCTGAGGCGGGCAGATAATGAGGTCAGGAGTTCAAGACCAGCCTGGCCAACATAGTGAAACCCCATCTCTACTAAAAATACAAAAATCAGCCGGGTGTGGTGACACATGCCTGTAATCCCAGCTACTCGGGAGGCTGAGGCAGGAGAATTGCTTGAACCTGGGAGGTGGAGGTT
>NW_012103366.1:793283-795099 GCF_000951045.1 Mandrillus leucophaeus
TGCGTACCTAATTTTTAAAATTTTTTTGTAGAAATGAGGTCTCACTATGTTGCCTGGGCTGGTTTCAAACTCCTGAAATCAAGCAATCCTCCCACCTCAGGCCTCCCAAAGTGCTAAGATTACAGGCAAGAACCACCTCACCTAGCCTGGTGCCCATTTTTTAAAATCAAAAAGGCCCTTGGTAAGACTTAAGATGCATTTGAACATGCCTTCATTATGGCACTGGTGACATCTGGTTATAGTTAATTCAATGCAAATATTCCCGTTCATCTGGATTATAAGCTGCCTTCTAGGGGTGTAGAAACTGCCTTGCTGAGTTGCATTTCCCCAGCGCCAAGTAAAAGTCCATGGGGCAGGGACTCAAGGAACGCTTGGCGAATGATTTAAGGAAGTTTCTGAACTGTGGCTCAAAGAACACATTTTAGTACTGGCTCTGCTTCAATTTCCTCAGCTATGAAATGAGTTTCCAGGAAATAAGTTCTATTATTCCTTCTTACCTGTAAACATTTTTTGATCTCTAATGGGAAAAGACAAAAGAAATCTCTTTTCCAAAGAGCTTCTTATCTAAACATTTTCTGATGTCTAATGAGAAAAGACAAAACAAAAAACAAAAAAACAAAACAAAAACTTTCCTAAAAAATCTTTAAGTATAGCTATTTAATGAATTCAG
Source organism: Mandrillus leucophaeus (assembly GCF_000951045.1). Taxonomy (NCBI): domain Eukaryota; kingdom Metazoa; phylum Chordata; class Mammalia; order Primates; family Cercopithecidae; genus Mandrillus; species Mandrillus leucophaeus. The sequence goes on from NW_012103366.1 coordinate 793,954, forward strand.
TTTGGTTGTATCTCCAGAAGGAGGATGGACTGACTAGACCTCTGGAGATTCTTTATGGGCTCTATGATGAGATCCTATTATCTTTCCTCTATCTTGAGGTCTGGGTCAGAATCATTGGGTGTGAGGCCCCATTTTGGTGACTGAGTTGTTTCTGTTTTCCTCTTGTTTACCATCAAAATATTTCCCCTTTCTATGGGGATTTTCTGAAAAGGTCACACGGCCACTTCAGAAAGCCGTTGTCTGGTTGAATGACAATGATAGCCTCTTTCTCTGGTTGGCAACCAGAGGCAACTGCTGTCTGAACTAGTCAGAAAGAGGAGCTTAGGCCACTCAGTTGGCCGAGGCCAGAGGGAAAGTCCAGGCTTCTCCGATGACATCAGGACTGCGGCAAAATGTCTTCCATGAAAGTGATGATTCGGCAAAGTTCCACCAAGGCCTTGCTGGAGCAGCAGGGGAGGAAGGAAGTGTCTCCTGGGACCAGCTCGGACTTATAGAGAAGGAGTTCCAAAATATTTCAGAGCATCCGGTCAACCACTCCTTTCCAATCCTCTTCCAAAGTGCATACACAAGATAATCTCGTGCCCTTTTGGATCCAAAATAATCCTGCTCTAAGCACAGTAAATAGCTCTGGGTAGAGCTGTGAGTATAAACCAAACTAGCCATCCATCATTCAAATACCTTCTGAGTCCCTGCCCTATGCTAGACCCTGGCTGGCTGTTAGACTCAGGATGGTGAGTGAGATCACAATCCACAACTGATAGTCTGGTTGGGTACATGTAGGCATACAAAGTTAATGCTCTAATAGCACAAGGGCCCTGCTTTGCCTGGGAGTACAGAAGAAGGAATGATTCATTCACATCCCCGTAAGTGCGAGCAATTCATCCATGTGGTAAGCTGGCCAAGGCCGGTGTCTCTGTGTCACTCTGCCTTCCCAGAACACAACCTACTTCTTGCCACTTCAACAGATAGCCCATCATTTGTGGTGCTGTTTCCTTCTTTTTTTCTTTTTTTATTGTTTTTAAAATTTATTTTATTTATTTATTTTTTTGAGACGGAGTCTTGCTGTGTCACCCAGACTAGAGTGCTGTGGCGCGATCTTGGCTCGCTGCAACCTCTGCCTCCCAGGTTAAAGCGATTCTCCTACCT
>NW_012103366.1:795749-797493 GCF_000951045.1 Mandrillus leucophaeus
GTTTCTTGGAATCATCTCCCAAATTCATTACTGCCCTCAAGTTCTTGTTTCTGGGTCTGCTTCAGGAAGGACTCAAACAGAACAGTCACTTCTTTCTCCCACACTTCAGTCCTCATGCCCTTTGTCCCCGGTGTCTGAGCTCTTCCTTCTGAAAGGCTCTGCGGACAGTCACCTCCTTTGTGATGCCATCTTTCCTCCACCAGGTTCCACCATCTGCAGTGTGACGGCCTCCCTCTTCCGAGATCCTTGACCTTATCACAGACCTCTCTTCTTCTTTTGAGACAGAATCTTACTCTGTTGCACAGGCTGGAGTGCAGTGGCACAATCTTGGCTCACTGCAACCTTCGCCTCCCGGGTTCAAGCGATTATCCTGCCTCGGTCTCCCGAGTAGCTGGGATTACAGGTGCACACCACCATGCACAACTAATTTTTGTATTTTTAGTAGAGGCGAGGTTTCACCATGTTGGCCAGGTTGGTCTCGAACTCCTGACCTCAGGTGATCTGCCCGCCTCGGCCTCCCAAAGCGCTGGGATTATGGGCATGAGCCACCACACCCGGCCAACACAGACCACTCTCAAGATGTGAATCACATAGCACTGTGAGCATCTGTAGGCTTATTTGACTTTGCCTGGTAGGAACTATGACTTATGCATCTTTGTAAACCGAGGCCCTAGTACAGTGCCTCATACAGAGTAGATGGCTAATAAATATCTGATGAATGAATAAATGACCCCTTTGCTGTGATTTCCTGGCTTTAATTCTTGGGTACACAGTAAGAAGTTGGAAGCGGTGTTCCTGACCCCAGCGCTGGGCCAAGGGGAATTCTTGGTGTGCTTTCAGGAAAGGTTAGGAAATCTCTCCTTCTCCCTCCCACAGGGCTGACTCTGATGGTGATCTTATTGCAAAGAAGAACCTCCCTTTCCAGGCAGACTTGCCCAGGCCATTAGGAATCAATGGAGTAAATTCCAAGGATGTGAGGCCGGAGGACTGGTGCAAATGCTGCTAAACTGTGGTGAAAATCTCTGCAGATCAGCCTGAGGCATCTCAAAGATGCCATCAGTCCTTAAGAAAGCTTTTATCTTTGTAGTTTTTATCACAGGGTGACAGCAAATACCAGCTCTGGTAGTAAACCAAGGACTGAATAAATAGCCCCCAAAAAGATAGAATCCTGTAAAGGAATTCCAAACTGTTTGTTGGGTGAGTGGGCAGCTGGTCTTTGGGGAAGGCTGGTTTCAGCTGACTTTTTATGCTTTGCCTGAGGTGTTGTTTTAAAATTCCCCTGCCAAAGAAGACCCGATCCCCTCTGAAGAACCAAGATGAGCAGGAATGGAAGATGCAGGCCGATCCCCTGCCATGTTAGACTTCAAACAAACAAACAGAAACACAAATTCCAGAGCCAGGAGAAGGAAAGTTAGTCTTCCCTGCTGGGTGGAAATGGAAATGAACCAAACAGCCTGGAGTGTAAGAAACAGGGAGTTGGCCTAGGAAAATGAGCTCGTGTTTAGCCATGCTGTTAGTAGAAATGAGGAAAGAGCCGCCGGGCACAGTGGCTCACGCCTGTAATCCCAGCACTTTGGGAGCCTGAGATCATCTGAGCTCAGGAGTTGGAGACCAGCCTGGCCAACATGGTGAAACCCCATCTCTACTAAAACCATAAAAATTAGCCAGGTGTGGTGGCATGTGCCTGTAATTCCAGGCACATGGGAGGCTGAGGCAGGAGAATCACTTAAACCCGGGAGGCAGA
>NW_012103366.1:802598-804754 GCF_000951045.1 Mandrillus leucophaeus
TTGTTGCATTAATAATGAATATTGTATAGAACACTTGTATATTGTCATTCACAGAGTATCTTTTTAAACTTGCTTTATTTGGGCCTGGCCAGTAATTTTTTTTATAGATAGAGATGGGTTCTTACTGTTGCCCAGGTTGGCCTCTAACTCCTGGCCTCAAGAGATCCTCACACCTTGGCATCACAAAGCACAGGGATTACAGACATGAGTCAGTGTGCTTGGCCCCAAAAAGGCAAATATAAAAAGATACTCTGCAAATGACAATACACAATATTCATTATTAATGCAACAATAATGGTTATCATGCAGTAATAACAACTGTAATGGAAAAGTTTTAAATGCTCATCATCAAAGTGAATATCTAAACAGGAACTATAAATTATGGTATTGAATGTCTAATCAAACAGGGTTTGGAGGATGATCCCTGGCTAACCAGATGTTGGGAGCTTACCGCATCAATTTTCACCATTGAATGTCTAAGTTTCTGGGCTCAGAAAAAAGTTTGCATCATCAAAAATGTGGATATGTTAGAAACAGTGTAGAGAAGGTATAGAACATTGTGAAACCTCTTTCTCTGAACAGTTTTAACATCGAAAGTGCCATCTGGCCACGAGGATCAGAAAATAACCAGATTACTAGCTGCCATATTTTACTTCTGCAAAAAATAAATCAAAAGACTCAGTAATCTATCAGTGCAGGAATTCTGGGTTGCAATCAGAATAAAATAGGTGGCAAAATGTCCCTATGAGTATCAAGGCCAACAAAGAATCTCTTTGGCCTTTTAGAACTGGACCACGTTAACTGGAAACTGAGTCTCAGTGCAAAAGGATGGGGCATAGCCCCTTCAAAAGAGGATGTGGGTAACCAGACCACTCAAGCAGGTGGCACAGTCAGTGTGGGAGTCTTGGTCCCACTGAGGTATCAATACCCATCTAGGCAGCCCTCCTCCTGCCCTGCTAATTATGTTAATCTCTTAAATTCCCTTAAGCAGTCACGGCACTTTTCAGGCTAGGCATGGTGGCTCACACCTGAAATGCCAGCACTTTGGGAGGCCCAGGCTAGCGGATCACTTGAGCTCAGGAGGTCAGTCAAGTACGGCTCTGGCAATGTGGCAAAACCCCATCTTTACGAAAACATTGAAAATTAGCCGGGCATGATAGTGCATGTCTGTTGTCCCAGCTACTCCGGAGGCTCAGGTGGGAGAATCACCTGAGCACAGGAAGTTCGAGGCTTTAGTGAGCTGTGATCATGCCACTGCACTCCAGCCCGGGCGACGGACTGAGACCCTGTCTAAAAAAAAAGTCCTAGCACTTTTCAAACATGTTAGGGACTTTAGAACTCACCTGACCAAATGCTTCCATTTCACAGGTGAGGAAAACAAAGTCTCAGAGAATTAGTCTGAAGGCCAGAGAACTCACCAGTGGCTCAAGCAAAACATGAATCTCCCACTTTCCATAACAGTTTTCTCTTCACAGTGCTGCTGCCTTCCCCATCCTTCCTCCTTTAGTGCTCCCACAATCTTTTTTTTCTTTTGAAGCAAAATCTCACTCTGTCATCCAGACTGGAGTACAGTGGTGCAATCTCGGCTTACTGCAGCCTCCACCTCCCAGGTTCAAGCAATTATCATGCCTCAGCCTCCTGAGTAACTGGGATTACAGGCACCCGCCACCACGTCCGGCTAATTTTTGTATTTTTAGTAGAGACAGGGTTTCACAATGTTGGTCAGGCTGGTAATTTTTGTATTTTTAGTAGAGATGGGGTTTCACCATATTGGCCAGGCTGATAATTTTTGCATTTTTAGTAGAGATGAGGTTTCACCATGTTGGCCAGGCTGGTCTCAGACTCCTGGCCTCAAGTAATCCATGTGCCTTGGCCTCCCAAAGTGCCAGGATTAGAGGCATGAGCCACCATGCTCAGGCCTCCCACAATAATTTTTACTTTGACACATATAGACTTGAATATCACATTTGTATGCACCAAGATATATGGGAGAATATATGTAAAAAAAGATTCATGAGTTGTTATGTATAGAGTGCTTAAACTGTGGACATAGAAAATACTATTTCCGTCCGGGCGCAGTGGCTCACACCTGTAATCCCAGCACTTTGGGAGCCGAGGCAGGCAGATCACCTGTGGTCAGGAGTTGGAGACCAACC
>NW_012103366.1:806971-807950 GCF_000951045.1 Mandrillus leucophaeus
AGGCAGGCAGATCACCTGAGGTCAGGAGTTCGAGACCAGCCTGACCAACATAGTGAAACCCTGTCTCTACTAAAAATACAAAAATTAGCAGGGTCTGGTGGTGGGCGCCTGTAGTTCCAGCTACTCAGGAGGCTGAGGCAGGAGAAGCGCTTGAACCCAGGAGGTGGAAGTTGCAGCGAGCTGAGATGGTGCCATGGCACTCCACCCTAGGCAACAGAGCAAGATTCCGTCTCAAAAACTAAAACCTAAAATAAAATGATCCTTAAATCCATCACATGGGATTAGGGAGATAATACACTTTCGTTTAAGTAAAAGGATAGAGGAGGGATAGCACTCATGGAAGAGCAAAGGAAAGAAGAAAGAAACCTGGGTGGGAATATTGCACATGCAGGTTCTAGTTCTGACTCCTTCTCTAGTTTTCCCTTCACTGGTTTGAACTTACTGCAGTAACTTTACCCCCTCTACTCTCCTCTGTTTCAAGAAGAAACTGTGCTAGATAACACCAAAAAGAACTTCCAGCTCCAGAAATATAAGGGAGTCTTCAGAGGCTGCCAAAGAGGTAGGCCACTGATTGTAATTTCAAGCTGTTTGGCTAAAAGATGAGTCAGAAATCAATCCAAGAACTATTTATATTGCTATGCATTTCAGACTCTCTAATTTGAGTTCTAGTAAATGAAAGAAAAAGAAGAAAGATTGTGAAGTAAACAGAAATAAGGGAAACAGCATGTAAAATTTTTAAAAAAGAAGTATTTTAATAAGTTAAATAAGAAAACTAGGTACTTTTATTGCACTAAAAGAGTTCTTTTGGGTGGCAAGAGCACCCAAAAGAACAGTGGAGGCTGGGCGCGGTGGCTCACGCCTGTAATCCCAGCACTTTGGGAGGCCAAGACGGGCAGATCACGAGGTCAGGAGATCGAGACTATCCCAGCTAACACGGTGAAACCCTGTCTCTACTAAAAATACAAAAAATTAGCCAGGC
>NW_012103366.1:810127-817612 GCF_000951045.1 Mandrillus leucophaeus
GTGGCTCAAGCAAAACATGAATCTCCCACTTTCCATAACAGTTTTCTCTTCACAGTGCTGCTGCCTTCCCCATCCTTCCTCCTTTAGTGCTCCCACAATCTTTTTTTTTCTTTTGAAGCAAAATCTCACTCTGTCATCCAGACTGGAGTACAGTGGTGCAATCTCGGCTTACTGCAGCCTCCACCTCCCAGGTTCAAGCAATTATCATGCCTCAGCCTCCTGAGTAACTGGGATTACAGGCACCCGCCACCACGTCCGGCTAATTTTTGTATTTTTAGTAGAGACAGGGTTTCACAATGTTGGTCAGGCTGGTAATTTTTGTATTTTTAGTAGAGATGGGGTTTCACCATATTGGCCAGGCTGATAATTTTTGCATTTTTAGTAGAGATGAGGTTTCACCATGTTGGCCAGGCTGGTCTCAGACTCCTGGCCTCAAGTAATCCATGTGCCTTGGCCTCCCAAAGTGCCAGGATTAGAGGCATGAGCCACCATGCTCAGGCCTCCCACAATAATTTTTACTTTGACACATATAGACTTGAATATCACATTTGTATGCACCAAGATATATGGGAGAATATATGTAAAAAAAGATTCATGAGTTGTTATGTATAGAGTGCTTAAACTGTGGACATAGAAAATACTATTTCCGTCCGGGCGCAGTGGCTCACACCTGTAATCCCAGCACTTTGGGAGCCGAGGCAGGCAGATCACCTGTGGTCAGGAGTTGGAGACCAACCCCGCCAACAAGGTGAAACCCCATCTCTACTAAAAATATAAAAAATTAGCCAGGCATGGTAGCGGGCGCCTGTAATCCCAAAAGGGCATTGGTGTATTATCATTGATTTAACAAACACTTCTGTAACATGTTCTGTGCCAGGCACTATTTAAGTGCTCTTTTTTAGTATGAACATATTTGATTCTCACAAAAAAATTGAATAACCTGAATTGTAGTATTACTCTGCCCATTTTACACCTGTGGACTGAGCCACAGAGAGGTTAAATAACTTGCCCAAAGTCACACAGCAGTAAGTGGCAAAGCCCAGATTCATGCCTAGGCCACCTGGTTCCACAGTTTATGTTTGTAACTACTCTGGAATTGATTTTTTTTTTTTTTTTTTTTTTGAGATGGAGTTTCACTCTTGTTGCCCAGGCTGGAGTGCAATGGCCCAATCCCAGCTCACTGCAACCTCTGTCTCCCAGGTTCAAGCAATTCTCCTGCCTCAGCCTCTGAGTAGCTGGGATTACAGGTGTGCACCACCACACCTGCCTAATTTTGTATTTTTAATAGAGACGGGGTTTTTCCATGTTGGTCAGGCTGGTCTTGAACTCCCATCCTCAGATGATCCTCCCATCTTGGCCTCCGAAAGTGCTGGGATTACAAGAGTGAGTCACCATGCCCGCCCTGGATTTTCTTTTTTCTCTTCTCTTCTTTCTTTTCTTTTTTAACATTCCCACATCACATTTATTTCCTTTTCTTTTAAAAAAAGTCTTGTTTATTAATAAATGATGAATCCTCAGGAGGGAAAAAGCACAAACCAGGGTTAAGAATGAGACAATTTGGATGCAGTCCCACCTATTTAGAGCCTATGGCTCTAAAAGTCTCCACCTGACCTCAGCCACTTACCTTGTTGGGTAACACTGAGTCAGTCACTTTTCTATGGACTTCCATTTTCTCATCCCTAACTGGGAAGAATACAATCTGTCCTACTACAGTATAAGGTTATAATGAAGATGGAAAAGATAACATGTGTGAAAGTGGTTTTTAAAATTTATGTTTGGGAGGCTGAGAGAGTAGTCTGGGAGGTCAAGGCTGCAGTGAGCTATGATTGTGCCACTTTACTGCAGCCTAGGCGACAAAGTGAGACCCTGTCTCTAAGAAAAAAACAAAAGTTATATTTGAACAGGTAATGCATGCATACGGATAAAGGACAAATAAAATAAGATGCTATACTGTGAAAAATCCCATCTTCCTTCTACTCCAATCCCTTAGGTTCCTAGAGGTAATTGTTGGGGATGTGTGCGTGTGTGTGTGTGTGTGTGTGTGTGTGTGTGTTTGTATCCTTTCAGAGATAGGAAGCAGGTAGACAAGCATATATACGTATGTATCTTTCCTTTGTCTCTTTTTGCATAAATGATGACATACTATCATACTTTTCTGACCTTGCTTGTTTTTAGTTACAATATAACTCAAAAGTGTAACTGATTTATGTATGTGCTTTTGAATCCACCTAATTCTTTTCAAAAGGCTGTTAATATTCCACTTGTGGATTTGCCAAAATTTATTTAAATTTAAAAAGTCAGGTGTGGTGGCCTGTGCCTGTAGTCCCAGCCACTCCGGAAGCTGAAGCAGGAGGATCACTTTGAGCCCAGGAGTTTGAGGCTGCAGTGAGCTATGACTGTGCCACTGCACTCTAGCCTAGATGACAGAGTAAAACTCTGTCTCTTAAAAAAGAAAAAAAAGAAGGTATGATGATATCTATAACTGTCCTGTCTCTAACACATACAGCATATTATTTCCATTTAAGAAAGGAAATGGAAGATGTGAGTTTTTATCACAATCACTTTTCCCCAAATCTGGAGAGTTACCTGTTCTTAAAGGCACCTTAGGAAGCCTAGGAGAAGCCCATGGTCATTCCTTTTTTTTTTTTTTTTTTAATTTATTTTGAGACAGAGACTGAGAGTCTCTGTTGCCCAGGCTGGAGTGCAGTGGCACCATCTCAGCTCACTGCAACCTCCGCCTTCCTCATTCAAGCGATTCTCCTGCCTTAGTCTCCAAGGAGCCAGGATTACAGACGCACTACCAAACCCAAATAATTTTTTGTGATTTTAGTAGAGACAGGGTTTTGCCATGTTGGCCAGGCTGGTCTTGAACTCCTGACCTCAGGTCATTCACCTGCCTCAGCCTCCCGAAGTGCTGGGATGACAGGCATGAGCTACCGCACCCGGCCTCTTTTTTTTTTTTTTTAAGACAGGATCTCACTTTGTGGCCCAGGCTGGAGTGCAGTGGCGTGATCATAGCTCACTGCAGCCTTGAACTCTGGGCTCAAGCAATTCTCCCATCTCAACCTTCCAAGCAGCTGGGACCACAGGTATGTACCACTACATCTGATTCTTTATTTTTTTGTAGAGACAATCTTTTTTATTTTTTTGTACGTTCATTCTTGATCACTCAATTCATTTGACCAAGTGGTTCAATTCTTTAGAACTTTTCTTTTTCTACATATAAACTAGGAATAAGAACAATGAACCAACCACAGAAGTTCACCTTTTTCAATCCTTATGCCACCACAGGAACTGGAAGACCTAGGTTTAACCACTCACCCCCACTGCCCACCCCTTGAGTCCTGCCAACCTCCGTCTCACTTACAAACCATATGATTGTAGCAGCTGTGAGCATGAGCAATTTGGCCAGACAGCCTGAATTTCCATCTTGGCTTAACTTCTTTCTAGAAGTGGAATCAGAAAATACTGTGTAGCCCTCTGTGTCTCAGTTTCCTCATCTGCAACATGAGAATACAAATAATAGCACCTACCCATATGATTTTTATGAGGTTCAAATGAGATGTTATGTAATGCATCTAGCACAGTAACTGGCATATATAGTACAAGTTTAACCAGTGTCAACTATCATCATCATCTTCATCACCACCATCATTATATGACTCTTCTAAGACTTACTTTTCTCCTTTGTAAAATCCCAGGTAGCCTACAGACTCCGTAACCAGGAAGGGAGTGGTCTTCTCTCTGTTTTGCTAATGACTAAAACGAGGCAAGGCAAGGCATGCTAAAATGACAATTCCACAGAATGAGAAAAGAGAACGCCTGGAAGAGAATGGTGAGCTCCACTTTGAAGCAATGGGTCTGCTGTGTTCTTCCTGGCCCCAGACCACACAGGACTCCTGTCTCAGGGTTCACATCAGCAGTGCACCTTGAACCTGCTCTAACAGGCTCTGGGGAGCCAATTGTTAAATTTTCAGAAAGTCTGTATGCCAGTTGTTAAACACAGCCATTACTAAAATTAAATTATATGAACTTATGGTAAAATATATTACACTTACAATGAAGCAATACGTACTCAAAACTGATCACTTCCTAATGATTTTATTACAGTTCACTGTGGTTTATGTTTTTAAGGTTATTTACATGAATTGTATTTGTTTTTTGTTTGTTTTTAAGACAGAGTCTCACTCTGTTGCCCAGGCTGGAGTGCAACGGCACGATCTCGGCTCACTGCAACCTCCACCTCCCAGGTTCAAGCAATCCTCCTGCCTCAGCCCCTGCTAGTAGCTGGGATTACAGGCACCTGCCACCATGCCTGGCTAATTGTTGTAATTTTAATAGAGACAGGGTTTCACCATGTTCGCCAGGCTGGTCTTGAACTCCTGACCTCAGGTGATCCACCTGACTCGGCCTCCCAAAGTGCTGGGATTGCAGGTGTGAGCCATCACGCCCGGCCTGTTTATTTATTTATTTATTTTGAGATGAAGTCTCGCTCTGTCTCCCAGGTTGGAGTGCAGTGGCATGATGTTGGCTTACTGCAACCTCTGCCTGCTGGGTTCCAGTGATTCTCCCACCTCAGCCTCCCGAGTAGCAGGGATTACAAGTGACCGCCACAATGCCCAGCTAATTTTTGTGTTTTTAGTAGATACGGGGTTTCACTATGTTAGCCAGGCTGGTCTCGAACTCTTGGCCTCAAGTGATCCACCTGTCTCGGCCTCCCAAAGTGCTAGGATAACAGGCATGAGCCATCGCACCTGGCCATATTTGAATAGTGGAAATTGTATATAACAGTATGCTGCTTTACATTTTCTTCCCAATTCTTCATTCAGTGATTCAGATTAGTAGCTTGAAATCAGCCAGAGTGGGAATATTTACACTGCAGAAATTAGCCAACACTACACACAAGCCCTTCTACCTCTCCCAAGCTGGTGGTTAAACATCCACCAGCACACCACTGACTCCAACCCGCACGTGCAACCAGGGTCTCTTGGAAGAAAACTCCTATTGCTCTCAGAGAGAAGAGTGCGTGGTTATTATCCCGTTGCGCTTAAATCAGGGGCCCATGAAGAAATAGGCTATTAGACATGGCCCTCTTATCCTGTTTCCTTAACCAAAGTAAAATAAATAATTCTGAGCACTTGGCCCACAGCCAAGGTCCTCTCGGGTTCGATTCTTCATCCCCTGTTTGCAAGAGCTAATTACAGTGAGGTGTGCACAAAGCAACCGTTCTTTGCGTTCAGAGTGAAATAATGGCTTGTCATCCCTGAGAGTACGAAGGCTCTGTACTCAGTGCAGTGAACACAAATCCCAATCGCATGGCATCTGGCTTTTTCTTTTTCTAAGTGAATCAGAGTCTTTATGAATAAACGTTTAGCTTTTTCCTCCACCCACTCTGGCCCAGCCATGACAGGAAAGTGTTTTTTGTTTTTCTAGTCGAATTGACTCACCGATAGTTTTAGGAGCCTGTTGGTTTGTGTGTTTAGTTCTTTTTTTTCCCCCATACCAGACTTGAAACCTAGCATGTTTAGTTTTGATCTATCAGAAGGAGCTGGAATCCTTGTTTGCAAACTCACTGATTATATGGCACACATTTGACTCTATTTTTGTTTAGAGAAAAAGATACCCATTTTTAAAATAAAGAACTGAGGCCGGGCACATTGGCTCACACCTGTAATCTCAGCACTTTGGGTGGCTGAGGCAGGTGGATCACTTGAAGTCAGGACTTCCAGACCAGCCTTACCAACATGGTGAAACCCCGTCTCTACTAAAAATACAAAATTAGCCAGGTGTAGTGGTGCATGCCTGTAATCCCAGCTACTTGGGAGGCTGAGGCAGAAGAATCACTTGAACCCGGGAGGTGGAGGTTGCAGTGAGCTGAGATCGTGCCATTGCACTCCAGCCTTGGCAACAGAACAAAACTCCATCTCAGAAAAAACAAATAAATAAAATTAAATTAAAAACTGAGCCCTGGGCTTGGTTTGTTCTCATAGCCACATAACTTATCCACAAAATAATAATGAGAATCACCAAGGCATAAAGACTTTTTGTAAATTAATAAAATGAAGTGCACAAATGGTATACCATTTCAAGAGTAGCCCAAATATATATTACATATATAATTTTATTTTTTAAAATTATTTATTATTATTATTATTTTTGAGACCGAGTCTTGCTCTATTGCCCAGGCTGGAGTGCAGTAGCACAATCTCGGCTCACTGCAACCTCCGCCTCCCAGGTTCAAGCGATTCTTGTGCCTCAGTCTCCCAAGTAGCTGGGATTACAGGCACCCACAACCACACTCGGCTAATTTTTGTATTTTTAGTAGAGACACAGTTTAGCCATGTTGGCCAGGCTGGTTTCAAACTCTTGGCCTCAAGAGATCCACCCAACTTGGCCTCCCAAAGTGCTGAGATTACAGGTGTGAGCCACTGCGTCCGGCCAAGAATAGATAAGTATTTATAAAATTATATTCATGTATTTTTTATATAGAGGGACAGGGTATCTCTATGTTGCTTAGGGTGGTCTCAAACTCCTGGCCTCAAGTGATCCTCCTGCCTTGGCCTCCCAAAATGCTGAGATTACAGGTGTGAGCATTAAATGCTCGGCCTAAAGAGTTATTTTTGGCCAGGTGCGGTGGCTCACGCCTGTAATCCCAGCACTTCGGGAGACCAAGGCAGGCGGATCACAAGGTCAGGAAATCAAGACCATCCTGGCTAACACGGTGAAACCCCGTCTCTACTAAAAAATACAAAAAATTAGCCGGGTGTGATGGTAGGCGCCTGTAGTCCCAGCTACTCGGAAGGCTGAGGCAGGAGAATGGCGTGAACCTGGGAGGCGGAGCTTGCAGTGAGCTGAGAATGTGCACTCCAGCCTGGGCAACAGAGTGAGACTCTGTCACAAAAAAAAAAGGTTATTTTTAATAAAGATATATAAAGAAATACTACTTTAAACGTTTCTTAGCAAGGAATGTATAAAATTGAGTACGTCTCCAAATTCCTGATATAGCAACTGCTGACAATTACTGAATTTCTATTATGAGCAGATATTGTGCTAAGTGTTTTATGCGCATAATTTCATTTAATTTATTCAACAAATATTATTGAGCACTCATTATTGTTCCAGGCAATGTTCTAGACATGGGTGATACTAGCAGGGAATAAAACAGACAAAATCTATGATCTTATAAAAATGGATATATAATAGGTCAGACGGTAATAAGTGCTATAAAGAGAAATCAAACTTGGCTAAAGTGGGGTGAAAAGTGCCTTTGGATGAAAGGTGGCTGCTGTTAATTTATTACAGGGTGATCAAAGAAGATTTCTCTAATAGATTAACAGTTTTCTGGGCAAAATTGTTTCTAGGCAGAGGACACAGCAAAAAGTAAGAAAATGTTGTGCATTTGACTGAGATAAAATAAGATAAAAATTACTACTTTATGGATGAGTAAACTAAGAACAAGGAATTTTTTTTTTTTTTTTTTTTTTT
>NW_012103366.1:818637-824450 GCF_000951045.1 Mandrillus leucophaeus
GCCTCCCGGGTTCAAGCAATTCTCCTGCCTCAGCCTCCCAAGTAGCTGGAACTACAGGTGTGCGCCACCATGGCCAGCTACTTTTTGTATTTTTTAAGTAGAGATGGGGTTGCACCATTTTGGCCAGGCTAGTGTCAAACTCGACCTCATGATCTGCCCGCCTCAGCCACCTAAAGTGCCGGGATTACAGGTGTGAGCCACCACGCCCGGCCCATTATATCATTCTTATGTCTTTGCATCATCATAGTTTAGCATCTACTCAATAAGTGAGAACATGTGATATTTGGTTTCCATTCCTGAATTACTTCACTTAGGATAATGGCCTCCAGCTCCATCCAAGTTGCTGCGAAAGGTATTATTACTTCGTTCCTTTTTGTGGCTGAGTAGTATTCCACGGTGTATATACACCACATTTTCTTTATCCACTCATTGCTTGATGGGCAGTTAGGTTGGTTCCACATCTTACAACTGTGAGTTGTACTGCTCCAGATATCATCTTTAACTCCTTTGCTTTCTCCACATACATTTCCAAGTCCTGTTCATTCTACCTCCAAAATGTATCTTGTATCCATTCCTATCTCTCCATCTTCAATCTATTTCAATGCCCCATCATCTCTTGCATGGAAGAGTGTAATAATTGGCTAACTGGCTACCTCTGTTTCCAATTCGCTTCTTTCTTAAGCATTCGCCACACAAAAGCCAGAGTGACCTTTAAAATCAGAAATCATTAGGCATCATTTCCGACTTAAAACCTTTCAGTGATTGCCGGCTGGGCGTGGTGGCTTATGCCTGTAATCCCAGCACTTTGGGAGGCCAAGGCAGGCGAATCACGAGGTCAGGAGTTCGAGAGCAGCCTGGCCAACATGGTGAAACCCTGTCTCTACTAAAAATACAAACAAAAATTAGCCGGGAATGTGGCAGTTGCCTGTAATCCCAGCTACTCAGGTGGCTGAGGCAGGAGAATTGCTTGAAATCAAAAGGTTGGCTGGGCGCAATGGCTCACGCCTGTAATCCCAGCACTTTGGGAGGCTGAGGTAGGTGGATCACGAGGTCAGCAGAGCAAGACCATCCTGGCTAACATGATGAAACCCCGTCTCTACTAAAAATACAAAAAATTAGCTGGGCGTGGTGGCAGGTACCCGTAGTCTCAGCTACTTGGGAGGCTGAGGCAGGAGAATGGTGTGAACCCAGGAGGCAGAGCTTGCAGTGAGGCGAGATTGTGCCACTGCACTCCAGCCTGGCCGACAGAGTGAGACACTGTCTCAAAAAAAAAAAAAAAGAAACCGGAAGGTGGATGTTGCAGTGAGCTGAGATCGTGCCACGGCACTCCAGCCTGGGCAACAAGAGTGAAACTGTCTCAAAAAAAAACCCTCAGTGATTGCCTATCGCAGTCTGAGTAGAGCACAATATCAGCTTGGCACATTTCCTTACCATGGCTAGGGTGACCTCATCCTGTTTTGCCCAGGACTTTCTTGATTTCAGCACTGAAAGTCCTGCATTTCAGGAAACCCTCAGTTCTGAGCAACCTGGGGCAATGATTCCCCCTAACCATGGCCTTTAAGGCCTCACTCACATGAAGAGCTCCTGCCTGCCTCACAGCCTCACCTCATCCACTGTGCCTTCAGTCCCTACACCCTCTGCACACTGACCTTGGTCTGGTTCTAGGGCAGCCTGGCCCTTTCCATCCTCAAGGCCTCCAGGGTTGTGTTTGCATTTTCCCTTGCCTGGAATGCTCTTCCCATGGCTGGATTCTTCTCATCCTTTAAAGCTCAGCTTAAATGCTTCAGAAAGGGCTTTCCTGATCTAAGTTAACTCAACAGATCCTATCTGCTATTCTCTATGATACCATTCTTCTATTTCCTGCCTAGCACTTATCACTAGTGAAAAGGAAAAAAAGAACCCTTTTTTCCTACACTCCTACAGAACACTTCTGACAACACAACACATGTCCGGAAAACCAGGTAGGTTTTTCACACCAAGCAATTCACCAGTTCTCTGCAGACAACAGCTGAGTGTCCTACGATTTATCTCAATTCCAACACTAACTGTCTGGAGTTAGCACAGAGCCCACTGAGGAAGGGCTCAGTCCCATAAGACTACCCTTTGATGCCAAAATGCAAGCCTGGGATTCCTACACCTTTTTTTGTTCGTTTGTTTTTTTAGACAGTCTCAAAAAAGCCTCCGCCTCCCAGATTCAAGGGTTTCTCCTGCCTCAGCCTCCTGAGTAGCTGAGATTACAGGTGCACGCCACCATGCCCAGTTAATTTTTGTACTTTTAGTAGACACAGGGCCACACCTTGTTGGCCAGGCTGGTCTTGAACTCCTGACCTCGAGTGATCCTCCCACCTTGGCCTCCCAAAGTGTTGGGATTACAAGTGTGAGCCACTGCACCTGGCCCAGCCAGCCAGTTCTAATTAGTAGTTATCTGCTGTTGTCAAGGCCTAAGTTCAAGGTCTAAATTAATAACCTCCCTGAGCCTAGAGGACCTTGATTCTGTTGCTCCTGAAACAGCTGGAGTAGGAAGGCGAACAGCTGCTATACCTAGAAAACCGTGCAGGAGCCAGTGGGTTTCCTATACTTCTGACCAACTGACTATAAATAAAGGATTCTCACAATCCCCTCTTTGGGTTCCATAATTTGCTAGAATGGCTCACAGAACTCAGGAGCACGCTTTGCGTACCATCACCCCGTTCATTGTAAAGGATGCAACTCAGGAGCAGCCAGGTGGAAAAGATGCACAGGGCAAGGTATGAGGACAGGTGGAGCTTCCATGCTCTCCAGGCGTGCCACCCTCCCAGCATCTTTTTTTTTTTTTTCCTCCAGCCACATCCTTTTCACCTCCCAGCATCTTGATGTGTTTGTTCACTCACTTGGAAGGTCTCTGTACCCTGTTATGTAGGGGTTTTATGGAGGTTCCATTATGTGGGCATGATTGATTAACTCACTGGCCATTACTTATTGAACTCGAATTTTAACCCTCCTACTCTCTCCAGAGGTTGAACAGTGGAGCCGAAAGTTTCAACTCTCTAATCACAAAGATAGCTCCCCTAACAGCCAGCGCCCCCTCCTTAGGGGTTTTCCCAAAGTCACTTCATGAACTTGTGAAGGTGTGGGCCGGGTGCGGTGGCTCATGCCTGTAATCCCAGTACTGTGGGAGGCCAAGGCAGGAGGACCCTAAAACCATCATGGGCAACACAGTGAGACCCTACCTCTACAAAAAAAAATTTTTTTTTTTTTTTTGAGACGAAGTCTCGCTCTATCACCCAGGCTGGAGTGCAGTGGCCGGATCTCGGTTCACTGCAAGCTCGGCCTTCCGGGTTTACGCCATTCTCCGACCTCAGCCTCCCGAGTAGCTGGGACTACACGCACCCGCCACCTCACCCAGGCAGTTTTTTGCATTTTTTAGTAGAGACGGGGCTTCACCGTGTTAGCCAGGATAGTCTTGATCTCCTGACCTCGTGATCCGCCCGACTCGGCCTCCCAAAGTGCTTAGATTACAGGCTTGAGCCATCGCGCCCAGCCCAAAAATTTTTAAAATTAGCCAGATGTAGTGACATGTGCCTGTAGTGCCAGCTATTTGGGAGCCTGAGGCAGGAGGATTGCTGGAGCCCAGGAAGTCAAGACTGCAGCGAGTTGTGATCATGCCACTGCACTCCAGTATGGGTGAGAGAATGAGACCCTGTCACCAAACAAAAACAAAAAACTCAGGTATGGTTGAAAGGGGCTTTCTATGAGTAACAAAAGACTCTCTTTTCAATGTACCACTTGGGAAATTATAAAGGTGTTAGGAGCTCTGGGTGCGAAATGAAGACAAAGACTAAATAGACATTTTTTATTGTACCATGATATCACATGAGTCTTGATTTCTTTTCTTTTTTTCTTTTTTTGAGACAGTCTAATTCTATCACCCAGGCTGGAGTGCAGTGGTGTGATCTTGGCTCACTGCAACCTCTGCCTCCCAGGTTCAAGCGATTCTCCTGCCTCAGCCTCCCGAATAGCTGGGATTATTTGCATGAGCCACCATGCCCAGCTAATTTTTGTATTTTTAGTAGAGATGGGGGTTTCACCATGTTGGCCAGGCTAGTCTCGAACTCTTGACCTCAGGTGATCCGCACAGCTCAGATTCCCAAAGGGCTGGGATTTCAGGCATGAGCCACTGCACCCAGTCTTGATTTATTTTCTATTTACCTGTTTATTGTCTGTTTCTTATCCCTAGAATGTGAGAGGACAGGGGCCTTGTCTGCATTGTTCACAGCGGTATCCCCAGCACACGGCACAAAACATGTGCTCAGAAAATACTTACTGAAAAAACTTACAGAAAATACCTACTTTGCAAGCCTCCCCTCTACCAAACAACAGGTGGACAGGAGGGACAGGGATTAAGGTCTCACAAACACCAGGATGGCTGGTCAACCTGGTTCCCCCAATGCCTGCAGGTGATTGAGAGCTGACCTCAAAGGAATCTCAAAGAAATTCTGGTTTATCTGGAGTTCTAGAGAGATTAAAGGACTAGCCCTATGTTATACACTCAGTTTACATTTAACATAGGACTAAAACCGACATTTCCTAATTCCCTAACAACTGAGCTCTAATTTCAAAGGATCTTAGTGTAAGAAGAAATCTCCAGATCCCATCTGCTCTAGTCCCTTCAAACAGCACCCTATCATTATCCACATTTAAAAGATAAGACATCTGGAGCCAAAAGAAGAATGACTTCTCCTAGGTCACAGGCCTATTGAAAGGCAAGGAAGGACTTCATTCCTTTTGTTTTGTTTTGTTTCTAAGGCGGAGTCTCACTCTGTCACCAGGCTGGAGTGCAGTGTTGCCATTTCGACTCACTGCAACCTCCTCCTCCTGGGTTCAAGTGATTCTCCTGCCTTCCAAGTAGCTGAGACTACAGGTGTGTGCCACCACACCCAGTTAATTTTTGTATTTTTACTAGATTCAGAGTTTCACCATGCTAACCAGGCTGGTCTTGAACTCCTGACCTCAGGCAATCCGCCCTCCTCGGCCTCCCAAAACTCGGCCTCCCAAAGTGTTGGGATTATAGGTGTGAGCTACTGCGCCCAGCCTGAAGGACTCGATTCTTACACCACGCTCTCTCCAGGTTTTGTTTTTGTGTTTTTTTTTTTTGAGACAGAGTTTCACTCTTGTTGCCCAGGCGGGAGTGCAATGGCCCAATCTTGGCTCACTCCAACCTCCGTCTCCCAGGTGCAAGTGATTTTCCTGCCTCAGCCTCCCAAGTAGCTGAGATTACAGGCATGTGCCACCACGCCTGGCTAATTTTGTATTTTTAGTAGAGACAGAGTTTCTCCATGTTGGTCAGGCTGATCTTGAACTCCCGACCTCAGGTGATCTGCCCACCTCAGTCTCCCAAAGTGCCAGGATTACAGGCATGAGCCACCGCGCCCAGTCTTGTCTCCAGGTTTTAATCTTCTGTATTCTAGATTTTGTACAGCCATGGAATTAAATATCTTTCCCATATTAGACCCATTAGCAAATACCTCCGAGAGAGAGAGAGAGAGAGAGAGAGAGAGAGAGAGAGAGAAAGTTTAGGTGCAGAAATAGCTCAGGAATGCCAAATCATTTAACAGATGCAATGCTTTTGTTCTTGATTCATTAATTCATTCAACAAATATTTGATTCCCTACTGTGTGCTGTAAATTATTATGGATACTGAGAATACAGCAATGAATAAAACAGACAAAGCCTCTCTGCCCTCCTAGAGCTTACGTCCTCATGCGGGAGAAAGGCAATGACAAACAAATAAACATATTTGTATATCTGAGGCATATCGGGTAGCCAAAGTGCTA
>NW_012103366.1:824746-827978 GCF_000951045.1 Mandrillus leucophaeus
AATAAAGCAGGATAAGGAGACAGTGACAGGCAGGGAACAGCGCTGCTTCAAATAAGTTGGTCAGGAAAAGGCACTCCAGTCGGATGCCACTTGAGCAGAGATTTGAGTGAATTAAGGACATGAAATAGAGAAAGAATATTCCACACCAGAGAGAACAGAGGCACAATGGCCCAAGGCAAGCAGGAGTTTAGCATACTCAAGGGAGGGTCCGGAGGTCCTGCGACTGGAGTGGAGCAAGCCGGAAAGAGGAAGGAAGGGTCACACGAAGAGCTGGGGCCAGGTCCTGATGGTAACTGCTCTTTGGAACTCCTCCTTTTAAAACTGGCATGTCTTCAGGAAGCTGAATATCTACAAAGCTAGGCCTTGGAGAGAAGGCTTTTCCTGAGTATGTTTGTGTGAGTGACTCCCTGTGTTAACAAAGCGCCCCAGGATTTGCCTTTTCTTCCCCTATTTCTTGCTGTTAGAATGTTAATCTGGCTAAATCCAATCAGCTTCACTCATTTGGAAATCAGTCATCTAATGCTTGTAGCTAAAAAAGGAGACAAGCTAATACATCTCAACAGAGCAGATACGTGGGGGCCACTCCCACAGATCAAGATCATTGCAGAAACCCAAGCCATTGTTCAGCCAATAGTAAGTAAGAATCTGAGTCATTCTAAAACTGAGTAGAAAGCTGAGTCATCCTTCCCTCTATGGAGAGCTTTATTCCCTTTGCATCCTGTGGATCTTGGTTGGTTAACACATTACTGAACAGTGACGTGGGTACGTCTGTCTGCCTGCATCAAATCCTGCCCTAACCACATTCTCAAGATAGTTTTCACCACATTTACTAAACTTCCTTGAACCTCAGTTTCCTCCTCTGCAGGAGGAAGGTATGAATGCTTTATTAGTTTTCTACTGCTGTGTAATAAATTAGCACAGATCTAGAGGGTAAGAACTACACCCACTCATCATTTCACAGTGCTGTAGGCCAGAGGCCCCAGATGGCGTAACCAGGTTTTCTGCTCAGAGCCTTGAAATGCTGAAATCAAGATGTTGGTTGGCTGTGTCCTCACCTAGAGCTCAGGGTCTTCCTCTAAGCTCATCCCTGTTGTCAGCAGAATGTAGGTTCCTGCAGTTGTGAGGGACCGAGGCCCTGTTTCCTTACTGGCTGTCATCGGAGGCCATTTTTCAGCTCCTTAAGCCTGCCCCCTTCCTCCCCAGTGACCCTCTATTCCGAAGCAGCAACTACACACCTAACCCTTCTGACACTTTCAACACATCTGACTTCTGCCCTCAGCCACAGAAAGCTCTCTGCTTTTATTCTTTTTTTTTTCTACTTATTTATTTTGTAGAGTGGGGATCTCGCTATGTTGCCCAGGCTGATTTTAAACTCCTCGGCTCAAGTGATCCTCTTGCCTTGACCTCCCAAAGTGCCAGGATTACAGGCATGGGCCACCGTGCCTGCCGCTTTCTGCTTTAGCAGCTCATGTTCACCCAGATAATCACTCTTTCTTAAGGTCAACTGTGCCATACAACATAATATAATCATCAGAGTGAAATCCCATCATATTCACAGGTTCCAGAGATTAAGGTGAGATATCTTTAGGGGACATTTTAGACATTTTGCCTACAACAAATGCCCTCCTCGCAGAACTCTTTTGAAAATTAGAGATAATGTATGTGTGTAAAATAGTTGTCAGCTGCTCAGAGCTACTATTACTATAAAGAGCCTCTTTGATGGAGGGAGCAACTAAGTAACTGAGCTACTCAGTGAATCAAGTATAAGACCAGACTCCTGGGCCAGGGCAGTGGCTCATGCCTATAATCCCAGCACCCTGGGAGGCCAAGGCAGGCAGATCACGAGGTCGGGAGTTCGAGACCAGCCTGACCAACATGGTGACACCCCGTCTCTGCTTAAAATACAAAAATTAGCCGGGCGTGGTGGCACGCGCCTGTAATCCCAGCTACTCAGGAGACTGACGCAAGAGAATAGCCTGAACTGGGGAAGCAGAGGTTGCAGTGAGTGCCACTGCACTCCAGCCTGGGTGACAGGGCAAGACTCCGTCTCAAAAAAAAAAAAAGATCAGGCTCCAAACTGTCTATGGTAAACACCTATCATTATCTTTCTTATATTTATGAATATCAAAACAGCATTTCACACATAACAAGTACACTGTTTTTATTGGAGCATTTACTAATGAGTTGATTCGGAAGTTCATCTTAGACAAAGATTGAGTTCCTCCCCTTTTCTCTGAATACATTATTTCTCTCTTTTATCAAATCAGTTTGGCAAAGCTGCTGCTGCTTCTTCCTTCTCATGTACTTTGGTGGAGTTCCTTAACACAGGACTCTGCATTTGGCTTTTATAGCACAGGTACTGCTATGATCTGAATTTGGTGACCCTCCGAAATCCATACTGAAATCTCTTTTTTTTTTGAGATGGAGTCTCACTCTGTTGCCCAGGCTGGAGTGCAGTGGCACAATCTCAGCTCACTGAAACCTCTACCACCCCCAGGTTCAAGGGATTCTTGTGCCTCAGCCTCCCAAGTAGCTGAAACTACAGGCATGAGCCACCATGCCCAGCTAATTTTTTTTTTTTTTCCTGAGACGGAGTTTCGCTCTGTCGCCCAAGCTGGAGTGGACTGCAGTGGCACGATCTCGGCTTGCTGCGACACCTCCACCTACCAGGTCAAGTGATTCTCCTGCCTCAGCCTCCCCAGTAGCTGAGACTACAGGCGCCCGCCACCATGCCCAGCTAATCTCTGTATTTTTAGTAGAGAAGCGGTTTCGCCACGTTGGCCAGGATGGTCTCGAACTCCTGACGTCAGGTGATCTTCCCGCCTCAGCCTCCCAAAGGGCTGGGATTACAGGCGTGAGCCACCGTGCCCAGCTGAAACTTTAAGGACTAAGAGCTAGACCATAATGTGTCAGAAGACTCTTTTCCCCTCTGCCATGGCAACTGGCAATGTTCCAAATAGCTTCTGTTCTTTTAGCCTGGGGGATACCTGAAATTATAGCATAACACAGTCCACCTGGGACTCTCACAGTGAAGACACTGAATATTTCTGTGCAACCTTAAAAATCTCCACAGATTGGCCAGGCACGGTGGCTCACGCCTCTAATCCCAGCACTTTGGGACGCCGAGGCGGGAAGATCACCTGAGGTCAGGAGTTTGAGGCCATCCTGGCCAACATGGTGAAACCCTATCTGTACTAAAAATACAACAATTAGCCAGGCGTGGTGGTGGTTT
>NW_012103366.1:830028-832348 GCF_000951045.1 Mandrillus leucophaeus
TTATTTTATTTTATTTTATTTTATTTGAGATGGAGTCTTGCTCTGTCGCCAGGCTAGAGTGTAATGGCACAATCTCAGCTCATGCAACATCCACCTCCCAGGTTCAAGCAATTCTCCTGCCTCAGCCTCCCAAGTAGCTGGGACTATAGGCGTCTGCCACCACGCCCAGCTAATTTTTGTGTTTTTAGTAGAGATGGGTTTTCACCATGTTGGCCAGGCTGGTCTCGAACTCCTAACCTCAAGTGATCTGCCCACCTGGGCCTCCCAAAGTGCTGGGATTACAGGCATGAGCCACTGTGCCCGGCTATGAGACAGGGTAGTATTATATTTCCCAGGCTTGAATGTCTTTATTTTTATTTTACTTTAATTGATTTTTTTTTTTTTTTTTTGAGACAGGGTCTCACTCTGTTGCCCAGGCTAGAATGTATGGTGCAATCTTGGCTCACTGCAGCCTTGACCTCCTGGGCTCAATCAATCCTTCTGCCTCAGCCTCCCATTTTGCTGGGACCACAGGCCTGCGCCACCATACTTGGCTAATTTTTTTTAGTTTTTTGTAGAGACAGGGTCTCACTTTGTTGTGCAGGCTGGTCTCGAACTCCTGGGCTCAAGTGGTTCTCCTGCTTTGGCCTCCCAAAGTGCTGGGGTTACATGCATGAGCCGCCTCACCTGGACAAATATCTTTACAAATACTGCTTAAATGTCTTCGTCTGCTACATCTAATATCTGAGTAGTCTCAGGGTCAATTTCTATTGACTACTTTTGTTTTTCTTTATTTTCTTTCTTCCTTCTTTTTTTTTTGTTTGGCATGTCTAGTAATTTTTCATGGTAATACTGGACACTACAGCTAATACATTGTAGAAATTCTGGATTCTGTTATCTTTATTTTTGTTCTAGTAGGCAGGTCAGTTATTTTCTGGTCACTTTGAGCTTGTATACAAGTTTTTTGTTTGTTTGGTTGGCTTTTACCTTTGTTAGGGTAGATCTTTGGAAAATTCAAGATATTTTTTCCAACCTTCAAGCTCTGTTTCCCCTGTGGATTTTGTTAAGGTGTAGTTTTAGGCTTTGTTAGGGCATGTCTAGTGTGGGCCTTCCTCTAGGACAGTGGCTCTCAAATTTAGTTTGTATCTGAATCATCTGAAGAGCTATTGTTAGAACATAAATTTCTGGGCTGCTTCTCCTGAGTTTCTGATTCAGTAGGTCTGAAGTGGGGCCCTTGAATTTGCATTTCCAACAGTAACATCCAACAAATTTCTAGGTTATGCTGATGCTAATGGTCAGGGGACAACAATTTAAGAAATATTGCTGTAGACCATGATCCTTACTTTTATTTATTTATTTTTTTAAGACAGGGCCTCACTCTGTCATCACCCAGGCTAGAGTGCAGTGGTTTGACCAGGGATTACTGCAGCTTCAAGCAATCCTCCTGCCTCAGCCTCCCGAGTAGCGGGGACTACAGGCACGTGCCACCACACCTGGCTATTTGTAGTTTTTGTAGAGATGGGGTTTCACCATGTTGCCCAGGCTGGTCTCAAACACCTGAGCTGAAGCTCAAGAGCTCAAGTTCAAGCTTGAGCCAGCCTCAGCCTCCTGAAATGCTGGGGTTACAGGCGCGAGCCACCATCCCGCCCCCCTGCCTCGGCCACCTACCCCCAGCCATGGTCCTTACTTTTAAGATGTGAACTCTTCGATGTCCCAGCTGGATGCCTGGAGTGTCATTAACAAAGTGTTAAAGTGCTTTCCCACTCAGGCTGAGCCATAACTCTAATGCCCGCCCCCTCCATTGCTGCTTGAACCCAGTCGCTGCTCAGCTTCTTCCACCGCACAGAAGCTGGTATCTGGTCATCCTTGAGTAGTCTCACCTGTCACATATGCAACACAGCTCTTAACCAAGTGCTCAGAGGACACCCCCACGGGGATTTTTTGGAGTCCTTCCTCTGCAAAGCTCCTCTCTCCAGTGTTCTACCCTGCAGATTCCAGCTGCTCAGCTGCCCCAAACTCTGAACTCTGCCTCCTCAGTTTAGCAAGTTCTCCTTTTCCTGCTTGGATACCAGGAAATTGCCCCCCAGGCAAAGAGCCAGAATGATTCTGGGGCTTACAAAAGATGAGTTTCTCAGCCAGACACAGTGGCTCACGCCTGTAATCCCAACACTTTGGGAGGCCGAGGTGGGCGGATCAGGAAGTCAGGAGATTGAGACCACCCTGGCTAACACAGTGAAACCCCGTCTCTACTAAAAAATACAAAAAAGTAGCTGGGCGTGGTAGCATGCGCCTGTAATCCCAGCTACTCAGGAGACTGAGGCAGGAGAATTGCTTGAACCCA
>NW_012103366.1:832868-839183 GCF_000951045.1 Mandrillus leucophaeus
TATATATATATATATTTTTTTTTAGAGCCAGGGTCTCACTATGTTGACCATGCTAGTCTTAAACTCCTGGGCTCAAACAATCTGCCCACGTAGGCTCCCAAAGTGTTGGGATTACAGGTGTGTGTATCTGTGTGTCTGTGTGTGTGTGTGTGTTTTAATGGTGGGATGGCTGGTCTAGTACCAATTACTACCCCATTATAGCCAAGAGTGGAAGTTCTGGCTTTAGACGTTTTGAATTTAAGGAAGCTTGGACCACCCAGATAAAGGACTCTACAAAGAAAAAAACCTAGAGATAAAGGTTTGGAAGGCATCAGGGCACAACGGTTTGGAAGACCAAGGGCAGAAATAACATAGGAAAGTTATACAACATGAGAAGAGGGGAGGATCAAAGACAGAATCTTGGGGGAACCACCAGTTTTTCATGGATGAGTGGAAGAAGGTTGGCAAAAGAAACAGAAGGACTGGTCCAACAGTCACAAGAAGAACCAAATGTTCCAGAAGTCAATGGAGAAGAGGTTTTTAATTTTTTTTTTTTTAATTTTTACTGTTTTCCTCCCCTGTGCTAAGACGGTTACCAAAAAAATAGCCTTACAAATTTTCAAGCAACCTTATGACAATGTACTATTATCAACCCCATTTTATAGATGGAGATAAAGATGATGAAATTCGGAGGTTAAGTAACTTGCTCAAGGTCAATGGAGCTGGAAAGGGCAGAGCTAGGACTTGGATCCAGGTATTCTGGCTCCAATACATCACAATGTACTGCTTCACTCCAAAATAAGACAGGATGGCAAATGCTGCAGGGCTGTCCATAAAGTTGAGGATAGAAAAGTGCTTACTGGGGCCAGACTCAGTGGCTCACCCCTGTAATCTTAGCACTTTGGGAGGCTGAGGTGGACGGATTACCTGAGGTCAGGAGTTCGAGACCAGCCTGGCCAACATGGCGAAACCCCGTCTCTACTAAAAATACAAAAATTAGCCAGGCTTGGTGGCTCATGCCTGTAGTCCCAGCTACTTGGGAGGCTGAGGCAGGAGAATAGCTTGAATCCAGGAGGCAGAGGCTGCAGTGAGCTGAGATGGCACGACTGCACTCCACCCTGGGTGACAGAGCGAGACTCCATTTCAAAAAAAAAAGCAAAGAAAAAAGAAAAGTGTCCATTGGATTAGGCAAAAGGGCCACTGGTAAGCTCAGAAAGAACTCACGGTAATAAACAATAGGTGCTAATTAACTGTTCAACAGGATTGGCTCCTGGGCTAACTGGTCTTTGGGGCCAGTAGGGTGCCATACACATGGCACCTCTCAGTCCCAGCTTACACTATCCTCCTTGGAAACCTATTCTAGGTTTACGCTCTGAAGAAGAGCAGGCACATTCCCTAATGCCTTCAGGGAAAACAAGAGCCAGCGCTCCAGCTTCCTGAAATGTATAAGAGAAGTGTGACGTGCCTGTTTATAACCCAGCAACTATACCCAGGTATAGACTTAGATGCATTTGAACATATCATCAACACAATTACCTGTGCCCAGATTAGCCTCAGCAAATCTTTAAGCTCTCACAGCTGTCTTCAGGTGTTCAGAGGATTATTATGGAGAGATGTTGATCAGCTGTTCTCCATGTCTCCTGTGGACAGAACAAAAGGAAAGAAGCTTAAATGTCAGCAAAGGATTTAGATGTAAGTGAGAACTCTGTGAGGCAGGGAGGTCCCGTGTAGCCAAGCGTTTCCAGCCTTTCTGTCTTATTTAGCTTTAAATATTCCCTTCTGCACCATACTGCTTCTTATGTTTATTATAATAACGACAATGACAATAACAATAATGGCAAATGCTTATATAGTTCTTACTTTGTGCCTGGCACTGTTATTAAACTTTTGATTCATATTCATTCAATACCCACAGCAACACGATGACATAAAGACTATTGTCATCCCATTTTATGGGTAAGAAAACTGAAACAGAGAGAGAGTGAAGAACTGGCCAAAGGTCTCACAGTCAACAAATGACAGAGCCAAGATCTGAAGCCTTGGGCCAAAGTCCATCGTCTTAACCATGACCCTATGTGCTAATCTGGAGATATTGCACTAGAACAGAATTCAAGATAAGGCAGAGCATGGAGAAATGCTAATAAATTGGCATGGAGGCTGTAGTAGATTGTTACAAAATAGCCCTAAAGGAACCACGCCCCTCTGAATTCACCTGTGTGTCCTCCCCTCCCACGCTGGATCTGTACCAGCAAAATGACTTGCCTGAACCACTGAGAGGTAACAGAAGCAACTTTCTGGGACTTCAAGCCCAGATCTTAAAAGATCTAGAGCTTCTGCTTTCTCTCTGAGAACCCAACTGCCTTGTAAAGAAGTTCGGGCTGTCCAGCTATAGACAGCAGCAACGTGGAGAAAGAAGCCTTGGAGGTTGAGAGTCCACATGGAGGAAAAGAGAGGCACCCCAGCTAAGAGCCAGCACCAGTGTGGCAAAGGAGGCCATCTTGGATGCTTCGGTTCAAGTCGAACTGTCCCAGCAGACACCATACAGGGAAGAGATGAGCTGGCCAAAATTTTAACTCTAAAAGTGTTGTGGTTTTAGGTCACCAAGTGTTTTCTTCTTTTTTTTTTTCTTTTTAAGGCAGAGTCTGGTTCTGTCACCCAGGCTAGAGTGTGGTGACATAATCTTGGCTTACTGCAACTTTTGCCTCTTGGGTTCAAGTGATTCTCCTGCCTCAGCCCCCCTAGTAACTGGAATTACAGGCACCTGCCACCACGCCCAGCTAATTTTTGAATTTCAAAATGTTGAAATTAGCCACCAGCCTGGCTAATTTCAGACCAGCTGTTGTCCAGGCTGGTCTTGAACTCCTGAGCTCAGGTGAATCGCCCACCTCGGACTCCCAAAGTGTTGAGATGACAGGCATGAGCCACCACGCCTGGCCCGTGTTTCTTTTTTATTGTGGTAAAACGTACATAACATAAAATTAACCATTTTAACCATTTTTAAGTGTGTGGTTCAGTGGCATTAAGTACATTCACATTGTTGTGCAACCATCACCACCACCCATCTCCAGAACTTTTTCATCATCCCACACTGACACTCTGTACCCACTCACCAATAGTTCCCCCTTTCCCTCCTCCTCCCAGCCCCTGGTAACCACTGTTCTACTTTCTGTCACTATAAATTTAAGTCAATAAGTTTTAAGGTGGCTTGTTAGGTAGCAACATATCGCTTTACATAGATGTTTATTTATGTAGGTTACATAGGTTTATTTAATGGTCAGCTTTTAGAATGTATTAATGTTTTTGTTAGTTTATTTCTGATTTTATTTTATTTTATTTTATTTTATTTTTTGAGATGAAGTCTCGCCCTGTTGCCCAGGCTGGAGTGCAATGATACGATTCGGCTCACTGCAAGCTCCATCTCCTGGGTTCACACCATTCTTCTGCCTTAGCCTCCCGAGTAGCCGGAACCACAGGCATGTGCCACCATGCCTGGCTAATTTTTGTAGTTTTGAACATCCATTCATCATCAAATACCTATATTTCCTTGCAACTTTCTGGGCCTCCATTTTCCCCATCTAGAGAATACAGAGATTGGAGTAAATCAAAGATTTCCACCGAGAAAAGAAATTCTGAGAAGATTTAGATCCCTGCCTCCACTTTTCCCCAAGGAAAGCCACAGGGCTGGGAGATGCAGAAGGAAAGACTCTCCTTTTGTAAAAGGTGTCCAGGTTTTTTTGCTTATATATTTTTGAGGTCACTAGGAATAGACAAACACTATCTTTGAAAGTTAGCTAATGTACATTTCACGTTTGAGACTTACCTTTAGACCCCCATCCAGGTCCATATGTCTATAATTATGAACCTCCCATGACTTTATGCTCATGAACTAAATAATAAACTGAAATGGTCTATGTGTGACAGTGTAGTCACAGCACCTCAACCACATAACAATTCCATCCATATAATTACACTTGTATAGAAAGATACTTGCGATTCCTCAGGAGTTAAAACCATACAATTGGCTGGGTATGGTGACTCATGCCTGTAATCCTAGCATTTTGGGAGGCCAAGGCAAGCAGGTCATGTGTGCTCAGGAGTTTCAGACCAGCCTGGGCAACATAGCAAGATCCCATCTCTTACGACGAGAAAAGGTAAGAATTTTTTTTTTTTGTTTTGAGACCGAATCTCACTCTTGTTGCCCAGGCTGGAGTACAGTGGCGTGATGTCAGCTCACTGCAACCTCCGCCTCCCTGGTTCAAGCAATTCTCGTGCCTCAGCCTCCCAAGTAGCTGGGACTATAGGCGTGAGCCACCATACCCGGCTAATTTTGTATTTTTAGTAAAGATGGGGTTTCACCATGCTGGCCAGGATGGTCTCGATCTCCTGACCTCAGGTGATCCCCCCTCCTCAGCCTCCCAAAGTGCTGGGATTACAGGCGTGAGCCACTGCGCCCTGCCTTTTTTTTTTTATTTAAAGAACTTCTTCAAAGAAGGTGCCATTTAGAGATTTGAATATTACCCAACTCTCTGGATATGATAAAAAGCACAGAAAGGAACAGATTAAAGGGGAAAGTAAGACCAGATTTGTTAAAGGGTAGTGAATTATATTATTAAAACCAGTGACTCCTCCTTCCTTCCTTCCAAACTAACCCCAAACTCAGCTGATCTAAGTAAACCAAAGGAAATTTAATCTTAGCCTCTATTATAGATTCAGTACATTCTGGCTGACATTTGAAACTCTGTTAGAAATCTGGTTGGCGTCCAAGCACATGCAATACTAGAATGGAGCAATCGTGTAGATAACCATCTCATTTTTCTCTCACTCTGAAACACTGACAATGATTCTTTGTAAAATGTCTCAGGACATTGAAGGAAGCTATCGACAAACATTTTGCAGAAATCTGCCAAGAGATGATGACTGCAATTTATATAATGTGGATATTTTATTTCCCAGGTGTCATATATTGCATGGTTAAAACACACATGAAAGGAAATGGGTCTCTAGGCTGCCAAACGTATGAGCAACCAGGAGTCAAGGTGCAGGCTTAAAGTGTGGTGTTTTCAGCTCTTGAGAGGACAGAATGATGACCTGATGACCTCAAGTGACACAGGCAGAACTACCAGATACGCACTGGTCCCCTCCCAATGTGAGCAAACATTAACTGGCAAAACAGGAAAAATGCATACCTCCCTTCATTTCTCAGAAATCCTTGTAGCCATGCCGGTTTAGGTGGGGAGTACTATGTTGGAGTTCCATGCTATGTAGGTAGGGATAACACAAACATCTGAAATTCACAGACAAACTCGAGCTCTTATTTTAGCAGTTTACTTTCAACTGAATTAGTTTCATCAACTCTGCTAACCAAGGGATACTGTAACCAAGGCCTATGTTGTAGGCAGGATTCCACCCTCTTTTCCATTCACATCCTGCAGAAGGAACTACTGAGTCACAAAGTACGTGAATAAAGATGCCAAGGTCATGGCTCAGTTCCAAGCTGGATGGAAACGCTTTGGAAACTGAACATTGGAGTGCAGTCAGAAGACTTCATTACAGTGTCACACAGCACACCAGGTTTACCTGACTCATTCTCAGAATCAACCACCCAAGGCAATTTTAGATTTTTTCTTTGATAAGTCTCAAGTCTTTTTAATGTGGGGAAGAGACATATAGATAATTTAATTCTACTCACTGTAGGGTTTTTATCTGAGATTTTACCTATGCCCACCTACTCTTCCCCCCAGAAACAGTAAAGCATTCTCACCACTTCTCTGGATATACACTGTAATGTCATGCGTGCAAATGACAAATGAACACTAGGGTACTGTCTTGCTCATACTCTTCAACAAGGATAATGACATTTTCTTTCATAATACTGTACTCTAACATGTCAATCTTTTTAAAAATTTCTGAATTTTTTTTTTTTTTTTTGAGATAGGTCTCACTCTGTTACCCAGGCCATTCAAGTGGCACAATCTCGGCTCACTGTAATCTGTGCCTCCCAGGCTCAAGTCATACGCCCACCTCAGCCTCGCAACTACAGGTGTATGCCACCATGCACAGCTAATTTTTGTATTTTTTGTAGAGATGGGGTTTTACTATGTTGCTCAGGCTAGTATCAAACTCCTGAGCTCAAGCGATCTGCCTGCCTCGGCCTCCCAAAGTGCTGGGACTATAGGCGTGAGCTACTGCGCTCAGCCTAAAATGTCAATCTTAATTAAACTATTTGCTTAGGTTAAGATTATGTGTGTGGCCGGGCGCGGTGGCTCAAGCCTGTAATCCCAGCACTTTGGGAGGCCGAGACGGGCGGATCACGAGGTCAGGAGATCGAGACCATCC
>NW_012103366.1:840063-845158 GCF_000951045.1 Mandrillus leucophaeus
AATAGTCACCATGTCTGCGTGAATCCATTTTTTTTGTTATTAACTTAATATAAATGACTAAAGGTCATTTTCCATAGAAATGCAAAGTCCAGCTGGCCTGGTGGCTCACACCTGCAGTCTCCACTAGTAGGGAGGCTGAGGTGGAAGGACTGCTTGAGCCCAGGAGGTCAAGGCTGCAGTGATCATGCCACTGCACCCTAACCTGGATGACAGAGTGAGACCTCAACTCTGGGAAAAAAAAAACAAAAAAGAAATACGAAGTTTAAAAATGTATAGTGATTCCTTTCCTCACCTCTGTTGAACTTTCATTACTGAGTGAAGAGAGATCATGCTTTCATTTCATCAGGCATTTGAGAGATGCCACCACTATGGTTCTGTTCATAAAAATCTCCACGTAGGAATAGTATTGTATAGTTCACAAAGTTTGCACCTATTATTGCCTCATGATCCCTACAACATTCCTGAAAGGCCAGCAGAGCAGGAATTCGAATCCCTACTTACAGACGGGAAACTGAAGACAGAAGAAGTTTACCCAAGGCTGTGGCACACACCAACTCACAAACTGAGATTCAAATCCAGACCTTCTGGTGCCTAATCCACTCTCTTTTGCTTCCCCCCTCCCCAGCACTTTCTCCCCACAAAAAGAAGATATTGATGTCTTGAGACAGACTAAAAATCTCATTTGCCCGTTTCCCCCTCTAAAAAAAAAAACACAAATAACTTACCAGGTGTGTTCAATGTAGTTGGCACCTTTGTGCTACAACCAATATAGGAGCATTTATCAACAGGACTGGCGTTGTATGAATCAACAGGACTGGCATTGTATGGTGGGGATGAAGTCTATGCAGCCTGGTGGGGGGACAGTTTTATGGTCTGGTAGCAGCTTCTCTGTTGTGTCCTTGGAGGAGTTCCAGTGCACTGCAATTGGTCGACAGCAACCAAATCTTGCTCCCAATCCAGCCCCAGTGGCTCCCAGCTGCCCTGGCCTGCTTTCTCATCTGGTAAAACACAGGAGTAGGGGAGAAGGTAGTTGGCACTGGAAAAGTTGGTACTGGATGAAGGGTTGGCATAGTTCCTTATAGACACTTAAGGTGAGGAAAGAAGTAGAAGATGGGAAGGATTGGCCACAATTTTTGGAACTTGCCCCAAAGGAAGGGGCCAGGAAGCTTTTGCACAAGGTAGCAGAACATGAAGTGCTGGTTCTGGTTCTACAAACTGCAGCTGGTGAGCGGGGGAAGGAGTTTAAGAGGTCATCAAGTCCATTTCTCATCCATCCATTCATTCATTCATCTGTTCACTCCTTCAACAAATGATTATTGAACACCTAGAGGTGCTTAGGATATGGTAGGGAACAAATCAAAGTCCTTGCTCCCGAGGAGTTTACATTCTAGTGGGGAGAGACAAACATCAAGCAAGCAAAATATACAGGCATTCTTGGAGATTTTGTGGGTTTGGTTCCATATCACCATGATAAAGTCGATATTGCAATAAAGTGAGCCATATCAATTTTTTGGCTTCCCAGTGCGTATAGAAGTTACTTTGTCCAGATCTATCAGAGGAATCACTATTGATGCAAGCTTCAGTCCCTTATAAGATCATCTTTCTTTCTTTCTTTCTTTGTTTTTTGAGTCAGGGCCTTGCTCTGTCATGCAGGCTGGAGTGCAGTGGCAATCACAGCTCGCTGCTGCCTCAAGCTCCTGGGCTCAAGTGATCTTCCCACCTCAGCCTCCTGAATAGCTGGGACTACAGGCACTTGCCACCATGCCTAACTAACTTTTTTTTTTTTTTAATTGTAGAGACAAGGTTTCACCATGTTGCTCAAGGCTGGTCTGGAACTCATGGGCACAAGTGATCCACCTGCCTCGTCCTGCCAAAGTGCTGGGATTACAGGCATGAGGCACTGCGTCCTGCTGAGATCTATTTCTTTCTTTTTTTTTTTTTTATTTGAGATGGAGTCTCGCCCTGTCACCTAGGCTGGAGTGCATTGGCGCAATCTTCGCTCACTGCAACCTCTGCCTCCTGGGTTCAAGCAATTCTCCTGCCTCAGCCTTCTGAGTAACTGGGACTACAGGTGCGTGCCACCATGCCCGGCTAATTTTTTTGCATTTTTAGTAGAGACGGGGTTTCACCATACTGGCCAGGCTAGTCTCAAACTCCTGACCTCGTGATCCACCTGCCTTGGCCTCCCAAAGTGCTGGGATTACAGGTGTGAGCCACCGTGCCCAGCCCCGAGATCTATTTCTTAAACAGTGGGACTTCAAAGTCGAAATTACTCTTGATTCGTAGGCTGCAGAATGAAGGTTGTGTTAGCAGGCATGAAAACATTAATCTCCTTGTACATCTCCATGAAAGATCTCCAGTGAATAGGCACATTGTCATTGAGCACTAATATTTCTAAAGGAATCTTTTGTTCTGAGCAGCAGGTCTCAACAGTGGGCTTAAAATATTCAGTAAACCATGCTGTAAACAGATGTACTGTCATCCAGGCTTTGTTGTACCATGTATAAAGCATAGGATGAGGAGATTTAGCATAATTCTTAAGGACCCTAGGATTTTCAGAATGGTAAATAAATATTGGCTTCGACTTCAAGTCACCAGCTGCATTAGCCCCGAGCAAGTCAGCCTCTCCTTTAAAGCTTTGAAGCCAGATAGTGACTTCTCCTCTCCAGCTATAAAAGTCCTAGATGGAATCTTCTTCCAATACGACGTTGTTTTGTCTATACTGAAAATCTGTTGTTAAGTGTAGCCACCTTCATTGATAATCTTAGCTAGATCTTCTGGATAACTTGCTGCAGCTTCTACATCAGCACTTGCTGCTTCACCTTGCACTCTTATGTTACAAAAATGGCTTCTTTCCTTAAATCTCATGAACCAACCTCTGTTAGTGTCAAACTTTTCCTCTGTAGCTCCCTCTTCTCTCTTAGCCTTCATAGAATTGAAGAGAGTTAGGGCCTTGCTCTGAATTAGGCTTTGACTTCAGGAATATTGTGGCTGGTTTGAGCATCTATCCAGATTACACAAACTTTCTCCATATCAGCAATAAAGTTGTTTTGCTTTTGTATCATTTGTGTGTTCACTGGAGTAGCACTTTTAATTTCCTCCCAATAACTTTTTCTTTGCATTCACAACTTGGCTGCAAGAGGCCTAATTTTCAACCTAACTTGGCTTTAGACATACCTTCCTCACTAAGCTTAATGATTTATAGGTTGGTTTGTTTTTGTTTATTCGTTTTTTTAAGATGGAGTCTCCTGTGGCTCAGCCTGGAGTACAGTGGTGCGATCTCGGCTCACTGCAACTCTGCCTCCTTGGTTCAAGCTATTCTCCTGCCTCAGCCTCCCGAGTAGCTGGGATTACAAGCATGCACCACCATGCCTGGCTAATATTTGTATTTTTAATAGAGACGGGGTTTCACCATGTTGGCCAGGCTGGTCTTGAACTCATGACCTCACGAGATCTGCCCACCTCGGCCTCCCAAAGTGCTGAGATTACAGGCGTGAGTCACCATGCCCTGCCCACTTCTAGTTTTTGATTTAAAGTAAGAGACATGCGCCTCTTCCTTTCACTTGAACACTTAGAGGCTGTTGTAGAGTTATTGATTGGCCTTGTATCAGTATTGTTGTTTCTTAGGGAATCAGGAGGCCTGAGGAGAGAGATGGACAGCTGTTCAGTGGAGCAGTCAGACACATACAATATTTACTGATTGAGTTCTCAATTTAATATGGGTAGTTCGTGGTGTCCAAAACAATTACAGTAGTAACATCCAAGATCACTGATCACAGATCACCATAACAGATATAATAATAACAACAGTTAAAATATTGCAAGAATTACCAAAATGTGACACAGAGACCCGAAGTAAGCACACGCTGTTGGAAAAATGGCACCAACAGACTTGCTTGAAACAGAGTTGCCACAAAACTTCACTTTGTGAAAAGTGCAATATCTGCTAAGTGCACTAAAGTGAGGTATGCCTGTAGCGTGTCAGCTGATGATAAGTGCTCTGGAGAACAGGAAAGCCGGGTGAGAGGAAAAGGGGTTGTTTCGGGCTAGAGGTGATCTTATATATGCCGGTTAGGCTGATAACGTGCTGACCACTGACACTGACATCTGAACTGAGACTTGAAGGAAATGAGGGAAGGAGCCATTAAAATATCTGATGGGAAGAGAATTCTAAGGAGAGGGAACATCAGGTGAAAAGACTCTGCTGTAGGGAGTACTTGGCATGTTAAAGGAACAGCTAGGAGGCCAGTAGGGTTGGAGCAGCAGGAGGGGGGAAAGAGTAGATGAGGTCAGAGAGATAGTGGGTCCCCGACCTGCAGGACAGCGTTAGGCTCAGAGGAGATAGAGGCCCACTGGAGGGCATGGAGCAAGGCAACGATAGGATCTGACTTTTAAAAAATCCTCCCAGCTGCTTTGGAAAACATCTTGGGGCTATGCCATGGAACATGATGGAAATCTCTTCATTCTTGGAAGGCCTTGTATATTACTCAGTTGCCCTCTTATTTTTGTAGGTGGGTTTTTATGTTTCTCCCTAGACAGATTTCCCTCCATTTGTTTTCTTTCCAATCATCAGATTCTTTAAAATGCAAAGTCTGATTTTGTCATCATCCCTTTCCAACCCCTGACTTCTTTAAAACAAACAAACAAACAAACAAAAAACTAAACAAAACAAAAAAACCAGAATCTCACTTTGTTGCCCACGGTGGCATGCCACCCAGGCTGCAGTGCAGTGGCACCATCTCAGCTCACTGCAACCTCCACCACCTCCTGGGTTCAAGCGATTCTTCCACCTCAGCCTCTCGAGTAGATGTGACTACAGGCACATGCCACCATATTTGGCCAATGTTTGTATTTCTGTAGAGACAGGGTTTCGCCATGTCAGCCAGCCTGGTCTTGAACTCCTGGCCTCAAGTGATTCGCCCGCCCACCTCAACCTCCCAAAGTGTTGGGATTACAGGTATGAGTCACCCAGCCATTGGTCCATTTTCTATATTTAAAATCAGAGAATATTCCTCCCCCTTTTAAAATTAGGCATATAGAGAATCTACCTTTAGTAGATTAAAGATCCCATTATCTTTTTTTTTTTTTTTTGAGA
>NW_012103366.1:846263-848815 GCF_000951045.1 Mandrillus leucophaeus
AGGCCGAGGTTGTAGTGAACTGAGATAGCACCAAGGCACTGTAACCTGGGCTACACAGCAAGGCTCTGTCTCAAAAAAAAAAAAAAAAAAAAAAATCGGAAAGACTAGTTCTCTCTGTGTTACCAGAGCTATATTAATTTGTCTAACACTTTGTTGATATCTTTTAAAATTCGGGAGTTGTGCTGTTCAATATGGTATGGTGGCCCAGGCACATATGTGGCTTTAAATTTTAAATTAATTAAAATCAGATTTTAAAAAAATGCATCCCTCAGTTCTTATGTGGATAGTGGCTACCACAAATATAGAACATTTTTGTCACGGCAGAGTTCTGTTGGACAGCCTACCTTTCACATCTCCCTCCTGCTTTGATGTATCTTCTGTCTCTGAGGAGATATCTGCAACAAGGTGACAATGACTCTGTCAATCACCTTTCTTTCAGTGCCTACTTTGTGTCAAGCAGTAAAGTAGTAAGAGAGTATCTTATATATGTACTTTTTTTTTTTTTTTTTGAGACAGGGTCTCTGTTGCCCAGGCGGGAGTGCAGTGGTACCATCTCAGCTCACTGCAACCTCCACCTCCCTGGTTCAAGAAGTTCTCCCACCTCAGCTTCCTGAGAAACTGAGAATACAGGCGTATGCCACCACACCCAGCTAATTTTTGTCTTTTTAGTAGAGACGGGGTTTCACCATGTTGGCCAGGCTGGTGTTGAACTCCTGACCTCAAGTGATCTGCTCTCCTTGGCCTCCCAAAGTGCTGGGATTACAGGGGTGAGCCACCACGTCTGGCCTTATGTACATATTATCTTATTTAGTCCTCATAGGATTCAACCATGAGTCAGCTCAAGGAGACCCTTCTATAAGATCATTGTAATAAATCAGAAATCTGATGACCATTAACTCAGACTTCCATCCCCACTCTCTACTCAACAGGCAAAATGTAAACTGGGCTACTCTGCCTATGGGATGGCCCTGCTCTGTCTATGGGGCAGACAAAAAAAAAAAGCCTATATATGTCTAAACAGTTTAAAAAATGCAAATTGATCTAAATTCCATCAGATCGTACAGAGACCTTGAATGCAAATAAAAAATAATTATTGTCAGTGTGGCAACTATGTCTTTTCAGAATCTGGAGGGCTTACAAATTCAATGACCACAGGGCACTAACCCTGAGGCCAAAGGCAGCCAGGGGAGATTCAAATCTAAAGCAAAGCAATGCATGGGCCTAGTGTTCTTTACTAAGGAGAACTTTACTGTTTGCCATTTAAATTATAACAGCTTTAATCTATCCCTTAACAAAAGGTCTGCTTCAGGAAAGTATACACACAAACATGCATATGTGAGCATACAGACACACACACAGATACAAGAATAAGATGGAAGGGGTTCGTTTTTGTTTTTGTTTTGTTTTTGAGATAGAGTCTCACTCTGTCACCCAGGCTGGAATGCAGTGGTGCCATCTCAGCTTACTACAACCTCCGCCCCCTGAGCTCAAGCAATTCTCCTGCCTCAGCCTCCTGAGTAGCTGGGACTATAGGCCTGCACCACTACACCCAGTTAATTTTTGTATTTTTAGTAGAGAAGGGGTGTCACCATGTTAACCAGGCTACTCTTGAACTCCTGACTTCAGGAGATCCGCTCGCCTCAGCCTCCCAAAGTTCTGGGATTACAGGTGTGAGCCACCGCACCCAGACTCTCAAATGTATTTTGAATTAGACTTAATAAATATATCTAAATATGTTGGCCTAATCTTTGGTGGCTAAGAGTAACTGACAGCTGCAAGTGATGCAAAAAACTGCAAAATAAAAGGCAATTCCAAATAACTTCATGTAAGAAATATTTTGAACAGCCAGGTGCGGTGGTTCACGCCTGTAATCCCAGCACTTTGGGAGGCCAAGACAGGTGGATCACCTGAGGTCGGGGGTTCAAGACCAGCCTGACGAACATGGAGAAACCCCGTCTCAACTAAAAATACAAAATTAGCTGGGGTGGTGGCGCATGCCTGTAATCCCAGCTACTTGGGAGGCTGAGGCAGGAGAATCGCTTGAACCAGGGAGGCGGAGGTTGCAGTGAGCCAAGATCACGCCATTGCACTCCAGCCTGGGCAAAAAGAGCAAAACTCTGTCTCAAAAAAAAAAGAAATATTTTGAACATTAAAAAATGACAAGCAATTTATTTTTGTCAACAGGAAAACAGTTTCTCTTCACTCCCACTAACAGTAAATAAATATTTAAGGAATATTCCTTTGAAATAAAGACACAAAATTAATACCTGGGATGCTCTCATGTACTAGTTTGGCCCTAGAGATAACTATGTTTACTGCCATTTTACAGATGAGAAAACTGAGGCTCGAAGAAGTTAAGTGCTGTATTTCTTGGGTAATCAGTGGTAGAAATTGAAACCTGGGTCTAATCTGCTCAAGAATTCCATTCTGACTCCCTGTTGGGTAGAATTGACTCCGACTCATCTTTCTCTGATTTTTGTGGTTGAAATTCTGATTGAAAAGATAATGTTAAAACATCCATTTAAAAACCTGAACTTGTATTTGAAGGAAGC
>NW_012103366.1:853580-854182 GCF_000951045.1 Mandrillus leucophaeus
CGCCTGTAATCCCAGCTACTCCAGAGGTTGAGGCAGGAGAACTGCTTGAACCCAGGAGGCAGAGGTTGCAGTGAGCCACTGCACTCCAGCCTGGGTGACAGAGCAAGACTGCATCTCAAAAAAAAAAAAAAAAAAAAACCAGAAATGAAAATTGGCCAGGTGCAGTGGTTCATACCTATAATCCCAGAACTTTGGGAAACTGAGGCAGGAGGACTGCTTAAGTCCAGGAGTTCGAGACCAACTTGGGCAACATAGTGAGACCCCGTCTCTATTAAAACAAGAAAAAAGGAAATGGAAATCGTGAAAGCCACAAGAAGATAATTTAATTATCTGTGGAGAAAGGACATCTTAAGGCCATGAGTCCAGGCTATGAATCCTTAATGAAAGCAAAGTCAAAAGGCCTGCCATCATTCCCCCAGATGCCTTATCTATAACATAACGGCAAAAATACAATACACTGTTTCTATGCGTTTCTATTAGGAACGTTTCCTTTCCTCTGCCACAAAATGTTATAGTATTCTTAACTACAAACTCTGCAAATATTAAGCTAAAGTGGAAGAGGACAGGAGAGCAATAGGTTAATTTTTTTTTTTTTTTTTTTT
>NW_012103366.1:854940-855511 GCF_000951045.1 Mandrillus leucophaeus
ACTGGCCACCACACCTGGCTAATTTTTTGTATTTTTAGTAGAGACAGGGTTTCACCACGTTGGCCAGGCTGGTCTCGAACTCCTGACCTCAAGTGAGGAGGTTTCACCAAATTCATTTTAAAGATTATACTTCAATTGATGAAAAATATTTAAATTGCTTTCATTTATTTAAAAACTTACATAGTACTCAGTTCTGCCATTGTAGTGTGAAAGCAGCTACAGAAAATACATAAACAAATTAGCTTGACTGTGTTCCAATAGAACCTTATTTATGGATTCTGAAATTTGAATTTTATATAGCTTTGCATGCCACAGGATATTAGTCTTCTCTTGATTTTTTTTTCAATTTGTAGATATAAAAGCTATCCTTAGCCCATGGGCCATATAAAAACAGGTGGTAGGTTGGATTTGATGTTCAGTTCTTAGTTTGCTAACACTGATTGTAGAGCATGAAATCAAAACCTGGAGAAATGTAGGAGCTTGCCTAAGAATATGAAAGAATAAGACCATGCTCCATTTTTTTTCTGCTTGCTCAGCTTAATGGGTCGTGTTCTTTTTTTTTTTTTTTTTT
>NW_012103366.1:856941-867555 GCF_000951045.1 Mandrillus leucophaeus
AGATGGAGTCTTGCTCTGTTGCCAAGACTGGAGTGCAGTGGCATGATCTTGGCTCACTGCAATCTCTGCCTCCCGGGTTCAAGCAATTCTTCTGCCTCAGCCTCCTGAGTAGCTGGGATTACAGGCATGCACCACCATGCCTGGCTAATTTTTGTATTTTTAGTAGAGGCAGCGTTTCACCCTGTTGGTCAGGCTGGTCTCAAACTCCTGACCTCGTGATCCACCTGCCTCGGCCTCCCAGAGTGCTGGGATTACACGCGTGAGCCACCGCACCCAGCCGGTTAAATCTAAATTACAATATTTGTTGTCCCAACCTGGAGTTAGAGGACTTAGAAAGATTTGCTTAAATCTTCTCCATGAATGTATAATTTATGTACCATTTATATATAATCAATATGCTATTCCTTTGAAGATTTGCTCATTGGCTCCTCTCTTATATCATTCAGTATTTATTGAGGTTTCACCATGTACCAGCCACTATTCCAAGCCCTGAGTATATTGTAGTAAACAAATTATCTTATATGCCTTTTCAGAGGGATGAACAATATAAAGTTCTCCACATTCGCAAATTTTAGCTACATTCTACTACCATCATATTCTTTATATGACAATCAACAAAATGAACATTCAGAAAACTAGTAACAGTTAATTGATTATTAAAAAGTGCTTTAACATAAAGAACAATGCTGTCATGCAAATGCAAATCGATAAACATTCACTTACTATTTGCAAGGCAAACTATCACTGGTATAAACTGTAAAAAAAAAAAATTCACAATAATATGTGTGATGAATTTTCCAGTAAACTTAAAGCACGTCACACATGTTTTTTTCTCTCATTCACCTCTTTCACTTCTTCCCACAATTTCTATGTCAAACAGGTTAAAAAAAAAAAAAAAATCAGATCAGGGCAAGATACAGAAACTTGAAAAAGAACATAATTGGTGTAAGCTGGGGAAGTATCACAGCTAGAACCCAGGGCTTCCATTTTTAAGAATCTTCCTTTACCCATTATCTCTTATACTAAAAAT
Organism: Mandrillus leucophaeus; assembly: GCF_000951045.1. NCBI lineage: Eukaryota > Metazoa > Chordata > Mammalia > Primates > Cercopithecidae > Mandrillus > Mandrillus leucophaeus. Next base: position 857,972 of record NW_012103366.1, read on the forward strand.
TTAAATAAACCATTAATCAAAAGGCAGCTCCAACTTGTAAGCAAACTCTGTGTTTGTCACACACAGTATTTCTGTTCAACCTGAGCAAAAACAAGGACACTTTTTTTTTTCCTTTTCACTTTTATTCTACAAACATACAAAACTAGAAATACCAGATGGACCTGGAGGTAATAAATGCATGGCAAGCTGAACTTTTCACCTGCAAGATCGCTTTACATGTGCCACAAACAGCTAAAATTGAAATGTGATGATTTCATTGAGCCCCTGGGTTAGACGGCTGACTTTTCCTTAAATAAATTATCAGTTTGTCTTTCCATTGCCCCAATCCCCATCTCCTGGCCCAACCACTGAAATGACATTGCTGGTAAACTCATGCCTTCACCTGTATATTTTTTTCCACTTCTCACTTATGGTTTGGATTATACTTCAACTGATAAAAAATATTTAAATTGCCCCTATTTTGAACCTTTCCTCAGAGCATCTAGTGGCAAATTAAGGGATGAACGTGGTAGGTGGCAGTGGTGATGGGGGGAGACCCCATTCAGCATATTCTGGCTGGTCTCATAACCCCAACTTTTGGTTCAAGGGTGAAAACTGAAATCCACATGACTCAGGACTGGCTAAGGGCCAAGCTTATCATTCTCATCTAGTTTTGGCAGATTCTGAGAAGCTGCATTTTCATGTAAGTTCGCAAGTTAACTTTAGATCAACAGGAGAAATTCTTCTGTTAAGATCGGCTTCTGGGCTGGGTGCAGTAGCTCACGCCTGTAATCCCAGCACTTTGGTAGGCAGAGGCCGGCAGATCACTTGAGGTCAGGAGTACAAGACCAGCCTGGCCAACATGGCGAAACTCTGTCTCTACAAAAAATACAAAAAATCAGCCAGGCGTGGTGGTACACGCCTGTAGTCCCAGCTACTTGGGAGGCTGAGGCACGAGAATCACTTGAACCCGGGAAGCAGAGGTTGCAGTGAAACGAGATTGTGCCACTGCACTGCAGCCTGGGCAACAGAGACCCTGTCCCTGCCCCTCCCCCCTAAAAAAGAAAAAAAATCGGCTTTTGGACTACAGCTAACCAGGACCTGCCGTTCTGGTGGATACTGAAACTGGCGTAGTTCCCTTCAAGCACAGGGAATAAAAGGAGCGGGGCAAAGTCAATGAGCACACACAGGCAGCCCCTTGCCCAGAGCACATGTCAAGTCCTACTACACCTAGACCTATTATACCTAGGCTCTTTATTATTTATGTATTTATTTTTTGAGATGGAGTTTCACTCTTGTTGCCCAGGCTGGAGTGCAGTGGCGCGATCTCGGTTTACTGCAACCTCCGCCTCCCAGGTTCAAGAGATTCTTCTGCCTCAGCCTTCTGAGTAGCTGGGATTACAGGAACACGCCATCATGCCCAGCTAATTTTTGTATTTTCAGTAGAGACGGGGTTTCACCGTATTATTCAGGCTAGTCTCGAACTCCTGACCTCCGGTGATCCACCTGCCTCGGCCTCCCAAAGTGCTGGGATTACAGGCATGAGCTACCACACCCAGCTGGCTCTTTATCTTTTTCATACCATGCATGTCTTATTCACTGTAAGAGTAATTTTTTTAAATGAATGATTTTATTCATTTAACCCTAATGTTGCTCTGTCGCCCAGGCTAGAGTGCAGTGGCACGATTTTGGCTCACCACAACCTCTGCCTCCCAGGTTCAAGTGATTCTCCTGCCTCAGCCTCTCAAGTAGCTGGGATCACAGGCATGCACCACCACGGCCAGCTAAAATTTTTTTGTATTTTTAGTAGAGACAGAGTTTCACTATGTTGGCCAGGCTCGTTTCAAACTCCTGACCTCAGGTGATCCACCTGCCTTGGCCTCCCAGAGTGCTGGGATTACAGGTGTGGGCCACTGTGCCCCACCACATTTAACCCTAATCTTAACTCTATATTTAAATCATATATATGACTTAAAAACAAATTATTATTTTTGACTGTATTGGAATACAGTTATCCATTTTAAAACTATAAAGTATGTGCTTCCTTGTTAAAACATTCATTAACAAAATCTGGGTTCTAATAACTCCCATATATTTAAAGTAGTTTAAATGATATTTCCAAAATATCTGCAACAACTGTAATGTGATAAGAAAATACTTGCATTTTTTTTTTGACAGAATCTTGTTCTGTTGCCCGGGCTGGAATGTAGTGATGCAATCACAGCTCACTGCAGTCTCATCCTCCACGGCTCAAGCAATCCTCCCACCTCAGCCTCCCAAGTTGCTGGGACTATAGGCACATGCCACCATGCCTGGCTAAGTTTTGTTGTTGTTGTTGTTTTGTAGAGACAGAGTTTCACCATGTTGTCCAGACTGGTCTCGAACTCCTGAACTCAGGCAATCCACCTGCCTTAGCCTCCCAAAGTGTACGAATTACAGGCATGAGCCACCATGACCAGCAATTTCTTTTAGTAAAAAATCACAAGTATTGCTAATCCTACTGTGGTTTTTTGCCTACATTCGTTATTGAAGAACATGATAAATTTTATTTAGATATTGGTGAAACCAAAAATTTAAGTTTTTTATCCAAGATCAGCCTGAATTCTATCCATGGACTCTGGACTAACAATCCCTGAGAGGTTTGAAAACAAACAAAAAAACCCAATTGATAAATAGAGTGAAAGACCCTGCCACCACCTGAATGAGGAAATTTTCAGGCTGGGGATGCCACTTCCTCTCAATTCATTTCATTTGCAAATCCCAGTTTTATTTTTTTGAAGACGGAGTCTCGCTCTGTTGCCCGGGCAAGAGTGCAGTGGCGCAATCTTGGCTCACTTCGAACTCCGCCTCCCGGGTTCAGCCTCAGCCTCAGCCTCCTGAGTAGCTGGGACTACAGACGCCTGCAACCACGCCCGGCTAATTTTTTTGTATTTTTAGTAGAGATGGGGTTTCACCATGTTAGCCAGGACAGTCTGGATCTCCTGACCTCGTGATCCGCCCGCCTCAGCCTCCCAAAATGCTGGGATTACAGGCGTGAGCCACCGCGCCCGGCCAAAAATCCCAGTCATATTACCCAGTGAAGGATTAGTCCTGTCCAGTCTGTCTCCCAGCTGCTTGTTACTGTAGGTTTGCAGGGTATGGCTGGTGATTCTGAGCACAGGAAGCAACCTCAGGGTAGATGCCTTTCCAAAAGCAACATGACCCAAAAGGCAGTTATTTAGATAATTTACTGCAAAATCTTCTAGAAAATTTAGGGGACCTAAATCATTTATTTTACTGATTTACGCCCCACCAATGATTCTGCTTTTGCCTCCTTAAATGTGGAAAAATTGCCTCAGTAAAGAACCTTTTGTGCCCCAGCTAAATACTCTTTTATAAACCTACAATTAGAGGTCAATAAATGGTGTTCTAGAAAAGCCTAGTTTAGGGATGATTAAGATTGGGCCAAACTAAAAGTCCTGAGGATTACAACACTGGAGTCATCTTCAACTCATTTTTAAAAATGTACCCTATTAACAGAAATGAAACGAGTGGTAAAGACAGATGTTGTTATTGACAGAAACGATCACAGCATTATCAACAATAATAATACCAGTTAAGTTATGGTTAACTATCCTCAAACCATGACGGTATTACCACAAAGGTTAGCAAAGAGAGTCTTTCGTTTTTGAGATGGAGTCTTGCTCTGTTGCCCAGACTGCAATGCAGTGGCACAATCTTGGCTCACTGTAACCTCCGCCTCCCAGGTTCAAGCAATTCTCCTGCTTCAGCCTCCCGAGTAGCTGGGATTACAGGCACCAGCCACCATGCCCAGTTGATTTTTTGTATTTTTAGTAGAGACAGGGTTTCACCATGTTGGTCAGGCTGGTCTCAAACTCCTGGCCTCAGGTGATCTGCCCGCCTCGGCCTCCCAAAGTGCTGGGATTACAAGCCACCGCACCCAGCCAGCAAAAGGAGACTTTCAAGCCTGAACTTAGGCAGTGATTCTTTTGTCAAAATAAGTTCAAGAACTTCAATTAATGGATGAGGAAAAATAATTTCATTCGTATTCCTATTTAAAAAGAGACACTAAAATATATGATCAAGAGAAATGAGAATTTCCTGTACATGGCAAGATGAAAGTATAATGTGTAACTACTTTTACAAACGATTGGTATATTTAGTGCTGCTAGCAGAGTGACCTTTATACGTGAGTGTGTGTATACAATGCTGCAAATTGTGTGTAAATAATTCTAATCGTTTATGTCTAAGGACATAACTGCTTAGGTAGTTAAAGAGAGTACTATGCTTTATTCTAAAGCAAAATGCAAATTCAAAGTTAGCTCATATCAAAAAATACTTTCAAAATAATTACCCCCATGTGAACAAAGCTTTATTTTTTTTAAAGATACTGATCTAAACTCAGGTCTTATTCTTTGAAAATTATATCTTTGTTAGGCCGGGCGCGGTGGCTCATGCCTGTAATCCCAGCACTTTGGGAGGCCGAGGCAGGACGACCATGAGGTTAAGAGATCAAGACCAGCCTGGTCAACATGGTGAAACCCCTTCTCTACTAAAAATACAAAAATTAGCTGGGCGTGGTGGCGTGCGCCTATAGTCCCAGCTGCTCGGGAGACTGAGGCAGGAGAATCACTTGAACTCAGCAGGTGGAGGTTGCAGTGAGCAGAGATCCACTGCACTCCAGCCTGGTGAGAGAGCGAGACTCCGTCTCAAAAAAAAAAAAAAAAAAGAAAAAAGAAAGGAAAAAAAAAAAACAATAACTTGTTTAATTTGAAAAGTTAAAAAAAGCTACAAAAAGTAAAAAGTTGTGCTTGATATAAATCTTGACATTTAAACTGGAGCAATCTGAATTCTAGCTACTACAGCTGTCTAAAATCATAAGCAAGTAACTTATCAGATATATACAAGAATCCTGATAAACCAAACCATTGATAAATTGCTGATTTCATAAGTAAATTTGGCAGGTAAGTGCAAAACTGTTCATTTTGTTTAAAATAGTGAAAAAACGAATTTACAAGTTGTATTTACTTTTTTAGCATGACTGTCTAAATTCTGTTGCTTTCAATCACTTGAGAAACCAATGACTTTCTCTGAAAAAAAGATAGCAGATATAAAAAATTTGGTTTGAAAGGCACACTCATAAATAATATGACATATAAATTGAAAATTTATTTTTCTGTGCCCTTTACTTCCAAAATGGTAGCATTTCACAATTATGAACTCTTTGAGGAATGCAGTATTTTCTGGTTCAAACGTAAGTAAAAACACAATGTAGTAGATGAGTTCAAGGTTTGCAGAATACAAGATTGATATGAAAAAATCTATTGCATTTCTGTATACTAGCAGAGTATAATCTAAAATGAAATTAAGAAATTATTCCATTTATGACTGGGTGCAGTGGCTCACACCTGTAATCCCAGCACTTTTGGGAGGCCAAGGCAGGCAGATCACTTGGGCCCAGAAGTTCGAGACCAGCCTGGGCAATATGGCAAAAACCTGTCTCTAATAAAAAGACAAAAAATTAGCCAAGTGTGGTGATGCCCACCTGTAGTCCCAGCTACTCAGGAGGCTGGTGTGGGAGGATCATCCGAGCTTTGGAAGTCGAGGCTGCAATGAGCCATGATCACACCATTGCACTCCACCCTCGGTGACTGGAGTGAGACCCTGTCTCAAAAAAAAAAAAAAAAAAAAGAAATTATTCCATGTATAACAGCATCAAAAATAATAAAACAAGAATACATTCAACAAAAGAAGGGCAAAACTTATACTCTGAAAGCCACAAAACAATTTTGAAAAAAGTTAAAGAAGATCTAATTAATGGTAAAGAAATCCCATGTTCATGACTGGAAGACTTAATATTTTTAAGACGGTAATACTCTCCAAACTGATTTACAGATTCAACACCATCCTATAATATCATCTATTTCTTTGCGGAAATTGGCAAGTTGATCTTAAAATTCATGTGTAAACTTGAGGGACCTAGAATAGCCAAAACAATCCTGAAAAAGAAGAAAAAAGTTGAAGGACTCACATTTCCCAATTTTGAAACTTACTACAAAAGCAGCAATATTCAAGATAGTGTGGGTACTGGCCCAAGAGAGACATAGAGATCAGTCGAATAGAATTTAGAGTCCAGAAATAAACCCATATATCTGGTCAATTGATGTTTGACAAGGGTGTCAAGATCATCCAATGGGAAAGGATAGACTTTTTAAACAAATGGTGCTGGGTCATCTGGGTATCCACTTGCAAAAGAATGAAGTTGAACCTCTGCCCTGAACTTCAGATGATAATTAAAGCAAAATGTTTCAAACACCTAAATGTAAATGCTAAAACTATAAAACTCTTAGAAGAAAATACAACAGTAAATATTTAAGACATTGAATTAGATAGGTGATGGTTTCATAGATATTCCCAAAGCGCTTTGGGAGGCTGAGGTAGGAGAAATGCTTGAGCCCAGGAGTTTGAGACCAGCCTGGGCAACATGGTGAGACCCCCATCTCTACCGAAACAGAACAAAAACAAAAACAAAAAACCTCCAAAAGCACAAGAAACAAAAGAAAAAATAGATAAATGGGACTTCATCAAAATAAAACCTTTTGTGATGCAAAGGACACTCACTATCAAGAGACTGAAAAGGCACACAGACTGAGAGAAAACATTTGCAAATCATACCCAATAAGGAAACTGCATCTAGAATTTGTAAAAACAAACAAAATCCCCAGAACTCTTACAACCCAACAATAAAAAGAAGACAAATAACTCAATTTAAAAACAGGCAAAAGAGAGCGGACGTGATGGCTCACACCTGTAATCCTAGCACTTTGGGAGACTAATGCCGGAGGACAGTTTGAGCTCAGGAGTTCAAGACCAGCTCAGGCAATATAGTGAGATCTTGTCTCTTAAAAAAAAAAGAAAAAACAGGCAAACAAGGTAAATAGATGCGTCTGTAAAAATTATATACAAATGGTCGATAAGCACATGAAAAGATGCTCAACGTCATTAGTCATGAGAAATGCAAATCAAAACCACAAGATACCATTTCACACCCTCTAGGATGGCTAGAATACCTTTTTTAAAAGGAAAATAACAAGTGTTGAGAAGGATGTAGAAAAATCAGAACCTGCATATATTGCTGGTGGGAATGTAAGATGGGGCAGCCAATGTCAAAAACAGTCTGGCAGTTCCTCAAAAAGTTAAAAGTGAGAATTCACATTTCACCCAGCAATTCATTCACTTTTAGGTATATGCCCCCAGAGAAATGAAAACGTATCTCCACATAAAAACTTATATGTGACTGTTCATAGCAGCATTATTCCTAATAGCCAGAAAGGAGAAACAACCCAAATGTTCCATCAACTAATGAATGGACAAACAAAATGTGGTGTATCGTACAATGCAATATTATTCAGCCAGAAAAAGTAAAGAAGTACTGACAGGCCAGGCACGGTGGCTCACGCCTGTAATCCCAGCACTTTGGGAGGCCAAGGCGGGCAGATCACAAAGTCAGGAGATCAATACCATCCTGGCTAACATTGTGAAACCCCGTCTCTACTAAAAATGCAAAAAATTAGCGGGGCGTGGTGGTGGACGCCTGTAGTCCCAGCTACTCGGGAGGCTGAGGCAGGAGAATGGCCTGAACCATTCACTCAGCGGAGCTTGCAGTGAGCAGAGATCATGCCACTGCACTCCAGTCTGGGTGACAGAGCGAGACTCTGTCCAAAAAAAAAAAAAGAATTACTGTCATATGCTACAACATGGATGAATGTCAGGAACATTACGCTCAGTGAAAACAGTTGGCTGGGTGTGCTGGCTCATGCCTGTAATCCCAGCGCTTTGGGAGGTCGAGGTGGGTGGATCACCTGAGGTCAGAAGTTTGAGACCAGCCTGGCCAACATGGCGAAACTCTGTCTCTATCAAAAATACAAAAATTAGCCGGGTATTAGGTGCGTGCCTGTAATCCCAGCTATGCGGGAGGCTGAGGCAAGAGAATCGCTTGAATCTAGCAGGCAGAGGTTGCAGTGAACCAAGATAGCGCAGCTGCACTCCAGCCTGGGCGACAGAGTGAGACTCCGTCTCAAAAAAAAAGAAAAGAAAACTGTCACAAGAGACACGACATATTATACAATCCTTTGATATGAAATGTCTGGAATAGGCAAATCTACAGAAACAGATAGTAGATTAGAGATTGCTTAGGGCTAGGGGAGATGGGGAAATTGAGGGGGTGATGGCTAAAAAGTACAGGGTTTTAGTGGCGAGGGGTGATGAAAATATTCTAAAATGGATTGTGGCAAAGGTTGTGCAACTGAATATACTAAAAGCCGTGAATTGTACACTTTAAATGAACGAATTGTATGGTAGATGAATTATACCTCAATAATTGGAAATATATAACACAATTATACATGTTGGAAAATATAACACGATTCAAATGACTCATTATCTTGAAATCAGACAGATTATTAGGTCCCTATGAAAAAGATCCAGGGTACATTTATCAATTCACCCATCCATTCATTTATTTATTCATTCGCTAATAGACACAGGATAGGAAACAGGAGGAGTAGGAGGTTTGTGGGGAAATCAGTTTGCGAGATGCTAAGTTTGAAAAGCCAGTGGAACATGATCCAGTAAGAGCAGCCCAGCAGGCAGCAGAGATGTCAATCATCACATCAAGATGGAGAAGCCTGTACTAAAATTATAGATCTGGGGGTCATTTGCATAAACTGAGAGTAGTCGAAATTAGGAGTAAGTAGAAAATGTGTAAGGCAGGAATTTTTTCTGGAATTGTGGTAAAATACATATAACAAAATTTACCATCTTAATGATTTTAAGTGTACGGTTCAGTAGTGCTAAGTATATTCACATTGTTGTGCAACCCATCTCCAGAACCTTTTCATCTTGCAACACCGAAACTCTATACCTATTAAGCAACTCCTCTCCATTTTCCCCTAACCCCAGACCTCAGCACTCAGCATTCTACATTCTTTTCTGTAAGTTTAACTACTGTAGATACCTCATATAAATGAATTTATACAGCATTTGTATTTTTCTGACTCGTTTATTTCAGTTAGCATAAAGTCTTCAAGGTTCTTCCACGTAGTATGTGTCAGAATTTCATTATTTTCAAAGGCTATGTGCTATTGTATGTATATTACCACATGTTGTGTATCCATTCATCCCTCGAGAGACACTGGAGTTGCTTCCACCTCTTTCTACTATGAGTAACACAGGTGCACTAAAAATCTCTTTAGGATTTATCTTTTTAATTCTTTTGGTATATGTCCAAAAGTGAAACTGCTGCATCATATGGTAATTCTATTTTTAATATTTTGAGGAACCAGCATGCTTCTCTCCATAGCAGCAATACCATTTTACATTACCACCAACAGCATACAAGAGTTCCAATTTCTCCACATCCTTATCAATACTTGTTACATATTTTCTGTGTGTGTGTTTTCTTTTTTTTTTTGAAATAGTAACTATCCTAATGGGTATGAGGTGATATCTCATTGTTATTGCAGTTTGCATTTCCTTAATGATTAGCGGTGTTGAGCATCTTTTCATATGCATGTTGGCCATTCTCTCTTCTTTTTTTTTTTTTT
>NW_012103366.1:868075-872060 GCF_000951045.1 Mandrillus leucophaeus
TTTGAGACGGAGTCTCATTCTGTCACCCAGGCTGAAGTGCAGTGGCACAATCTCAGCTCACTGCAACCTCTGCCTTCCAGGTTCAAGCGATTCTTCTATCTCTGCCTCCAGAGTAGCTGAGACTACAGGCGTGTGCCACCACACCCGGCTAATTTTTGTATTTTTAGTAGAGATGGGGTTTCACCATATTGGCCAGGCTGACCTCGAACTCCTGACGTAGTGATCCACCCGCCTCGGCTTCCCAAAGTGCTGGGATTACAGACGTGAGCCATGGCACCCGGCCCCTCCCCTCGTCCAGCCTTTTTTTTTCTTTTTTTTTTTTTTGAGACAGACTCTCACTCTGTCGCCCAGGTTGGAGTGCAGTGGCAGGATCTCAGCTCACTGCAATCTCTGCCTCCCGGGTTCAAGTGATTCTCCTGTGTCAGACTCCTGAGTAGCTGGGATTACAGGCACGTGCCACCACACCTGGCTAATTTTTGTAGTTTTAGTACAGACAGGGTTTCACCATGTTGCTCAGGCTAGTCTCAAATTCCTGAACTCAGTTGATCTGCCCACCTCGGCCTCCCAAAGTGCTGGGATTACAGGCGTGAGCCCCTGTGCCCAGCCTTGTTATTGTTGTTGAGGCATTCTTAATTTAGGGTGCAGGAACTCCACTGGTACCAATGGATGGGATCAAGCAGTCATGAAGACACTGATACTGTATACTAAATTATATGTGTACATGCTTTTTTCTCAGAGAGTCGCTAGATCTAATCAGATTCATTTTCTACAGTGAAAAATTATCTTTTTTTTTCTGATTGTGTAAACGATGTTCACAGAAAAAGCCAAAGTCCCTGTTTCCAAGTCCATTGTTTATTATTTTGTTTATATTTTCTGCATACAAAGGCTGTCATTTGTATATAGTCAAATATGTCTGCATTTTTTATTAGGGTTTCAGCTTTTTAGCCAATCTAAAATCTAAAGGATCAGATGAGGAATATCATCTCTGCTTTTAGATTGAACATATAATAACCTAGATTTCTGTGTGTGATATCTTCACTACGTTGTTTTTACATATAAGTTTTTCATCTTCCTGGAATTTATTTTGTGTTGGTATAAAGTGAAGCTCCTGTTTCATTTTCTCCTACATAGATGACAGTTATATTCTTTGTTTGAAAAAAACTACAAGGCAATGTAAATAATATTTAGTGATGGTATCTCATTTTTTAATCAAAATGGTATTTGTGTTTTGCCATTGCATATTTGTTTGCTGAGTTTTGCCATTCTGAAGCATATTTAAGTACAGATGCGTCTCAACTTATGAAGGGTTATGTTCTGATAAACAACCCCAAGTCAGAGTAAGTCAATAATGGATTTAATACAGCTAACCTACCAAACATTATAGCTTTATTTTTTTTAATTTTTACTTTTATTTTTTGAGATGGAGCTTTGCTCTTGTCACCCAGGCTGAAGTGCAATGGTGTGATCTCTTCTCCCTGTAACCTCTGCCTAGTGGGTTCAAGCAATTCTCCTGCCTCATCCTCCTGAGTAGCTGGGACTACAAGAACATGCCACCATGATGGGCCAATTTTTGTATTTCACCAAGTTGGCCAGGCTTGTCTTGAACTCCTGACCTCAAGTGATCTACCCACCTCCGTCTCCCAAAGTGCTAAAATTACAGGTGTGAGCCACTACACCCAGCCACCTAGCTCACTTCAAACATGCAGAGTTGGAGGGAGGCAGGGAATGCAAAAAATAAAAAATAAAAACATGCTCAGAACACATATTAGCCTAAACTTGGACAAAGTCATGTAACACAATGCCTGTTTTATAATAAAGTGCTAAATATCTCATGTAATTTATTGAATACTGTATTGAAAGGGAAAAATAGAATAACTGTGTGAGTATTACAAAGTCAAAAATCATAAGTCAAGCCATCATAAGTCAGGGGCCATCTATAGTTTTCCTTTTATTCTTATTCCTGATCAGGAATGGCCACTGAATTCTATAAAATAATTTTTTAGCATTTATTTATATGCTTATATTTTTCTCTTTTTGATTATTGATACAATAGATTAAGTAGTAGGTTATTTGATAATAAGCCATTCTTGTATTTCTGAAATAAATCCTGTTTGTTCATAGCATATTATGCTTTTGCTACATAGTTAGACTTTGCTAATATTTTATTTTGAATTTTTATATCTATACTCATAAGTGAGATCTTTATAGTTTTATGTTGTTGTCTTAATTTGGTGCTGCTATAACAATATATTGGAGATTGGGTAATTTACAAAGAACAGAAATTTATTTCTCACAGTTCTGGAAGTTAGGAAGTCCAAAATTAAGGCACTGGTAGGCTCAGGTGCATGGCGAGGCTGCATCCTGGGAGGGAGCTGTGTCTTCGCATGGCAGAGGAGTTGAGGAGCAATCTAGCTCCTCTAGAGTGAAGTCCCTAGTATAAGGACCTTAGTCCTATTAATGAGGGAGGAACCCACATGACCCAGTCATTAATACTATCATGTTGGCAACACCTTAATTTTGGAGGGGACACATTCAAACTGTGGCAGGTCTTATATTTTTCAGGTTTTGGTATTCAAGTTTACTGTTTTATAAAACGAATTAGAAGAGTTTCTTCTGGAACGGTAAATATTGTAATTATCTCTTCTTTTAAAGTCAGATAGACTCAGCTGGAAAGCCATATGGTTTTGGTGGCCTTTTTGATAGATTTCCAATCACCGTCTCAGCCTCTTCTCTAGTAATTAGCCTATTCACATTTTTTTCTTCTTTTGGTGTCAGTTTTACTCACTCTTTTTTTTTTTTCTTTTTTTTTTTTTTTAACCAGGAACTCATCCATTTCCTCTGTTTTCAAACTGCTGCCATAGAACTGCAGGAAGTGACCTCTAACAACTCCTTTCATCTTTCCTATGTCTGTGAATATGACTTCTTTCTCCTTCCTCATTTTGCCTCTTGCTACTCCTTTCAGTGAGCATGAGGAGGGAGGAGGGGAGGGGTACCTATTTCGTTGATGTTTCCAAAAAACAGATTTTACATTTATTTGTCCTCTCTATCATTTTGGTTTTTAAAATTTAATTGGTTTCTGCTTTCACCATTATTAATTTCCTCTTCCTTGTTTGTTTGGTTATTTTTCTTTTTCTCACTTCTAATTTCTTAAAATGGATTGCTCATTCTTTTAATTTTTTTTTTATTCTCCAATGATGGTTAAGTCCTTGATAAACTTTTTAATTTTTTATTTGTTTATTTATTTTTGAGAGAGAGTCTCACTCTGTCTCCTAGGCTGGAGTGTAGTGGCATGATCACAGCTCACTGCAGCCTGGACCTCCCAAGGTCCAAGTGATCCTTCTGCCTCAGCCTCCTGAATCACTGGGATTATAGGTGCCCACCACCATGCCTGGCTAATTTTTGTATTTTTAGTAGAGATGGGGTTTCACCATTTTGGCCAGGCCGGTCTCGAACTCTTGGCCTCAGGTAATCTGCCCGCCTTGTCCTCTCAAAGTGCTGGGATTAGTAGCATGGCCACAACAACTGGCCCATGATCAACTTTTCTTATCATTATTTTTATAAATAAAATTTTAGTGGCCGGGCATCGTGGCTCACACCTGTAATCCCAGCACTTTGTGAGGCCCAGATGGGCGGATCACTCAGAGGATCACTTTGTCAGGAGTTCGAGTCCTGCCTGGCCAACATGACAAAAACCCGCTTCTACTAAAAATACAAAAATTAGCCTGATCGGGTGGTGCACACCAGTACTCCCAGCTACTCAGCAGACTGAGGCAGGAGAATTGCTCGAACCTGAGAGACAGAGGTTGTGGTGAGCCAAGATCATACCACTGCACTCCAGCCTGGGAGACAGAGCTAGACTCTTGTCTCAAAAAAAATAAAAATGTATAATTTAAATGTCATAAATTTATTTACATATTTTGCATCCTTACCTAATATTCTTTATCTTGTTTTGTGCTTTCAGTCTTTTTTTTTTTTTTTTTTTTTG
>NW_012103366.1:872116-875093 GCF_000951045.1 Mandrillus leucophaeus
TCTCCTGCCTCAGCCTCCCTAGTAGCTCGGATTACAGGCATGTGCTACCATGCCCAGCTAATTTTGTATTTTTAGTAGAGACGGGGTTTTTCCATGTTGGTCAGGCTGGTCTCGAACTCCCGACCTCAGGTGATCCGCCCGCCTCGGCCTCCCAAAGTGCTGGGATTACAGGCATGAGCCACTGCGCCCGGCCTATGTGCTTTCAGTCTTAATTTAATTTCGTTTTGTTTGTTCGTTTGCTTGTTTTTGAGACAGTGTCTCACTCTGTTGCCCAGGCTGGAGTGCAATGGCGTGATCTTGGCTCACTGCAACCTCTGCCTCTCGGGTTCAAGCAATTCTCCTGCCTCAGCCTCCCGAGTAGCTGGGACTACAGGCGCCCGCCACCACGCCTGGCTAATTTCTATATTTGTAATAGAGATGGAGTTTCACCATGTTGACCAGGATGGTCTTGATCTCTTGACCTCATAATCCACCTGCCTCGGCTTCCCAAAGTGCTGGGATTACAGGCATGAGCCACCGCATCTGGCCTGTTTGTTTGTTTGTCCTTCACTCTGTCTCCCAGGCTGGAGTGCAGTGGCTCAATCTCGGCTCGCTGCAACTTCCACCTCCTGGGTTCAAGTGACTCTCCTGCCTCAGCCTCCCAAGTAGCTGGGATTACAGGTGCCTGTCACCATGCCCGGCTAATTTTTCTGTTTTTAGTAGAGATGGGGTTTCACCATGTTGGCCAGGCTGGTCTTGAACTCCTGACCTCAAGTGAGCCACCTGCCTCGGCCTCCCAAAGTTCTGGGATTACAGGCGTGAGCCACCGTGCCTGGCCACCTGCAATTTTTCATTCCATTCATGGTTACTCCCCTTTCTCCAGTTCCAAATTGAAGATGGTTTGATTTACAATTTTTTGACTTTACCATGGGATGAAAGCCATACAAATTCAGTAGAAATTGTAATTCAAGAACCCATACGGGCCACGTGTGGTGGCTCACGCCTGTAATACCAGCACTTTGGGAGGCCAAGGCGGGCAGATCACAAGGTCAGGAGATCGAGACCATCGTGGTTAACACGGTGAAACCCCGTCTCTACTAAAAATAAAAAAATTAGCTGGGCGTGGTGGCGGTCACCTGTAATCCCAGCTACTCAGGAGGCTGAGTCAGGAGAATGACTCGAACCCGGGAGGCGGAGTTTGCAGTGAGCCGAGATTGCACCACTGCACTCCAGCCTGGGCAACAGAGCGAGATTCCATCTCAAAAAAAAAAAAAAAAGAACCCATACGACCGTTCTATTTTAACTTTCAGTACAGTATTCAATAAATTCCATGAAATATTCAACACTTTATTATAAAATAGGCTTTGTGTTACATGATTTTGCCCCACTGCAGGCTAATGTAAGTGTTCTGAGCATATTTAAAGTAGGCTAGGCTAAGCTATGATGTTTGGTAGTCAGGTGTATTAAATACATTTCAACTTAGGATATTTTCAACTTAAAGTGAGTTTATTGGGATGTAACCCCATTAGAAGTTGAGGAGATTTGTATGTATCTCTAGCATTATTTGTAAATAAGTCAATCGCTGAGACGCAGTGTTTTCCCCACCACAATGCTCTAACCCAGCTCTACCGCCCCCCAACTTTCCTCTATCTCACAGTTAAGATTTTTATATGACATTTGTACTCATTCTCCTTTTCTACTGTTCTCCTCTTCCTCATGAAACATCTGGGACACCTCCTCTGCTCTCCTCTGAACACTTCAATAGCCAGAGGACCTATTGCCTTTTGGTCTCATTAAAAAAATCTCCTATATAAAGCAACCAGTAAGTCCAAACTTACCTATTTCATGGTTTGGTTGGAGTCTGAAGTGAAGAAATGTCTGTGCAAGCACCTTGTAATCTGTAAAAAGGTATATGCACATTAGGGCCGGGCGCGGTGGCTCACGCCTGTAATCCCAGCACTTTGGGAGGCCGAGGTGGGTGGATCACCTGAGGTTGGGAGTTCAAGACCAGCCTGACCAACACGGAGAAACCCCGTCTCTACTAAAAATACAAAATTAGTTGGGCGTGGTGGTACGTGCCTGTAATACCAGCTACTCAGGAGGCTGAGACAGGAGAATCGCTTGAACCCAGGAGGCAGAGGTTGCAGTGAGCCAAGATAGCACCAGTGCACTTCACCCTGGGCAATAAAAGTGAAACTCCATCTCATTTAAAAAAAAAAAGTATACACACATTAGGAAGAGAGGGTTTGTAGAGAGGACATGGTGTGCTGAATATGAAGTTTAACCTTTAAAGAATTTCTAGTAGGTGTTACACTATGAAAAAACAAAGGAAATTGGCCCATGACTGTGTTTATTACAATGCCGATAATCACATTGTTTGCTGAATGTTACTATAGTACTATAAAACAAAATCTAAGCACTTTGCAAAGTCCTCTATAATTTCAGCCTATTTCTTACCAAATTCTCATAAGAAGCCCAAGATCAAGTGAGCAGGCTTATTCACAGCAATCGATCACAACATTTCAGACTTAAATCATTGCATTTTAGAGCTTAAAAAAAGGTACTAAAGGACTTTAATAGCATGAACTTTGTCATGATTATTATAATAACTATTATTTGTTGAGTGCTGATTGTGTCTTAAGAATGATGCTAAGGGTTTCACATACATTATCTCACTAAAGCCTTAAAACAACACTAATTGTCACTTGCTTAAAGTCATCCAGCTAATACCTGAAATAGGATTAAAACTCTGGTCTGCTTGACTCTCAAGTCTGGAATCTTGTCCACCCTCCCTATTTTTGAAGATGAGAAAATAGTCAAGCCTAGAAAAATTATATGAGTTGTCTAACATCATACAGCTATTAAGTAGCAGAACCAGAACTAAAATCTAGGCCAGGCACAGTGGCTCAAACCTGTAATCCCAGCGCTTTGCGAGGCTACAGTGGGAGGATTGCTTGAGTCTAGCAGTTTGAGACCACTTGGGCAACATGGTAAGACC
>NW_012103366.1:880838-883671 GCF_000951045.1 Mandrillus leucophaeus
CACTGCATGAAACTCAGAAACTTATATGGATCCAAGGCATCCTCTCCTCCTTCCCCCATCTGTTACAATAGGAGAGAGGTCTCTCCTATTCTTCTCCTATCTAAAGCAAGTGATCTGCCTTCTATGGTATCTTGTTCTATCAATAAAATCCTTCTCTCTTGTATCTTCTACTTCCCCCCAACCAATTTTTTTTTTTTTTTTTACATAGAGTCTGGCTCTGTCGCCCAGACTGGAGTGCAGTGGCACAGTCTCAGCTTACTGTAAAGTTCACCTTCCAGGTTCAAGTGATTCTTGTGCCTCAGCCTCCCAGGTAGCTGGGGTTACAGGTGCCTGCCACCACGCCCAGCTAATTTTTGTATTTTTAGTAGAGACGGGTTTTCACCATGTTAGCCAAGCTGGTCTTGAACTCCTGACCTCAAGTGATCTGCTCACCTCGGCCTCCCATAGTGCTGGGATTACAGGTGTGAGTCACCATGCCCGGCTCTCAATCTCCCCCTTTTTTACTGACTGGCTTCTTTTTCTCATTTAAACTTAGTTAACCCTGTCCCACCTTTTCTGTTTGTTTGTTTTAAGAACCAACTCTATTTGACTCCACATTTCCCTCTGGCTATGTCACAGATCTACTTCATAAAAGAATGGTTTCCACTGCCTTACTTACTCATCTACTTACTGAAATTTGGGTTTCCACTGAAATCTCCTAAGTTACTAACAACTTCCTTGTTACTAAATTCAATAGCAAATTTCAGTCCTTGTTCTACTGACCTCTCTTTAGCAGCTGACACATTTGACCACTTCTTCCTTTCCTTGGCCTCTGTGGCACGATGATCCTATGATTCTCCTCATTCCTCTTGGTTTCACCTCCGTTTCCTTTTCTGGCTCCTCCCTTCTGTCTTTTTCTGACTTGTTAGTGTTTCCCCATGGTTCTACCAAAAGAGAAGAGATCCCTTCTCTTTTCATTCCTTTCTACTTTTCCTGGATCTGCTCTTCTCCCATGGCTACAATTACCATCTCCAGGTGGATGACTAGCGAAGGTTCCAGGCCAAGTCTTCACTCACTGAACCTAGTAGACATATTCATTTGAGTATCTTTGGAAATACCACAAGTCTAACATTTCTAAACTGAAATCTCCCCAAATTGCCTCCCTTTCTGTGCCCCTGGAACAGTGAAGGACCCCAAGTTGCCCATGCCAGAACCTTGATTCCTTTTCTCTGATATCTCATTCCAATTAATCACTAAATCCTGCTGATTCAACTTCACATCTCTTACTCCTGTCTACCTCTCATCATCCTCAGGGTTATCGCCCTGGTTGAGGCACACTACCTCTCACCAAGGTTATCCTTCCTAGTCTCCTAACCAGTCTTTCTACCTCCAGCCATGCCTTACCCCAATCCATCCTACATTCTGCAGTGATGTCTCAAAAATGCAAATCTGATCATGTCATTTGCCTCCTTAACATGGTTCCCCTTTGTTTTGTCACATGAGTGATCTGACCTTCATCTGCCTCTTCCTGCTCCCCACCCCATTTCCACTGATCTAACCTTTTTCAGTTCCCTAAGCATGCCATATGCTGTTTCATCTGAGAGCCTTTAACTATACTGTTTACTTTGCCAAGAACACCATAATTTACTTCCTGGTGAATAGAGCTGGAAGCAAATTATATTCATAATCTCTCTTACCGTAACTTACTGCTTCTTAGAAATGACTTCCTGCATAAGTGACGCTGACCCAGCCCCCTCCACCTCCTGCAATGTTTGTTTAACTTGTCTGTCTCCCTGATAGACACTAACCTCCATAAGGACTGGGACTCTGTCTATTCTCTTCACCCCTGTATCACCATTGATTTAAATCAAGAACTCCATCCTCATCCTACCCTTTCCAGCCCCTGGCAATCAATCACCAATTTACTTTCTGTCTCTATGGAATTCAACCTCCCTCAGCAAGTTGCCAGTGGGAAATACTGAGCCCAGACCTACTACTAACTTTTAAAATAAGAATATTGAGTTAGTAACTAAGTGCCAAGCCAATTATTAAACTTTTTTGTGCCTTATTTCCTTAACTTTGAAAGGATGTCTACTCATTCAAGGGCCCAGGCCATAAGATGACCTGCTGGCTTTTGTTTGTTTGTTTGTTTGTTTGTTTGTTTGTTTTTGAGACGGAGTTTTGCCCAGGCTGGAGTGCAATGGTGCGACCTCGGCTCACCACAACCTCTGCCTCCCGGGTTCAAGTGATTCTCCTGCCTCAGCCTCCAGAGTAGCTGGGATTACAGGTGCACACCACCATGCTTGGCTAATTTGTATTTTTAGTAGAGACAAGGTTTTTCCTTTTCGGTCAGGCTGTTCTCAAACTCCTGACCTCAGATGATCCACCCACCTCGGCCTCCCAAAGTGCTGGGATTACAGGCGTGAGCTGCCGAACCCAGCCTGACCTCCAGTTTTAATCGCTGACTGTCATATAAAACTTCGCCTTATTCAGCTTCTCATTTATTTTTCTGGTCAGTTCATAGAATTTCCACTTACAGGAATGTCAGTTTCTGTGGCAGGAAGCAGAACCTCTCAGTATGCTCAGAGGAACCTTCCATGACTGCTGTGACCAGTTCCTCAAGTCCCTGCCTTCCAGCCTACACTCTTCCCTATTCTGTAAATATGAGTTTCTTCCACTCTGATTTCAAGGAACTTGGATTCTGGCAAGTCCACTTTTGAGACAGGGTCTCACTCTGTCACTCAGTCTGGAGTGCAGTGGCACAGTCTTGGCTCACTGCAATCTCCACTTTTAGGACTCAAGCCAGCCTTCCGCTTCAGCCTCCTGAGTAGCTGGGACCACAGGCATGCACCAC
>NW_012103366.1:884016-888659 GCF_000951045.1 Mandrillus leucophaeus
AAAAAAAAAAAAAAAAAATCTCCTACTGTCAAGCCCAGATTCTCCCAGATTCTCTGCTTTATATAACACAGCCTGTTGGTGAACAAAGCACAGGACAAAATTTATTCAGTACTTATAAAAGAAACATAGAAATAAAAACCTGAACTTCACATTCAGAAAACTAGTGATTACTGATTTTTGGTCTATTTTGCAATCAACAGCAAAATATATTCAGTAGCCAGGATGGGAATTGGGAAAGCAGCATTAAGGCAATAAATAGGGTACGTATTCATGGATCCTGGTCCCAAACTCAGTGAAGTGCACCATGATCTGTGAAAGTGGTTAGTAATCAAATGTTCCTATGGCATAGATACAGTAGAGGAATCCATGGAAGAACATAGAAAGCCTTGGAGCTAAGAAGCATGAAAGATGATTTAAAGGGGAGAGAGCTGTCTTGGATTGTTCATGGAGCAGAAACAGTCTCCCCAGATCTCTCCAAAGGGCTCTGCCCATGCCTTTGCTTTGTACCTTTGAATCTCCTGCACCTGGATGGCAGGGGGCCAAGAGGCCAGGGGAGTGTCTCAGGCCTGGGTGTTTTCAGGGCTGACCTAAACGTTCATCTCTGGAAAGCAGCAGGTGCCTTGTCAATCTCCCTAAGCCCCAGGAGAATGTAGAACAATGGCCTCCTCAGTCCCAGCAGTCAAGGCCAGCTCTCCTCAAGGCCACCTCCCTTCCATTTAAGTCCCTTTTTATTGAAGTCAGTTGAATGCTCTCTTATCCGCATTAAGGGGTCTTGGGCTGCTTGAAGCTACAATTAGATTTTTATGCCACCTGGGCATAGAAGGCTCACTTCATTTCCAATGTCTCGCCATTTCAGTAGGTGTTTTATTTTGAAGTTGACAATTAATTTTTGGTCAGCAAACTACGAGATGAAAGGAAAACTAGACTGGTATACAAAATACTACCTGTGTTACCCAGGGAGTCCAGGGCAAAAGACACAGTGACTCCTAACCAATCGTGAGAGGTATGCTCACAAGTTTGTCAGTTCAAACTACTGTAATTGTTCCTACAACTCCCCTTGCTGGCCAATGTGAAGAGTGACACAAGAAAAATGTCTGAATGCTTCTCACTCTGTTACCTCTTCATCTTCCCTCATATCCAAATACCCCAAGAATGGAAAAAACGGGGGAAATGGTAAGGAAAAAAAATCTAGTGTGAAGGGACTAAAATGGATAGCTTTTGTTTTCTATGTTTTTGAGGGGCAGGGGGGTATCAGCTATTCAAGTGGGAAATGCAATGAGATAATTATTTTGCTGAAGAAAAATGCCCTCCCTAGTGTAAAAACTGCATGCTATTCACCTTCACATACCTCATAAGAAATAACAGAAGTTAGGTGGGCAAGATTTATACCGAAAGCACTAGGGAGTCTAGATTTGTCAAAGCCATGACCTCTAGCTAATCACATAGTAGGAGAAAGTGAATTATATTTGTTAAATCTGGCAGTAATCATGACGAATTGCAAATTCAGAGTACCATCAATTTGGTTGTCTCACTGAAATGACATTTTTAATTCAGGAAGAAAATTCCTGTCATATATATTATATTTATTGAGAAATTAAAATATGACACTATACCCAATTCATTTAAATCTGATGGAAAGGTGACATGGGGAATGTAGTCTATTAAATACACAAATTTCTGACAGGTACGTGCATTGGAGTGTTTTGGGAGACATAAGTAGCTATCAGTTACAAAAACTCATTGTCACTTGAAATTAGAGCAATAGTTCCTGTGCCCTGGAGTCTCGTAACAGCAGATTTGTCCTTTCATGCAGTTCTCTCATTATTAATATAGCCCCATCACTAGGTCACCTTCTGATCAAAACTTATGAACAAATTCTGTATAATCCAGAAATGATTTTCCTCCCATTGGTTAAACTACTCTGAGAAAATAAGCTTCTTTGAAAGCCATTTTGAGGTTTTACATTAACTCTCTGAAGTTCCCTATTTAGTTCGTACTTTATGCTTTTCTAATAATTCATAAAAAAGAATGTCCTCATGGCAATTATGTTTGGTATTGATGATCCAGAGTGATTGCTTACATTACAGTATATCCACGATTTTTCATTGGATATTCTGTTAGATCTGATTATCCATTGGATATTCAATTAGCTAATGCAGGGGAAAAGATTTTCGAATATCAGATCATTCCCTGTAAATTTTAAAAGTCTGCCTATCCTTGTTTCCGCTCATTGATCTTGGGTGGCTAACAATTATTCTAAGTTCTCTCAATGAGGCTGGGTGTCGACATCTTTCAGGCATGACATCTAAAATAAGAACGATGTGGTGTTTGATGGTCAGGCCAAGCTGGAACATTGTGCAAGACTGAGGGGCTTGCAGCTGGATGCCACATTCAAAAAGGGATGTTGCCAAATGAGAGGGCCAAGTTGCAAAAATGAGGCCAGGATAGTAAGGGGACTCAAAGCATGTGATACCAGGAAAACGTGACTCCCCTGCCTTCTTACATATCACCTTCTCTCACCTTTATCTCCTTCCCTTTACAGTTTAAGTTCCATGGTCCATTACTGCAGCTACTCTCTTGCAAAAACTCTGTCATCCTTGCTACGTTTCATTCTTCCAGTACAGTTGCCAGGTAAAAGACTGACTCCAGATCAAACCACCTATCCATTTCTCTGCTGAGATCCCAAGGCTGCTGACTTTGCAAGAAGAAATCTTACAAATGTATACATCGATTGCACTGTAAACTAACAGTCTCCATCCTTAACTGGTTCCTCAAAACAGCATGGTAGTCATTTAGTATTTTCCTAGGTGGCTCTCTCTCCTCTGCACATGCTTCACAGGAGAGAGGAACTCCTTCACTTTCCTACCCTAACCAGTGGTATGAGTAAATGCCTTATAACTGGCTCTCCAGATGTCAGGGTATGGGGAAGTCCTGATGTATAGTATTTACTAATTTCCATGATGTAGATATCCCCACTGTGGCTGAATTCCAGCTGTTAATGTGATGTTAACCAATCAACAAAATTGCGGAAAATTTAACAATTGGCTCCTGTGAGCTTGCAGGAGCTCGTTCCAGCACCCACTGCATGAAACTCAGAAACTTATATGGATCCAAGGCATCCTCTCCTCCTTCCCCCATCTGTTACAATAGGAGAGAGGTCTCTCCTATTCTTCTCCTATCTAAAGCAAGTGATCTGCCTTCTATGGTATCTTGTTCTATCAATAAAATCCTTCTCTCTTGTATCTTCTACTTCCCCCCAACCAATTTTTTTTTTTTTTTTTACATAGAGTCTGGCTCTGTCGCCCAGACTGGAGTGCAGTGGCACAGTCTCAGCTTACTGTAAAGTTCACCTTCCAGGTTCAAGTGATTCTTGTGCCTCAGCCTCCCAGGTAGCTGGGGTTACAGGTGCCTGCCACCACGCCCAGCTAATTTTTGTATTTTTAGTAGAGACGGGTTTTCACCATGTTAGCCAAGCTGGTCTTGAACTCCTGACCTCAAGTGATCTGCTCACCTCGGCCTCCCATAGTGCTGGGATTACAGGTGTGAGTCACCATGCCCGGCTCTCAATCTCCCCCTTTTTTACTGACTGGCTTCTTTTTCTCATTTAAACTTAGTTAACCCTGTCCCACCTTTTCTGTTTGTTTGTTTTAAGAACCAACTCTATTTGACTCCACATTTCCCTCTGGCTATGTCACAGATCTACTTCATAAAAGAATGGTTTCCACTGCCTTACTTACTCATCTACTTACTGAAATTTGGGTTTCCACTGAAATCTCCTAAGTTACTAACAACTTCCTTGTTACTAAATTCAATAGCAAATTTCAGTCCTTGTTCTACTGACCTCTCTTTAGCAGCTGACACATTTGACCACTTCTTCCTTTCCTTGGCCTCTGTGGCACGATGATCCTATGATTCTCCTCATTCCTCTTGGTTTCACCTCCGTTTCCTTTTCTGGCTCCTCCCTTCTGTCTTTTTCTGACTTGTTAGTGTTTCCCCATGGTTCTACCAAAAGAGAAGAGATCCCTTCTCTTTTCATTCCTTTCTACTTTTCCTGGATCTGCTCTTCTCCCATGGCTACAATTACCATCTCCAGGTGGATGACTAGCGAAGGTTCCAGGCCAAGTCTTCACTCACTGAACCTAGTAGACATATTCATTTGAGTATCTTTGGAAATACCACAAGTCTAACATTTCTAAACTGAAATCTCCCCAAATTGCCTCCCTTTCTGTGCCCCTGGAACAGTGAAGGACCCCAAGTTGCCCATGCCAGAACCTTGATTCCTTTTCTCTGATATCTCATTCCAATTAATCACTAAATCCTGCTGATTCAACTTCACATCTCTTACTCCTGTCTACCTCTCATCATCCTCAGGGTTATCGCCCTGGTTGAGGCACACTACCTCTCACCAAGGTTATCCTTCCTAGTCTCCTAACCAGTCTTTCCACCTCCAGCCATGCCTTACCCCAATCCATCCTACATTCTGCAGTGATGTCTCAAAAATGCAAATCTGATCATGTCATTTGCCTCCTTAACATGGTTCCCCTTTGTTTTGTCACATGAGTGATCTGACCTTCATCTGCCTCTTCCTGCTCCCCACCCCATTTCCACTGATCTAACCTTTTTCAGTTCCCTAAGCATGCCAT
>NW_012103366.1:892664-898702 GCF_000951045.1 Mandrillus leucophaeus
CACCTCGGCCTTCCAAAGTGCTAGGATTACAGGCGTGAGCCACTGCACCCAGCCGAAAATTATTTTCAATTGGATCAATTTTGTTGGAACCACCAGCAGTTTCTTTCATTCCATTATTCATAAATTGCAACTTTATTTTTTTCCCCAGGTTCACATGAGGACAGTAAACAATTCCTAATTTTATACTTAAATTTTAAGCCAGGTAAATATATACTATATAATAGCATTATAAAGGATTGCTCTGATGTCACCTGCATGTTTATAAATTAGATGACGTTAATTTTACTGGGTAGTCTATAAGGATTTGATTTCAACCATACATTCGCACTTTTTACTCATACAATTTTTTATTGAGTTACAACTCCATATGCCATAAAATTCAACATTTTAAAGTATACAACTCAGTGGTTTTTAGTATATTCACAAAGTCATGCAACCATCACCACTATCTAATTCCAGAACATTTTTTTCATCACCCCCAAAAGAAATCCTGTATCCAGTAGAAGTCACTTTTCATTCCTCCTTCCTACCATCCCCTTGCAACACTATCTACTTTCTGTCTCCATGCATTTCCTATTTGGGACATTTCATATAAATGAAAGCATACAGTAGATGGCATTTTGTGTCTGATTTCTTTAACTTAGCATAATGTTTTCAAGGTTCATCCATGTTGTATCGTGTATCAGTACTTCATTCTTTCTTAAACTACATTTTGTTTATCTAATCATTAGATGACGGACATGTGAGTTGTTTCTACCTCTGACCATCGTGAATTGTGCTGCTATGAACATTTGTGTACAAGTTTTTGTTTGAAAACCGTTTCCCATTTGTCCTAGGAATATAAATACTGAATAAAATGGTAAGTCTATGTTTAACTTTTTGAGGAACTGCCAAACTGTTTTCCAAAGGAACTTTATCATTTTTACATTCCCACCAGCAATGTATATGGGTTCCAATTTCTCCATGTCCTCACCAACACTTAATTTCCTTCTTTCAAAAATATGATTATCCCAGTGGGTGTGAAGTGGTATCTCACTGCGATTTTGACTTGAATTTTCCTAAAGACTAATGATACTGAACATCTTTTTTATGTGCTTATGGGCACATGAATTTCTTCTTTGGAAAAATGTCTACTCGGATCTTTTGCTTATATTTTAATTGGGTAATTTGTCTTTTTAGTTTGAGTTGTAAGAGGTTTTTAAAAAATAAATTCTGGATACAAGCCCTTTATCAAATAAATGATTTGAAAAGAGTTTCGCCCATTCTGTGGGATACCTTTTCATCTTCTCAATAGTGGTTTTTGTACCACTAAAGTTTTTACTTTTGATGATGTATATTTAAATTTGTATGACATTCAATTTATCTTTTTTCTTTTGTTGTTTTTGCTTTTGGTGTCATAGCTAAGAAACTATTGCCTAATACAAGGTCACAAAGAGTTCTGTTCTATTCTAAGAGTTCAGTAGTTTTAGGTCTTACATTTCAGTCTGTGATTCATTTTGAGTAAATTTTTGTATATGTGTTTAAAACACACACACTAGCATTTTAAAGTTTGTATTTGTAATCATATATGTTATCTACCATTGTTTACACAGAAGTGGTCTAAGTAGTAGAAAATTACAGTTTTCAAGTCATCAATCTTATTAAATAAGAAATCACAAAAAATACAGTTAACAAAGCAAAAAATTCATCATAATATAAATATAATAACAAACTTCCTTTGGATATTACATTAAACTCAGTAACTTTTTCATAGCATTTGCTTAATCTTAATCTGCATGTATTCCTTCTGTAACATTTTGAGCAAGTAAGAGGAATTTTGATAAAGCTATGATGCAATATTATATTTTTTCCAAAACATAGCCAGTTTTAAGTTGTTCTGTTCAAATGGATCAGAAAGAAGCAATGAGGAATATCAGAGATATATCCTTTTCAGTAGTAGATCTTTGAAAGTTTATTTGAAGCAAAGTAATGTCAAGGTACCTCTTCATCAGATCTACTGAATACCTTTCATGAATGCACATTTCAGTTTGAAAGCATCTAAACAAAGGTATAAACTACATACCCAGAGAAATGGAATAGGCAGCAGGATTCAAGAAGAGAACAAAGAAACAAGATCAGTCTGGTTTGCCAAAACAGTGGCTCCCTGTGTCTGAAACAATTGGAGAACTTTGCAGCAATTTTGTTTTAGAAGTTTTCTGTAAACTAGAGTTTAAAGTCCAAAGAACAAAGTTCATTTTACAAGTGAAGACACTGTTAAATTGTTGGGTAAAATGCTTCACAAGTATACACTACTCTATAATTAGCATTGCTTATTTCTCAGTATTATAACTTATATTAGTCCCATATTAAAGCCAAGATTCTGAGAAAAAAAAAATGGACCATGATAAAAATGTAGATTCTTCTGAAGATTTTTTGTTAAAAAATTAACTTAGGGGCCAAGCATGGTGGCTCATGCCTGTAATCGTAGCACTTTGGGAGGCAAAGGTGGGCAGATCATGAGGTCAGGAGTTTGAGACCAGCCTGACCAACATGGTGAAACCCCGTCTCTACTAAAAATACAAAAATGAGCCAGGCATGTGGCATGTGCCTGTAATCCCAGCTACTCAGGAGGTTGAGGCAGAAGAATCGCTTGAACCCAGGAGGCAGAGGCTGCAGTGAGCCGAGATCATGCTATTGCACTCCAGCCTGGGCACCTGGGCGACAGAGCAAGACTCCATCTCAATAATAATAATAATAATAATTATTATTATTATTATTTAGGGTTGGGTGTGGTGGCTCACACTGTAATCTCTGCACTTTGGGAAGCCAAGGTGGGAGGATCACTTGAGGCCAGGAGTTTGAGACCAGCCTGGGCAACATGGCAAAACCCCATCTCTACTAAAAATACAAAAATTAGCCAGCATGGTGGTGCACACCTCTAGTCCCAGCTACTCGGGAGGCTGAAGCACAAGAATCGCTTGAACCCGGGTAGCAGAGGTTGCCGTGAGCCAAGATGGTGCCACTGCACTCTAGCCTGGGTGACAGAGCAAGACTCCATCTCAAAAACAAAACAACAACAACAAAAATGTTTTAAATTTAATTAACAGAAACTAAAGTGGAAAGATTTTGCATGGAGATTGAAGCAGAAGCTATTTTCACATTTTCAATAAAATTAGGAAGATTAACTCTGGGGCGTTGGTGACTTTCTGATATATAAGTTACTTCATGTCATCGTATGCTCTTTCAGTGATTGTCCCTTTCATCCTCAAAAGAAGATCTCTTTCAGCAACTTAGAGGCAAAACCATTTTGATATAGCACATATACAAAACCGTATGTGGCACTGTGATTGTTCTTTGAGGACAGTGGCTCCCAATCTTTTCTCACTGTCATCCTAGGTGACTATTATAAGTGTTTTTTCAATCAGGAGATTTTTCCACTTACGTTTGACAGCAAGTTGACAAGGCTGTGAAAGCATGTCTGCTCTGCTCAGGATGATCACTGTGGATTTTCTTGCATCATGAAGGTTGGTGAGTGTGCCTTGCTTTGGAGTCTCTGAAGCCCCTTTCAATGATGCTGACTTGTTTGTGGCCTGGGAACATGCTATGGCTATGCTTTCCAAATTGGGGTTCCAATGTAAGCTTTGGGACAGCAGATTGTCTTGTTGCCCGCTATATACCCAGTATCTAGAATACAGTCTGGCATAGTGCTCAATAAATAATTATTAAATAAAAAAGAAGAAGAGGGGCCAGGCACAGTGGCTCACGCCTGTAATCTCAGCACTTGGGGAGGCCGAGGCAGATGGATCACTTGACGTCAAGAGTTTGACACCAGCCTGGCCAACATGGTGAGACCCTGTCTCTACTAAAAAATACAAAAAATTAGCAGGGTGTGGTGGGGCACACCTGTGGGTACAGCTACTCGGGAGGCTGAGGTGGAAATATTGCTTGAGCCCGAGTGACAGAGGTTACAGTGAGCTGAGATTGTATCACTGCACTGCAGCCTGGGTGACAGAGTGGGACTCTGTCTCGAAAAAGAAAAAAAAAAAAAAAGGCAGAGGAGGCAAAAGAAGAAGGAAGGGAAAGAGAAGGGAGAGAAAGAAGAGGTTAAGAAAGAGAAAAGGAGAAACAAGAGGAAGAAAGAAGATGAAAAGAAAGGAAAAAAGTGGTAGTAGAAGAAAAAGGGGAAGAATAAACAGCTACTGCTGCACAAAGTGTTTATGGTGGTAGTATAGAAGGTATGCAATTAAAGGACAAGAACAGTAATATTTGCGGACAATTGACTTTGTCCAAAGAATTGAAGTGGGGAGGAAAATATAATGGTAAAATCAACATAGATATATGATAAAGGAAGATACAGCATTCGCATTAGATAATAAACTTTTTTTTTTTTTTTTAAGACAGAGTTTCGCTCTTGTTGTCCAGGCTGGAGTGCAGTGGTGTGATCTCGGCTCACCGAAACCTCTGTCTCCTGTGTTCAAGTGATTCTCCTGCCTCAGCCTCCCAAGTAGCTGGGATTATAGGCGTGTGCCACCACACCTGGCTAATTTTTGTATTTTTAGTAGAGATGGGGGTTTGCCATGTTGGCCAGGCTGGTCTCGAACTCCTGACCTCAAGTGATCTGCCCACCTCAGCCTCCCAAAGTGCTGGGATTACAGGAGTGAGCCATCGCACCCAGCCAGACAAAAAATGTATTCCCCGCTTCCCCAGGTCCACAGACTTTCAGGTTTGGAAGGGGTCAAATTAATCATTTTCTCACATGAACCATATCAGATGCTTGAATCCAGGGTTTGGCAAACTTTTTCTGAAAAGGGTCACATAGTAAATATCTTAGGCTTTGAGTGGCACAGTCTCTGCTCCATTATGCCACTGTAGCACAATATTAAAAAAAAATTGTATGATTGTGTGGCAATAAAACGTAATTTACAAAAACAGGTGTTGGGCCAGGTGTGGCTCGTGGCTGTAGTTTGCAGACTCCTACTTGCATATGTCCTGTATTTCAACAATGCTGATAACCTCTGTTAGCATTTGTTGCAATATAGAAACTCACCACTTTTCAAAGAAAACTATTCCATCTTTGCGTAACTTTGATTATAGAAAGCCATTCTTTCCATTGAGTCAAAATCTGTTTCTCATGTTATCGTAGTGTTACGTATTTGTTATTTTTCTCTTTGTGTTTAAGTCACTATAATCTAATGATTTTTATAGGTGGTTTTGTTTTTTGCTTTTCTCTATTTTTTAAAAAACTTTTTTGAGAAAAAAAATTTTTTTTTAAAGACAACTTGTGCTGCCAGTCAAGATGGAGTAACAGGGACCTGATTTACCCTTCCACGTGCAATAACCAAAAGACTGGACAAAATATAAGAACCAACAGCATTCAAGATATTTACACTAGGCAACTGAGGACAGTGATCCCTGAAAGATGGAAACAAATGAGGTGTAACTACAATTATCTCCACTTAAATGTGTAGAGAATATTTTCAGGCCCTAGCACACTGGGAGCCCAAGTGGAGACCAGCAGTGTCTCTGAGTCGAGGACATTCAGTTGCAAGTCCAGGAGAGCCAAGTACAGGATCAAAAAGATGCGCAAAGAGACAATTCTGGAGATGTGCCAAGGGTCCCCTTTAGTATCCAGTTGAGTATTAATTAATGCATATGTGTGAGGAAATTACCCAAGGTCAGGGGAAGAACCACATGAAAGGATTAAACAGATGAGGAAACAGTTGTTGGAGCTCACAAAAGGCCAGAGAGTCCCTATTCCTACCAGCCACAGTAGAAAGCCTCACAATTCACAGAAATGGGTTAGAACACTCTGAGGAATCTTGCCTCATTTGTGGAAAGAAATTATTCAAACAATCTACTTCTATTAATGCACCTCTTTCATAGCCAAGGTGCAGCTCTAAAGCTTATTCACACATGCTGTCATTTAACCAGGTCTTATTTTGTTTTTTATTTAAATGGTTAAGGTTTTCCATTGTTGTGTTTCTTTATTGTGTTGATTATCATGTTCATTATTGTGCTGAGCAGCCCACTGTACCTGAATTTTTTTTTTTTTTTTTTTT
>NW_012103366.1:902892-903498 GCF_000951045.1 Mandrillus leucophaeus
CGGGAGGCGGAGCTTGCAGTGAGCGGAGATTGCCCCACTGCACTCCAGCCTGGGCGACAGAGCCAGACTCCGACTCAAAAAAAAAAAAAAAAAAAAAAAAAGAAACTTTCTCACTACCTTGAATGACTGAAGACAGAGAGCAAGATAGAGAAGAAAAAAGATGTCTAAGAAGAGACAAAAAGATGATTTTCCTCACCCACTTTAACTGCCACTTTCAAGGAGCAACATCTCCATCTTGTGAGATTTTATGATACGCTTTTTAAATAATTGAATTTTACAACTGTAGGAGATCGTTCAGACACAACCGAAATTTAAGAGAATACTTAAAAAAATTGTGCTCCATAGGCAAAATAAAATTAAGCCATTACATTAAAAACCATAGCTATGAGGAAAGAAAGGTCTCTTATTGTCATCTGTCTTACTTTTTCTTTTCTGAGAGACAACCCTCCTGCATCCTTCCACTTTACAATAATGTCCTTCTCCAAGATGGCTGAGTACATACATCTCAAGTACGATGGGTGCCTCTGGCGTCAAGGAACTTTTAGGTATCTGAAGGTTAGGAATGGGAGACTTTTCACTGAATATCCTTGGGTATTAAAAAAAAAA
>NW_012103366.1:908328-909882 GCF_000951045.1 Mandrillus leucophaeus
GAAGGAAGGAAGGAAGGAAGGAAGGAAGGAAGGAAGGAAGGAAGGAAGGAAAGAAATAGAACCAGAAAAAGTTCACCAGAGCCTAAGAAGAGCATTTGAGGTGGGGAAGAAAACCTTCCCTCTCCTGGGGGCCCCAGGGCAGGTCCTAGAGAGTGCAGTGTTGTGTGCTGCTGTGCAGAGCAGAGCAAACTGAGGGGCCACGAGGTGTGTTCAGGAGGCTGCGTGAAGTTGTGGTGAGGAAAATGAGAGACTCCTAGGAATTTCTGGGTGCAAGAGAATTTTAAATAATGAAGGTTTTAAAGAAGAGCTATTATGTCCTTGAGCTTAGGCCCCCTTAACTCTGAGAGAATAAAGAGTAAAATTTCTGTCCTGGGTGACTGCTTTAAAGGAATATGATTCTGTGATTGTGCCATAGAAATCACTGCTTTATAAACCTTATATGTATTTGTTCGCTACAGGTGATCAAGGGAGAGAAGAGGATAGTATGGACATAGAAGCAGAGAAAAGAAAAGCATTCACAGACAGGCCATGGAAGGCGTTTCTTGTTTCAATAGTATTAAGTACCTATTTCATGTTGGACAGAGAAAAAGTTGAGTGAACTATGTCCTCTGCCCTAAGAAGCTCATTATCCAATAACAGGGGAGAACAATATGTCATTAAATAATTTAAATAAAATCCAGATGTAATTAAGTTTTATTGAGCATCTAGTAAGAGCCAGATGCTTTCTGAGAAAAAAAAAAAAAGCAGCCCCTAACATCTAGGAACTGGCCTAAAACTTATAGGTAGGCCTGAGTGGGAGCAGAAGCTGGCC
Source organism: Mandrillus leucophaeus (assembly GCF_000951045.1). Lineage (NCBI taxonomy): Eukaryota > Metazoa > Chordata > Mammalia > Primates > Cercopithecidae > Mandrillus > Mandrillus leucophaeus. The sequence goes on from NW_012103366.1 coordinate 909,140, forward strand.
GGGAGCTCACAGCTAGGCCAAGTTATTCTCCTGTTGCGTGTAAACAGTTTCACAGAACACTGACACCAGTCAAGTCACTCAGACAAATGAGGAAGTGCAACAAAACAAGACCACTTCATAATTTTGTCTAAGCACAGACAAAAATGAGGTCACTGTGCAACCCCTAAAATACCAATAGCTCTTCTTCCAGCTAATATGAATCTCTAGTGATTCTTCATCTTTAGAATTTTAGCCTTGCTCTAGTCTACTGTCCCTATAAACATTGAGATGCCCAGTCATAGACTTTCCCTGCATTCTGGCAACATTCAATCCAGAGTGAACCCCTACTTCCTTGGATCCTTCCACAGATCACCCAACCGCAGCCCAAATCCAATAATACAGGTCTTCTGGCACCCTCTTACTGAGAAGCCCCACAGATCCCCATGGTGCGTGTTCTCCCTTGTTGCAATGAGTAATAAACCCAATTCGTTCCACTACTGCTGTGCTCCTGGTGGGCTCTGGCTGGAGGGCACTGCCATCTCAAGTACATTATTTAATTTCATCCTCATAATGTGAGCATAAGCCTGAATTTTTAGATGACGATAAGGCACCTAAAGGTTAATTTAATTCAGAATTACAGGCAGAAAGAGACAAAGTTGGGATTTGAACACTAAGCTTTGAAAGTTTCTCAAGTCCGGGCGCGGTGGCCCAAGCCTGTAATCCCAGCACTTTGGGAGGCCGAGACGGGCGGATCACGAGGTCAG
>NW_012103366.1:910877-918781 GCF_000951045.1 Mandrillus leucophaeus
TGGCTCACTGCAACCCCTGCCTCCCAGGTTCAAGTAATTCTTGTGCCTCAGCCTCCTGAGTAGCTGGGATGACAGGCGCCCCCCACCACACCCGGCTAATTTTTGTATTTTTAGTGGAGATGGGGTTTCACTGTGTTGGTCAGGCTGGTCTCGAACTCGTGACCTCAAGTGATCCACCCACCTCAGCCTTCCAAAGTGCTGGCATTACAGGCGTGAGCCACCATGCCCGGTCAATTTTTATTATTTATTAAATTTTTCAGTCAGAGCAAGATAGCTTGATAATAAATTGACATTTTTAGGTCAAAAATAAAACATGCATGTGTCTCCCTTTTATTATTTTTTTTAAACAAGTAGATTCTACAACTAAGTTACTACCAGAACACAATTATCATCTGGTTTTTCATTTATCTGTTGTAACTGACCTAGATTGCTTAAACATAAGACTGTAGCAGCAACAAAGAAATACACAGGCTAGGAAGCGGAGCTCAATTAAGAATAGACAAAGAAGAAAAAGAGAATAGACAAGCAGTCATATGTAGGGTTCAATGGGAAAGACAAGCAGTTCAAGCTGGGGCAGTGTGAATAGAACCATATGAGTTGAGCAATCCTAAATAATCATGCTATCCAGATTTTTCAAGTAAACCTTTTTTGAGTCACTTGAAAACATATAATTCTACATTTAAAACAAGGTAGGAACCAGGTTCTATGGCTCACGCCTGCAATTCCAGCACTTTGGGAGACCGAAGTGGGCAAATCGCTTGATCTGAGTTCAAGGCCAACCTGGACAACATAGCAAAACCCCATCTCTACCAAAAAAACCAAAAAACAAAAAACAAAAATTAGTTGGGCATGGTGGCGTATGCCTGTAGTCCCAGTTACTTGGGAGGCTGAGTTGGAAGGATCACTTGAGCCTGGTAGGCAGAGGTTGCAGTGAGCTGAGATCATGCCACTGCACTCCAGCCTGGGAGACAGAACCAGACCTTATCTCAAAAAAAATAAAATAAAAAAATAAAACAGGGTAGCATTGGCATATGGAGTAAATACTGAACTGTGTTGACATGCTTATGCTAAAAAATTATTTGTTGTTTATCTAAAATTCAGATTTAACTGAGTATCCTATAAATTATCTGGCAACCCTAACTGTACATGCAATAAAAAAAAAATCATAAACAACTTACCAATTTGCCAGCAGATGGCTCCCCAAATCTAGTTTAGAATGAAATAGTGCATCCAAACATAGTGAGAAATCATTATTGTTTCAGGGCTTTTGTTTTGAGTGTTTATTTGATTGGCCTGGTCTGATTGGATTCATTTTTTGCCAGGGATGGTGGGATGGGGCAGTGATAATTTTTAGTAGTTATATAAAAATATTAAATATCTCGTACCATCATTTCACACGATTCTTCATGATCCTTAACTTTAATGTTAAAATGAAAAGGAAATCACAATTTAATTTTCCATATTTTTTTCTTTTATATTTGCTCAAGCATTTAAATACCAAGGCAACATGTATAATTTCAGTATAAGGTGAGTCTGACATTTCGCAAAGGAATTCCATGCCCATTAGATTATGTATGCCAAGCATCAGGTTAGGGATCTTTATAAAAACTATACCTTTGCCTCTTTCATGTAGTCTGATTTGCTAGAATATTTTAGCATTGAGGCATGAGCTTTGTTTTGACTCCAAAGCACACAGCCAGCGCTCCCAATGAAATAATTGATTCAGTGGAATTTTTAGATCTGACACAATTTTACCAACCCTTTGTGAATGCCAGAATACCTCCGAAAACAATTGAGTTTAGACTCCGGTGAAAAAGATAAGAACCATTGTCAAGAAACATATAATAATTAAGTTACATTTCCCACATTTCTATTAATACATAAAGTACAACTAAATTTTGGATTTTTTAAAACTGCTGTCGTATACTATTCATTCTTAGTTTCCCACTGGTTTAACAGAATCCTTCAAAGAATGTGCTGAGAAACCATGATTATTCTATAATAATGGCTTTCCTGCATTGCAAAAGAATTAGGCTAAAATGTTCTCATACAACATGTAGGGCACTATTTTAATGTGGCATTCACAATAAGATGTATATGTCATGCTAGAAATGGTCTCCATCCTCCAATGCTCTGTGCCCCAGAAGGGTGCCCTGAATGGAATGCATCAAAGGGCTCGCTTGCTCTCAGACTGTGGGTTGGAATCAGCCAATTGTAGACATTTCAGCAGATGGGGAGAGTGGGAAAAGTGACATCAGAAATATGTTTCTCCAGCTCACTCTACTGGTGAGTTGCCACGGGTTGGATGCAAACTGCTACTGAAGGCTATAGGTTCTATCAGGTGATCTTTTCTTTTCTTTTTCTTTTTTCTTTTCCTTCTTTTTTTCTTTTTGGAGACAGAGTCTCGCTCTATCGCCCAGGCTGGAGTGGTGCAGGGGGACCATCTTGGCTCACTGCAACCTCCACCTCCCAGGTTCAAGTGATTCTCCTGCCTCAGCCTCTTGAGTAGCTGGGATTACAGGCACGTGCCACCACGCCCAGCTAATTTTTGTATTTTTAGTAAAGATGGGGTTTCGTCTTGCTGGCCAGGCTGGTCTCAAACTCCTGGCCTCAGGTGATCCACCTGCCTCCACCTCCCGAAGTGCTGGGATTCCAGGCGTGAGCCACCACACCTGGCCTATCAGGTGACCTTTTCTAAATAGACCTTTCCTGACTCCCTTCTCCCAAATGTAGGGTAGAGCTCCTGTGTGCTCCACTGGGCCTTTAGATGCCAGTGTCACTATACTGCACTATAATCTTCTGCCCACCTGTTGCAACTGTAAGTCTCCACAAGACTAGGAACTGTGTCTTATTTTTGTCTTAGTGATAGTAGAAGTTCAGTAAATCTTCACTTCATTTGATAAAAGACTTCATAATAAAAATTTAAATAATATTTTTAAATCTCTAAAAAATCTTTTAATAATAAAAAGAGTATTTCTCTAACTCTTTTTCACATGAACAAGGGCAAAATCCTGCTGGGTCTTAAAAAATTCAGAAATCTTAAATGAGTCACTGAAAAGCCTGATTTAATATTCTTTTCTTAATAAAGATTTATTGATTTATTTATATATAGAGATGGGATCTCACTATATTGCCCAGGTTGGCCTTGAACTCCTCAGCTTAAGCAATCCTCCCACCTCAGCCTCCCAAGTAGCTGGGACTATAGATGTGCCACTTCACCCAACATTATAATAATTTTTTAAAAGGATTCAAAATTTTAAAGTGACTTTAAAACATAGATGAAAAATGCTTATATTTTATATTTAATATATGCTTTATAATCTTTTAGAATATTATAGTATCTTATGAACTTTTTTCTTGCATTGAGATCAGTGTCATATTTTTAAAGAGCTAATCATGATATCATCTGAATTTATGGGAACAATATTTAATAGGCATTATATTATATAGAGATAAAGTATGTTTACTTAACAGAGATCTGATCCACTCTTTTTTTTTTCTTCTTCTTTTTTTTTTTTTTCCCGAGACGGAGTCTCGCTCTGTCGCCCAGGCTGGAGTGCAGTGGCCAGGTCTCAGCTCACTGCAAGCTCTGCCTTCCGGGTTTACACCATTCTCCTGCCTCAGCCTCCCAAGTAGCTGGGACTACAGGCACCCACCACCTCGCCCGGCTAGTTTTTTGTATTTTTTAGTAGAGACGGGGTTTCACCGTGTTAGCCAGGATGGTCTCGATCTTCTGACCTCGTGATCCGCCCGTCTCGGCCTCCCAAAGTGCTGGGATTACAGGCTTGAGCCACCGCGCCCGGCCGATCTGATCTATTCTTACAGAGCTTTGGAACACTTACAATAAATAACTTGTAGTGGAGTTAATAGAATGTGAATTACAGATTTGGCATTTATCTAGTTAAGTTCAGCAATGCAAAATAGTTGATCTAGATAATCCAACGACAATGAAAAAATTAATTTTAAGCCTTAGATTATTCGAAACAACAATAGATACTGATCAAATTAACTAGAAAATGACCAAACTTAATTTTATCATGAATATATAAAGATAGCCCTAGGGTAAGAACAGAACCACTTAGCATTTTATAGTGTTTAACCCTTCAGTTTCCTTGAAACTTTCACAGGAATTTTACTTCAGCATGAAGTTCAAACATATACTCTTAATTTTTTTCAAAACTCCTTTTAACAATCTCTTCTCCTACTTCAGAAAATTAAATATATTTATCCTTTTTTGGTAAGTAAATATTGCAATTTATATTTGGGTTTCACCACATTAGAATTTCTTCCTCTGAAAATACTCATTTCAAGATGAGTTGGGCTAATAAATTTATCGAGAAAAAATTATTGGCAAAACAAAGTAGAAAAAAGAGGATTAAGCAAAACCATTCATTATAGTTCTTCATTTACACATGAACAGAAATGTAGTTAGTAATTAATAATAAATTTTATCTTAGTCTTTGAAAATAAGATTTCTTTTTTTTTCTTTTTTTGAGACAAGGTCTGGCTCTGTTACCCAGGCTACGGTGCAATGGTGCAATCTCTGTTCACTGCAATCTCCACCTCCTAGGCTCAACCATCCTCCCACCTCAGCCTCCTGAGTAGCTGGGACTACAGGCACGCACCACCACACTCGGCTAATTTTTTTTGTATTTTTAGTAGAGTTGGGTTTTTGCCATGTTGACCATATTGGTCTCAAACTCATGAGTTCTCCAAAAGTGCTGGAATTACAGGTGGGAGTCAACATGCCTGGCCTGAAAATAAGATATTTCTGATAGAACTAAGACTTCCTTTAGTGAAAATTTGATACATACAATACAAATAGTTATTTTAATACTTATTTAAAAATATGTCTAACATACATATCTACGTATATATCTATCCATCTATCTGTGTGTGTATATGTGTATTTTTAGATATATATATACACACATATATCTACAGATCAATAGATCAATCAATCAATCAATAGATAGTTAGATTGATTCTAGGCATATAGGAAAATTTCTGACCAATCATATGCTGACTACTAGGCCAAGTGAGAAGAGATGTCAATGACCACACACTCCAAGGAAAACAGAATTTGTAGAATTAATTCACAAAAGTCACTAAACAATAACAGCAACAACAGCAATTACAAGCAAGAGGCACAATAACAAAACCTGGTCAGGCAGGGAATATCTGATTTCTAGAGTTGCCACACTGTATTATCTAAAATGTCATTGAAAAAAAAAAGGTATGAAACATGCAATGAAACAGGAAAGTATAGCCCCGTTTCCCAAAGTGCTGGGATTACAGGCATGAGCCCGGCCTTTTCTTTCCTTTCTTTCCTTCCTTCCTTTCCTTCCTTCCTTCTCTTCCTTCTTTTCTTCCTTCCTTTCCCTCTCCTTTTCCTTCTCCCTTTCCTTCTCCCTTCCCTTCCCTTCCCTTCTTTTGAGATGGAGTTTCACTCTTGTTACCCAGGCTGGAGTGCAATGGCGTGATCTTAGTTCACTGCAACCTCCGCCTCCCGGGTTCAAGTGATTCTCCTGCCTCAGCCTCCCAAGTAGCTGGGATTACAGGCATGTGCCACTACACCCAGCTAATTTTGTATTTTTGGTAGAGACAGGGTTTCTCCATGTTGGTCAGGCTGGTCTTGAACTCCTGACCTCAGGTGATACGCCTGCCTCGGCCTCCCAAAGTGTTGGGATTACAGGCGTGAACCATCGTGCCCGGCTGCCCGGCCCTTTCTTATCATTTAAACAGAGCCCTAATGATGATGTAACTGCATGCCCTTATTGTTTTAGAATATTTTTAGTTAATATTAATATCTGGTCAGGCTCCGTGGCTCATGCCTGTAATCCCAGCACTTTGGGAGGCCGAGGCAGGTGGGTCACCTGAGGTCAGGAGTCCGAGACCAGCCTGACCAACATGGTAAAACCCCATTTCTACTAAAAGTACAAAAATTAACTGGGCATAGTGGTGGGCGCCTGTAATTCCAGCTACTTGGGAGGCTGAGGCAGGAGAATCACTGGAACCAGGGAAGTGGAGGTTGCAGTGAGCTGAGACCATGCCATTGCACTTCAGCCTGGACAACAAGAACAAAACTCCATCTCAAAAAAAAATTTTTTTTTTTTGTAATGATAAAAGGGTTTGATCTGTCAGGAAGACATAGCAATTATAAACATAATACACCTGCCAAAGAGTTCCACATATATAAAACAAAGACTGACAGAATTAGAGAAATAGATAATTCAACATAATAGTTGGAGATTTCAATGCCTCACTTTCAATAATAAATAGAACAACTTGACAGAGATCAGAAAGGAAAGAGAAGCCTTGATTAACACTATAAACTAACTAGACCCAACAGACATCTATAGGACACTTCACCCACAACAGCAGGATATGCATACTTCTGTTGCATATTCCATACACAGAATGTTTTCCAGGATAGATCATGTTTTGGGACATAAAACAAACTTCAGTAAATGTAAAAGGATGAAAATCATGCAAAGTATGTTCACCGTTCACACACAACAGAACGAAGTTAGAAATCAACGATACAATGAAATTTGAGAAATTAAGAGACATGTGGAAATTAGATAATATTCCCCTAAATAGCCAATGGGTCAAAAAAGAAATCACAAGTGAAACAAGAATATACTTTGAGATGAATAAAAATGAAAACAGAACATAGTAAACTTATGGGATGCAATAGAAACAGTACTCAGAAGGAATTTACAGTTGTAAATGCCTATTAATAAAGAAGGTATCAAATCAATAACCTAACTTTTCACTTTAAGAACCTAGAAAAAGATGAGCAAATGAAATTAGAGAAAAGCAGAAGGAAGAAAATAAAGATTAGAATGACAACACATTAAACAGATATCCAAAGAAGTTTAACTATATGGACCTTTGTCAAAAACTTATAAATACAGCTTCAGTATAAAATTTACAATATAGGTATTAAAACTTCACAAATTTTAATTTCTTGAGGCTGCTTGCCTCATTTATGTCATCTCTTATTATAATGTAATGAATGAAAGGTATGAATGAATGAATGAAAGGTATGAATGAAATAAAACAGGGAGAAAAAAATTCATCTTGCGGAGTTTTTCAGTGACTAGAAATATTTTTGTCCTTGGATTTTAATGTCCTTAACCTTGATAGAAATGAAATTCATCAATCCTGACCACTGAGTCCAGAGAACAAACATGTCATGAGGCCTTTGGGGGTAGTTTTAGAAAAAATAAAGGAAAAAATTACCTTTTATATTGAGTAATATATTTACAAAATCACTACCCAGAAGTGGCTTAGTATGGCCCCAGGAATGGCTTAGGAAGATAGCTGATGACAACATTAATATCCCCTTTTCCAGAAAACACTTTGACTCTTCAAGCCATTGAATTTCATCACTAGTCTTCTTTCTTTTTTTTTTTTTTTTGAAGTATCAAAGTCACGTTTAATAAAGTTCCTTCCAGTTTATAATGTATAATCATACTGTTTAAACACACAGAAACTAGCTAATCTGAATTTATAGAGTATAGTTTTTTGGGTGGGAAAAAACATTTATCTCACCTTTACTAGAGGAAACAGACTTATGATGGTTCTATTTTTCAACTTTAGAATTATTCATTCAGTAGAAGCTGTACTTCAAGTACCCAGCCATTCTGTTTTTCACTTTCAATGTAATCTTCAAAAATTATGTGAGACATTCAACATACTTTACTATAAAATAGGCTCTGTATTAGACGATTTTGCCCAAGTGTAGGCTAATGTAGTGTTCGGAGCACTTTTAAGGTAGGCTAAGCTGTGATGTTCGACGTTTGGTATTTTCAACTCACAATGGGCTTATCTGGACATAAGCCCATCGTAAGTTGAGAAGCATCTGTACACCCAACACTGGTTATATATACTTTCAT
>NW_012103366.1:919361-922734 GCF_000951045.1 Mandrillus leucophaeus
GTTTTAACTTCTTGTTTAAAGAAGTTTCCCTCTGAGGATTACAGACTATGTAATCTGCTACATGTAATTTCAGATAAATGATAAATTATACCTAAGGTGTAAGTATAATAGAATCAATTTTTTGATATTTAAATTATTCTAAAACCTGTTGAGTGTGAATACTCTTAAATCTTTCTTTTCTGTTTATGCTTCTGGCTGAGAATGAAGAAGGGACGGAGGCTTCAAATGACTGAAATTCTTCAGATGGTTTTTTGTGACCGACCCCTCATAAAGTATTTTTCTCCAGAGTCCAAAGGCAAGATAAAAAGTCTCTGACTTGAAATCAGAATCGATCTGCTGATCTGCTAGCCACAGCTCGAATATTGCCATAAACCTTGGAAGGAGGATTTCCCAAGATTAGGTTGCAAATGGCAGTTCTTGCCATCTTGATGTTTTGGAAGGAGCCAAGGATGTGAACTTTCACATCAGTCAAAACTATCCGCCTCCGTGTCACATTCTCTATGGTGAATTTGGTTTTTCCTCCTTTGCCAGCGATTCTTCCTATTGCCCTGGATAGATGGTCTCCCTTTAGGGGTTTAACATCTGTAATTTCAAAAGACTCTAGGAAGAGGTCATCCAACCTGATGAGGGCAAGTGCATCCTCCACCTGAAAGCCTAGAATAAAAGCTTTCACAAAATCAGCTGCTTTTGTCAGAGCACTAACATCCTTGGTTTCTTTACAAGTCCTGATTTCTGCATTCCTTGATTTCAAGTTAAAGCGTATCTGAAGTCCCAAATGTTCCACAATAGGAGTAAATATCTTCATCCAGTTTTCTTTCAATGGTGTGTATCTGTTAGCTGGGACTGGAATTTTCCTTGTTTCTTCTTTTCCACTCAGGAGCCCGTCCCCACAGAGGGGTGGGAAGACGGGCCTCTTCGCCGGCCTGGCCTCCTCTGTGTCCATCCGGCCCGCATCCCCGCCCTCTCCCGCTGCGGACAGCTGTTCAGCCTGTCGTTTCTTCACCCGCCGGCCACCCTTACCGGTGACCTGGGTAAAGCCCTCCTCTGCCCCGGCGCTCTGCGCTTCCATTTCGGACTCCATCCCCCGGACTAGTCTTCCTTCTTTACCAGTTACCTTCAGCCTCTTTTTGTTCAGATTTGGTCACAAGGAAGAACAGCGTAAGCAATGGTAAGGTATTGGAAGGTGAAGGATGGTAATAAGGGAGTAAAAAATTGAATGAAAATCCAAGAGCAGGGACCATAATTCAGGAACCTTCATCTCATTGACCTTCATGCTATTCCTTCTGCCATTAAAAAATACCTGTTTAGGCCGGGCGCGGTGGCTCACGCCTGTAATCCCAGCGCTTTGGGAAGCCGAGGTGGGGAGATCACGAGGTCAGGAGATCGAGACCATCCTGACTAACACGGTGAAACCCCGTCTCTACTAAAAATACAAAAAACTAGCTGGGTGTGGTGGCGGGCGCCTGTAGTCCCAGCTATTTGGGAGGCTGAGGCAGGAGAATGGCGTGAACCCAGGAGGCGGAGCTTGCAGTGAGCGGCGATTGCGCCACTGCACTCCAGCCTGGGCGACACAGCGAGACTCCGTCTCAAAAACAAAAAACAAAACAAAAAAAACCTGTTTAATCCTCACCAGCCACTTTCTTCTCCCCTCTTTTTTTTTTTTTTTTTTTTGGAGGTGGGGTCTCACCCTGTGGCCCAGGCTGGAGTGTAGTGGTGTGATCTCGGCTCATGATAACTTCTGCCTCCTGGGTTCAAGCAATTCTCGTGCCTCAGCCTCCAGAGTAGTTGGGACTACAGGCGTGCGTGACCACACCCGCAAAGCGCTGGGATTATAGGAGTGAGCCACCACGCCCGACCTGTTTATCTCCATTTTCTGAAAAGGATATAATAATAATCCATGCTGGTTAAGTCATAAGGAAGGAGTATGCACAAGGTGCACAAGCTACCCCATAACATTTCAGGAGAAAAGTTTTTTTTTAAAACTCCTTGAAGTACACAAAATCAGCTAGAAACATTATGAAATACAAGTTACAGTTCTGTTTGCTCTATAGCATTGTAAAAATCAGGAAACTCTCATCAAAATAGAAAACAAGAACAATGACATACAATAAGCACTTTGTATACTTTAACCGACAATAATATTTTAATTGGCACCATCTCTGCCAGACTAGTATTAAGCCTGGCATCAAGCATGAGTTTATTAATTCATGTGTTCACATACTTTTAACGATGTTTGGTAAACTGATTTCTTACTTTTATTCTTTCTTGCTTCCTCAATTAAGTCCTAAGTGTGGACAGATCTTTTTGTACCACATCAAGCCATGTATGCCTCCAGAGTGTTTTAGTGACACTGTGCCTATGCCAGCTAGGGCCTCATTGTTGCTCAGCAACCTAAAACATTTATTTTTGTTTTTGACTTCCTATCAGTTTTTCCTATTGACTGCCAATCCTTCTCAGTCTCTTCAAATCCTTCTCCACCCACTATTTTCTTAGTAAATACATTATAGACTTGAACATATCAGGAAATAGCTACCAAGAGTGAAGAGACTTGCCTGGTGTTTACAACTAATTGGTGATAATATTAAAACTAGACACCAGGTCCTCTGAGTCTCTCTAGTTTCAAAATTCCCACTATGACAGTGTCATATAAATGGGCTGAATTCATATGTGACATGAGACTTTCCAAATTTTTTTTTTTTTGCCAGTTCTGATTTTCTTGTATTTCCTCTCTTTGCTGCAGAGGAAGCACCATTCCTCTAACTCTCTTTAAAAATATATTTAAAAAAAAATATGCATTTTTTCTAAGAGATAGTCTCCCTCTGTTGCCCAGGCTGGAGTGCAGTGGCACAATCCTAACTCACTGTGACCTCAAACTCCTGGGTTCAAGCCATCCTCCCACCTCAGCCTTCCAAGGAGCTAGGACTACAGGCATGTGCCACCATGCCAGGTAATTTCTTTAGTTTTTGTAGAGATGGAGACTTGCTAAGTTGCCCAGGCTGGTCTAGAACTCCTGGCCCATAAGTGACCCACTAAACTTGGCCTTTCAAAGCACTGGGATCACAGGAGTGAGCCACTGTGCCTAGCCTGTTCCTCTCTTTAATTCAAGTTTCTTTTTATTTTTTGAGACAGAGTCTTGCTCTGTTGCCCAGGCTGGAGTACAGTGGCGCAATCTTGGCTTGCTGCAACCTCTGCCTCTTGGATTCAAGTGATTGTCCTTCCTCAGTCTCCCTGTAGCTGGAATTACAGGCACATGCCACCATGCCCAGCTAATTTTTGGATTTTTTGTAGAGACAGGTGTTTCACCATGTTGGCCAGGCTGGTCTTGAACTCCTGACCTCAAGTGATCTGCCTGCCTCGGCCTCCCAAAGTGCTG
>NW_012103366.1:923594-925637 GCF_000951045.1 Mandrillus leucophaeus
TGTTGGTCAGGATGGTCTCAAACTCCTGACCTTGGGTGATCCGCCCGCCTCGGCCTCCCAAAGTGATGGGATTACAGGCATGAGCCACCACACCTGGCCCTGAATCTTCTTTCCCCTTGTATCCTAGGTCACTCAAACTCCTCCTCATTTGCTCTTGTCATTTTTGGCTTCTAAATCTCAAGAGAGTTCTTTCTAATGGTGCTGCCTCTGAACTGCTATGGTGTGGAGTTTCATTCTTCTGCACTTGCCCCACCCTTCAGGAATCATTTTTGAATCTTCTGCTTCAAATTAAGGGAGATTTTTTTTTTCCTCCTCTGCAAGTGGTTATGACTCTTTGGCTAATCTTTTGGCTAAGTGTCAAGAGGACACTTGAGTAATGCTACTCTCTAGCATATGTAAAGTGTTCCTCCATACCAACTATCACCCAGTATCACAGAACGAAGTTCATCTACCTCAAGTGATGCTTTCTTGAGCATCTATTCCCTTTCATCCTCTGGGGATGGAATAATTCAGCTCCCAAATGTACCTAACCCACAAGGCCCTAATGATCCTCAAATAGCACTCCTGATGGCTTGCCCTAGTCCCCAGAGTTTCAACTGGATATAGCTTAGGTCTACAATAAAACACTTTATAAAACAAAAATAATTAAAGGCTGAACATGGTCACTCATGCCTATAATCCCAACACTTTGGGAGGCCAAGGTGGGAGGATTCCTTGAGCTCAGGGGACACCAGCCTGGGTAACATGGTGAGACCCCACATCTACAAAAGTACAAAACAATTAGCTGGGTGTGATGGCATGCCTGTTGTCCCAGGTACTCAGGAGGCTGAGGCGGGAGGATTGCTTGAGCCATCAGGAGTTCCAGGCTGCAGTGCATTATGATCACACCACTGCACTCCAGCCTAGGTGACAGGGGAACCTGCAAAAGGTGTTGCAAAGAAAATTTACCATACTGTTTCTAAGAAGCAATAACTGGAAGTGCAGTCCTGGTATTTAAGAACACAAGTTAATATTCTTTATGTTTCTTATGCTTTTTATATTTCTGTAACAGGCTTCAGTGGAACTGGGCATCATTTTATATTGTCTAGATCAAATTGATGCAAGTGAGCAGATGTATTTTGAATATTCACGTGCCTAACATACTAGTACTCTGAGTCAAATGCAAGAATGTTAATTTACAAATATCTTAAATACTCTACCACCTGGGGAAAGAAAAATCATTAATTTCCTTTGGCAGAAAGCCTCAGGTAACTTTTGATTTTCTCCTCATCTCTGATGTAATGCTCTGGTCATATTACAGAGTGTAACTTACACAAAAACTACATTTTTTTTTTTTTTTTTACTATCCTGCTTTCGCAACAGTTGAATTCATATGCCGGTCTCTATGGTTACTTTTTTACAGTGTTCACTGAAATTTAATATGCTCTCCTCTGACCCGCCCCTCAAATACATTAAGTCCACAATGAGGCTATAAACCAGGAGTGAGAAGTAAGGAGGCAGAATTATACACATGATTAAAGTAAAGAGTAACCAAGAATTTGCTAACCCAACAATTCTTTGCCTAAGCTCTATCTTGGGGATAGAGACTCGTTAAACCTTGTTTTCAATATAGTGAAGTGTTACTTACATTAAACTATTATTAAATAAAAGAAACTCCTCAAATTATATTTTGAATGACAATATTTCAAAGTTTATAGCTAGCGATTGCCTCACATTTTCTGCATAGTGTACTGTGTACTGGGTGATGCATGATAAAATATATCATGACCTCTAAGACACCTTCCATATTTGTAATCTGTGAATGTATGTGAAAGAGAGTGATATTTTGCTAGCATCTGGGAATAAAAAAGACATAAAATAAAAATGAAAAGATAAAGCTATATAACAAGACTATTTTAGAGTGTGTGTGTTGTGTGGATAGAAATATGGCAGAAGAGGGGTAATACAGGTATGTACACAAATATTTATAATAAAAATGAAAAGGTACCAAAATACAAGTATATTCATCTTTAATTTCTTGAGAGCAAGGTCTCTGGTTTTTTT
>NW_012103366.1:927659-929109 GCF_000951045.1 Mandrillus leucophaeus
TTTTTTTTTTTTTTTTTTAAATTGAGCGTGTGGAAGTTTCGTGAGCTGCTTCTCCGACTCGAAGTCTGGGACACTCAGATGGGCCAGGAAATGTCCCCTCTTAGTCTTTAAGGCCACAACGAAGGGGGCCACCCGGAAGGGTGCTGCAGAGTGATTTACTGCGATCACCTTCTCTCTTCACAGAGGCCATGCTGCAGATGCGTGGAAAGCCGTTTCCTGGAACGTCGGAATTCTAACCCCAGGGCGAGGGACTCAAGACAGGCGAGGGGCAGACATGCTGAACTCCACGGGCGAACTGGAGTTTTCGAACGAAGACGATCCCGAGATCATCTCCCAACTCACTTCCCTGGCTCTGTCCGATGGGAAAAGCTCAGCTGGTGCACCCGAAAAAACGGGCTATCCGGACTCCGTTTATGTCATGGCAGCGAACATTTTTCAGGGTATTCGAATCGAAAAGTCGGCACAGAAAGCCTTAATCAAGTACGGGAATGAACCCCTGCGGTCCTTCTCCGAGTCTGAGGATCAGTCCTTTCAGCGTTTGTCTTATGAGCTTGCTTTCAGTGCCCTGAAATGTGAGTTGTGCCAGTCTGGAGGACCAACACTAAAAGAAAATAATAGCGAGAGAATTTGGGGAATGCAGCCCTCCTCCTCCCTGCCCCTTATTCACACCAGGTTTTGGTTTACGCATGTGCATCTCTTTGGTTAACTGCAAGTGTCAAGGAATTAGGGTTCCAATGAAACTAGTTCTTCCAGCCCAGGACTGCAGATTTCCCCGTGCACTGTGCTTTGTCCTTAGAGCGGTATTGTGCGCGGTCATTAAATTGAACAGGGAAACAATTTCTTCCGATGATAATTTCCCTCTCCCTGTATTCTTTTTGTTTTCCTCCGTAGAGTTGGGGGTCTCGCTTTATTGTCTGGGCTGGTCTCAAAGTCTGAACCTCAAGGGATCCTCCCGCTTCAGCCTCCCAAAGTGCTGGGATTACAGGCAATGAGCCACCACGCCCGGCCTCCGTGTGTGTTTCTTTCCATTCCCTGTATTTATCTTTTTTGGTATTTTAGTTTATGAGCTTTCACAAATATAAAACCAGTAAAGGAGGATGGGGAGAGGAACAGAGACAGAATAAAAAGAAAAGGTGCAAAATTTAAAAAATGAATGTTAAAATTATACCAACCCCAATTAAGACTATCCCATTCATAGCTAATAGCTTTAATGGGAGGAGCCAAACTTTAGTAGAACTTCCCTTTCTAATTTGCCTTCAGGGTTTGAGACTCAAGTGTTACAGATTCCCTCAAGGATAGTTAGTTATCAATCTGAGGCCAGGGGGGTTGCTCAGGCCTGTAATCCCAGCAATTTTCGAGGCCAAAGTGAGAGGATTGATTGAGCTCAGGCGTTCAAGACCAGCCTGGGCACAGAGTGAGATCTCCTCTCTATAAAAAATTTAAAAATTAG
>NW_012103366.1:932539-934045 GCF_000951045.1 Mandrillus leucophaeus
AGTAGCTGGGACTACAGGCGCCCGCCACCACGCCCGGCTAATTTTTTGTATTTTTAGTAGAGACGAGGTTTCACCGTGTTAGCCAGGATGGTCTCAATCTCCTGACCTCGTGATCCGCCCGCCTCGGCCTCCCAAAGTGCTGGCATTACAGGCGTAAGCCACCACGCCCGGCTAGGTCTCTGATCATTTCTATACATCATTCTTTTACTTGTAGGGCTGAACACAATGCCAGGGACACAGCAAGAATTTAATATATACTTGTTAAACGAATGAATGAATGCATGTATACATAAAATGTTATGGAACGTTTAACGTATTCTGGTGATAATGAAAGTGGGTGGATTTCTGAGAGAGGGGGTCGGGGTTAGAGTTCTGTACTGCTAATTTTTCCCCCATTGTCCATTCTGTCCTTCTACAGTAATAGTTCCCTTATTTTTAGCTGGACACATTTACCAGCCTCTTGGTTGCTGGGTATATGACTGAGTTCTGACCAATAAAATGTGAGCCAAAGTGGTACGTGCACCTTTCAGGTCATTGAAAAATAAGGACTGCCCTCTCTTTCTCCTTTATCCCACTAACCACTGGCTGGAAATGGACATGGCCTTAGACTAAGGAGGGAAGGGCAAATCCCTAAGGAGGAAAGGCAGAGGTGGAATCAGGACCAGTTGTCTTTCAACTATACCAGAGTTTTTCAGACTGTGGTCTTTGGGCTGATTGCATTAGAATCGCCAGAGTTACCTGATGAAAATGCAAATTACTGGGTCTTACAGACTCAAATCTCTGGGATGGGTTCCAAGGATTTTTTTCAGCTGGAGGCGGTGGTTCACGCCTGAAATCCAAGCACTTTGGGAGGCCAAGGCGGGAGGACTGCTTGAGCCCAGGAGTTCGAGACCACCCTGGGCAGCATAATGGGAACCCCGTCTGTTACTTAAAAAAATTATTACAGACTGGGCGCGGTGGCTCACGCATGTAATCCCAGCACGTTGGGAGGCCGAGGCAGGCGGATCACTTGAGGTCAGGAGTTCGAGAGCAACCTGACGAACATGGTGAAACGCCATCTCTACGAAAAATACAAAAATTAGCGGGGTGTCATGGCGGGCACCTGTAATCCCAGCTGTTCGGGAGGCTGAGGCATGAGAAGTACTTGAATCGGGGAGGCGGAGGCTGCAGTTGGGCCGAAATTGCGCCACTGCACTCCAGCCTGGGCGACAGAGCGAGACCATGTCTCAAAAAAAATTATTACTATATTAAAAAATGTTTTAAAGAATGTGTATTTTTAACAGGGACTTCAGGGACTTGTGAGTTGAAAACCACGGTACTACGTCAGACTACCTCAAAAATACCCCCAAATGTTTATAAACAAAGCCAAGGTCACGCATTCAGGCCCGGTGAGCTCCAGGAACTGTGCAAGAGGCCTCTGGCTGGGGGGGCTGAAACAGGTATCCCCGCGCGCAGAAGGAAGAGCGACTCTCCCGGCGACAGGCCGCACCCGCCAAATCCCGCGGG
>NW_012103366.1:939520-940113 GCF_000951045.1 Mandrillus leucophaeus
CGAGGCCAAAGTGAGAGGATTGATTGAGCTCAGGCGTTCAAGACCAGCCTGGGCACAGAGTGAGATCTCCTCTCTATAAAAAATTTAAAAATTAGCCCAGTGTGGTGGCTTAGTACTTAGTACTTAATGAGCCTTGTACATCCTTGTTCATGTCTGTAGTCCCAGATACTTGGGATGCTGAGGTGGGAGGATCGCTTGAGCCTGGGAGGCAGAGGTTGCAGTGAGCCAAGATGGTGTCATTGCACTCTAACCTGGTGACAGAGCAAGACCCTGTCAAAAAAAAAAAAAAAAAAATCAATCTAAATGTGGAATTGACACTAGGAAATGACCAAATATTGTTACTATGAGGACAGCAGTCAAAAGGCCTGAAGTTGTTTGTTTTAGTACTAGCTGTGACTAAAAACTTTATGTTGGTTTGTAAACTGACTGAATGTAGTTCCAAAAAGAAGTTCCAGATATGTTTAGAATATTAGCAGCATGGCCAAAATGATGAGCAGAGCAGAAGCCTTCCTAAAGAGACACCTCAAAAAGGGCAACACTCTTTTGCATGATTTTCTTAGACATGCTGAACTCCACGGGCGAACTGGAGTTTT
>NW_012103366.1:946463-947082 GCF_000951045.1 Mandrillus leucophaeus
TGCCTCAGCCTCCCGAGTAGCTGGGACTACAGGCGCCCGCCACCTCGCCCGGCTAGTTTTTTGTATTTTTTAGTAGAGACCAGGTTTCACCGTGTTAGCCAGGATGGTCTCAATCTCCTGACCTCGTGATCCGCCTGTCTCGGGCTCCCAAAGTGCTGGGATTACAGGCTTGAGCCTCCGCGCCCGGCCTACACTTTTTTCCTAGCAACAATGAAATGCGGACTAGGCAGCTGTGTTGATTAATTGGCATTTAATGTTAATTCTAGAATTCTAGGCAATTTGTTCTCCTAATAGAATATTGAATATTACCTTTAGTACTCAATAAGAAAAGCCTGAATTATAATTCTATATAAAATTAATGCATTAACTAAATGATTGTATTAAACTGATATGTGTGATAGATTGTTTTCGTCCTCTCCATCCTATTTTCTATTTTATGAAAGATATTGTGATTGTTTTATCTTTCTTTCTTTTTTTTTTTTTTGGGATGGAGTCTCACTCTGTCACCCAGGCTGGAGTGCAGTGGCACGATCTAGGCTCACTGCAACCTCCACCACCCAGGTTCAAGCACTTCTCTGCCCCAGGCTCCCAAGTAGCTCCCAAGTGGCACCCACCACCA
>NW_012103366.1:947512-975287 GCF_000951045.1 Mandrillus leucophaeus
TTCCTCCCTCCCTCCCTCCCTCCCTTCCTTCCTTCCTTCCTTCCTTCCTTTCTTCCTTTCTTTCTTCCTTTCTTTCTTCCTTCCTTTCTTCCTTCCTTTCTTCCTTCCCTTCTTTCTCTCTTCCTTTCTCTCTTCCTTTCTCTCTTCCTTTCTCTCTTCCTTTCTCTCTTCCTTTCTCTCTTCCTTTCTCTCTTTCTTTTCTCTCTTTCTTTTCTTTCTTTTCTTTCTGACAGACCCTATATCTGTTGCCCAGGCTGGAGTGCAGTGGTGCGATCTCGACTCACTGCAACCTCCGCCTCCCGGGTTCACTCCATTCTCCTGCCGAGTAGCTGGGACCACAGGCGCCTGCCACAACGCCCGGCTAATTTTTTGTGTTTTTGGTAGAGACAGGGTTTCACTGGGTTAGCCAGGATGGTCTCGATCTCCTGATCTCGTGATCTGCCTGTCTCGGTCTCCCAAAGTGCTGGGATTACAGGCGTGAGCCACTGTGCCCGGGCTGTGATCTTTCTTAATGACACAGAAATCCCATTCAAATAAATTGTTACAGACCTTTACAAAACTTCTTTTCTTGAAACGTTCATTTTTATAAGTTCAAATTATAAGGTAAAATGGTATTGTTTACTTGTTAAATATATTTTTTCTTATAATAATACGGTTGATATGTTTTGACTGTGTCCCCACCCAAATCTCATCTTAAATTCCCACGTATTGGGGGAGGGACCTGGTGGGAGGTAATTGAATCATGGGGACAGGTCTTTCTTGTACTGTTCTCATGATAGTGAGTAAGTGTCATGAGATCTGATGGTTCTATAAGGGGTAGTATCCCTCTACAAGCTCTCTTCCCTTGTCTGCCGCCATATGAGATGTGCCTTTCACCTTCTGCCATGACTGTGAGGCCTCCCCAGCCATGTGGAACCGTAAGTCCATTAAACCTCTGTCTTTTGTAAATTCCCCAGTCTCGGGTATATCTTTATCAGCAGCATAAAAACGGACTAATACAACGGTCTTGCTTTAAATTATCAGTAATTCTTGAATGTGCAAATAGAATAAAATCAGAATTTTATGTAGTGGGTTTTTCAAGATAATTAGGAGCCTGCTATTTTCCTTTTTTTTTTGAGACAGAGTCTTGCTCTGTCACCCAGGCTGGAGTGCAGTCAATCGTACAATCTCGGTTCACTGCAACCTCAGCCTTCTGGGTTCAAGTGATTCCCTGCCTTGGCCTTCCAAGTAGCTGGGATTGCAGGTGCCTGCCACCATGCCCAGCTAATTTTTGTATTTTTAGTGCAAATGGGGGTTTCACCATGTTGGCCAGACTGGTCTTGAACTCCTGACCTCAGGTAATCTGCCCACCTTGTCCTCCCAAATTGCTGGGATTACAAATGTGAGCCACCGCAACAGGCCATCTGCTATTTTACTTTTAAAATATTGGAAGCTTTTATACATTTCACTTTTATCTTCTGTATTACCAGTGTTCTGTCAATACTTTCACATGTGATATTTTGTAAACTTACATCTGGCTTATGCAGTATAAGTTCAAGGAATAATGGTTCAGATAAGAAAACTCAGAATTTCTTCCCTAAGATTTTGTAGGAGCTGTAAAACTGCAAAGGTTATTGTGAAAATTAAAGAGAGCTTGAGTAATGGTCCCTTTTGTTTGTGAATTTGTGAACAGGTAATTAAATCACATTACCATAATATTTAAGGAAGTAGGAGAAGAAAAACAGTAACAGAAAATCTCTTAATTATACAAATGTTAACTGTATTCCTTTGGTTATGTCTTATGCTTTTCAGTTTTTTTGCTTGTTCCTTTGTTGATGTCCTTCATGGTATATAAGGTCTTTCAAGGCAGGAAGTATATTTATCTGATTAACCTTTTAAAGATTTAAAGGGCTCTGTAAAATGTTTTTTGAAATGAAGAGTGCCATTATTTCTGCTTTACCAAATAAGCCCAAGGTCAATTTTCTGCTAACGAAAGTAGAATTACTAATGAAAAGTAGCCTATTCCTGTTTAGAGTTTTGTCAAAGCAGTACAGTAGCAGTAGCCTATTTATTTATTTATTTATTTATTTATTTATTTATTTAAGATGGAGTCTCGCTCTGTTACCCAGGCTGGAGTGCAGTGGCGCGATCTCAGCTCACTACACGCTCCGCCTCCTGGGTTCATGCCATTCTCCTGCCTCAGCCTCCTGAGTAGCTGGGACTACAGACGCCCGCCACCACGCCCGGCTGTTTTTTGTATTTTAAGTAGAGACGGGCTTTCACCATGTTAGCCAGGATGGTCTTAATCTCCGGACCTTGTGATCCACCTGCCTCAGCCTTACAAAGTGCTGGGATTACAGGCGTGAGCCACCATGCCTGGCCGCCAATTTATTTTTTGAAAGAATCTCGGTGTGTTTCAAGGAACAATAATTTTTTTTTTTTTTTTTTTTTTGAGATGGAGCCTTGCTCTGTCTCCCAGGCTGGAGTGCAGTGGCACGATCTTGGCTCACTGTAACTTCTTCCTCCTTGGTTCAAGTGATTCTCCTGCCTCAGCCTCCCTGGTAGCTGGGACTACAGGTGCCCGCCAGCACGCCCAGCTAGTTTTTTGTATTTTTAGTACAGATGGGGTTTCACCGTGTTACCCAGGATGGTCTTGATCTCCTGACCTCGTGATCCGCCTGCCTCGGCCTCCCAAAGTGCTGGGATTACAGGCGTGAGCCACTGTGCCCAGCCAAAAAATTTAAAAAAAAATAAAAACCTGGCAAATTTTTTCTTTAAAGAAATGAACAAACAAACAAACAAAAACTTGGAGAAAGAGATATCCCTGAAATTGCTGATCTTTTTCCTGGCTTCTTTCTCCACTTTCTCTAGGTTTGTATTGTTGTTGAACTTCGAGTCCAGGAACAGATTGTAGCATTAACCTGGTGATTTCAGAATCGTATAATCTGTCAGTGAAAAACTTAGTAAATGCTTGACATGTGGTTTGGTTATAGCTTTTGGGAATTAGTAATTGTAGTCAGGGGTTCCTAAGACCACCTCCAGATTCAATCATTTGCTACAAGGACTGACAGAACTCAGCAAAGCTGTTATACTTGTGGTTATAGTTTATCACAGTGAAAGGACAGATTAAAATCAGCAACAAGTAAAGGTACATAGGGCAGAATCCAGGAGAGGCTAGACGCAAGCTTCCTATGTTTCTTTCCCAGAGTGGTCTATGGAGAGTGCTTAATTCTCCCACCAGTAATAAATGGCAACATGAATGAAGCATTGCCAACTAGGGAAGCTCACCTGAGCCTTGCTGTTTGTTTAGCATTTTTATTGGGGGTCAGTCTCATAGACAAGCTGCAGTCATGTGGCTGACCTTAGTTATTCAATCTCTAGCTTCTTCAGAGGCCAAGCTGATACTGTGTGGTCTAGGACCCCAGGAAAAAAAAAAGAAAAAAAAAGATACCTTTATCAGACAAGATATTCTAAGAACTTAGAGGTTATCTCCTAGGAACTGGTCAAAGGCCAACCCTTTCTTTAGAATGTCCAGAGTTTGGCCACCCAGGCCTGCTGAGTGGGAAGAGGGAGAGCGATGCCCCGGTTCCTTCTCCCAATTTCACCTGTCTAATAAACCCAATTTTTCTTTCATGAGGAGTAGTAAGAAAGGGGAGAGAGAGAGTTAAGGTGTTTCTCTAGGGTAAGGCCCTCCACATGGAAACATGTAAAATGGTGGTTAAGAGATCTCTGAAGCAGACTGAAGAGAAGCTTTGATTAGTGGGGAGAGGGAGAGATAATTGGAGTTATCGGGCTGAATTCTAGAATACTCACACTTGCAACTTTCAAGGAAGTCCTGATAACCTAAATTAGGCATTATCAGTGTGGTGTATTTGGTTACTCTGGTTTGTCATAATAATAATAAGAGGAAGGCAGCATAATATTTGGTGAAGTGCATGTACTTTGGTGCCAGACTGCCTGGGTTTGACTCCTTGATCTGCTACTTGCTATGTGACTATGAACATATTACTTAACTGTGCTGTGCCCCATTTCCTATGAAATAACCTAATTCATATGGTTGTTATGGAGATTAAATGAATTAATATATGAAATGCACTTAGAATATTGTCAAGCACATAGAAAACATATACACAGTCCCCAATTTATGATGGGGGTCCTTATAATTTTTCCACTTAACATGATGTAAAAGCTGTACGCTTCCAGTAGAAACCATACTTTGAGTACCCATACAACCATTCTGTGTTTTACTTTCAGTATTTAATAAGTTACATAAAAATAAACAAAAAAGGTCTGGGCGCAGTGCCTCACCCATGTAATCCGAGCACTTTGGGAGGCTAAGGTGGGCGGAACACAAGGTCAGGAGTTTGAGACTAGCCTGGCCAATATGGTGAAACCCTGTCTCTACTAAAAATACAAAAATTAGCCAGGCATGATGGCGGGTGCCTGTAGTCCCAGCGACTCAGGAGACTGAGGCAGGAGAATTGCTTGAACCCGGGAGGCAGAGGTTGTGGTGAGCCAAGATCGCACCACTGTACTCTAGCCTGGGTGACAGAGCGAGACTCTGTCTCAATAAATAAACAAATAAATAAGTTACACGAGATGGTCAGCACTTTAGTATAAAATAGGCTTTGTGTTGGATAATTTTGTCCAACTACAGGCCTGTGTAAGTGTTCTGAAT
This sequence comes from Mandrillus leucophaeus, assembly GCF_000951045.1. NCBI lineage: Eukaryota > Metazoa > Chordata > Mammalia > Primates > Cercopithecidae > Mandrillus > Mandrillus leucophaeus. Next base: position 952,170 of record NW_012103366.1, read on the forward strand.
GTGTTTAAGATAGCCTAAGCTGAGCTATGATGTTTGGTAGGATAGATGTATTCTATGCATTTTTGATATACAATATTTTTAACTTATGATGGGTTTATCAGGATATAACCCCATCATAAGGCAAGGAGCATCTGTATAAAGTATACAGTTATTCATGTTGATATTACTATGTGAGAAGCTAAAATTATATATATACACAAAAGTAATGCATTCTGCACAATATCAAAGGCATCCCAAAGGTGATACTGGTTTTAACAAGAGCCCTAGAGGGAAAAACTGCAATATTGGGAAAAGGATGTTCTGTTCTCTTTTCGTTCATGCTGCCCTTTTTTTTTTTTTTTTTTTTTGAGACAGGGAGTCTTGTTTTTTTTTTTTTTTTGAGACAGAGTTTCGCTCTTGTTGCCCAAGCCGGAGTGCAATGTCATGATCTAGGCTCACTGCAACCTCTGCCTCCCAGGTTCAAGAGATTCTCTTGCCTCAGCCTCCCGAGTAGGTGGAATTACAGGTGCGCCATCATGCCCGGATAATTTTTTGTATTTTTAGTAGAAACTGGGTTTCACCATGTTAGCCAGACTGGCCTTGAACTCCTGACCTCAGGTGATCCACCTGCCTCAGCCTCCCAAAGTGCTGGGATTACAGGCGTGAGCCACCACACCCCACCAGCTTCTTCTGTTTCTTAGGAGTCCAGCATCTCCGTTGCTCAAAGAGATTTGCCAAGTTAGAAGTCCTTCTTTCTTCTAATACTGTACAAAAAGTATGGAGTAGGTGGGAATTGGTTTGAAAGAACTAAAGATGTGAAACTGTAAACTTCATTTCCTTTTAAGGGATAATTACCTTGTGAAGTACAAGTACCTAATTGTGGCTAGAATGTGGATAATGATTCCCAGAGGATTTCTGTGGGAAAATTGGAGTCTGTGCTCCCAAATTAGTCACTTCTTTTTAGTTTTCCTATCTCCCAAATGAAAAATGAAATTTAGGTCAGGCATGGTGGCTCATGCCTGGGAAGCCAAAGTGTGCAGATCACTTGAGGCCAGGAGTTCGAGACCAACTTAGCCAACATGGCAAAAACCCATCTCTACAAAAAATACAAGAATAATTAAAAAAAAAAAAAAAAACAGAAAATAAAAATAAAAACAAGAAAAAAGTAAAAAATACAAAAATTAGCCAGGTGTGGTGCCACACACCTGTAGTCCCAGCAACTTGGGAGACTGAGGCAGGAGGGTTGCTTGAGCCCAGGAGGTGGAGGTTGCAGTGAGCTGTGATAGCACTATTGCCCTCCAGCCTGGGTGACACAGCAAGACTCTGTCTCAAAAAAAAAAGAAAATTCATGAATTCAAATTCAAGGTATAAATTCAATTTATACCTTGGTTATAGTAGGTTTTCCATAAATGTTGAATAAATTGAAGCTAGGCAGGCCTACCTGTCTGTTCAACTGATTAAAGCATTTGTTATATGCCAGGAATGGTGGCTCACGCCTCTAATCCCAGCACTTTGGGAGGCCGAGGTGGGCAGATCACCTGAGGTCAGGAGTTTGACACCAGCCTGGCCAACATGGTGAAACCCTGTCTCTACTAAAAATAGAAAAATTAGCTGTGATGCTGTGATGCAGACCTGTAATCCCAGCTGCTTGGTAGGCTGAGACAGGAGAATCGTTTGAACCCAGGAGGCGGAGGTTGCAGTGAACCGAGATTGCACCACTGCACTCCAACTGGTGTGATAGAGACTCCGTCTGATAAATAAATAAATAAAATAAAACCTTTGTTATATGATGTGTATATAGTTTAAGTAGTTGTAACAAAAAGAACACTTGTGTTCCCTGTGGAAGTTTTTAAATATGTCCATTTGTTTCCTCTTAACCGCCTTTGCAATTATCATAACCTCTGCCTGGCATGCTGTCCCTTCCTAGATATTCACGTGGCTAACTCCTTGTCATTTGGGTCTTATATTAAATGTCATCACATCAATGTCTTCACTATTGAGTTTGACTGAATAGTTAAGAAATAATACCAATCTAACACAAACTCTGAGAGATTAGAGGAAGAGAGAACAGTTTCCACCCATAGGCTGCAAAACTCTGATACCAACACTGACAAGGCTATTACAAGAGAAGAAAATTATAGACCAACATCCCTGATGAACATAAACATACAACAAAAATTTTAAATGAAACATTAGCAGCCGGGTATGGTGGCTCATGCTTGTAATCCCAGCACTTTGGGAGGCTTAAGCGGGCGGATCACCTGAGGTCAGGAGTTCGAGACAAGCCTGGCTAACAGGGTGAAATGCCATCTCTACAAAAAACACAAAAATTAGCCAGGTGTGGTGATGCATACCTGTAGTCCCAGCTACTCTGGAGGCTGAGGCAGGATTGCTTGAACCTGGGAGGCAGACGTTGCAGTGAGCTGAGATCGCACCATTGTACTCCAGCCTAGATGACAGAGCAAGACTGTCTTAAAAATAAACAAAACAAAACCAAAAAAATTAGCAAATCAAATCCAGCAATAATAAAAAGAATAAGAAAACTGTTGCTCAACATTATTAATTAGATCCTCTTTAATGTTTTTCAAAGGCCATACATTAAAGGTTGGAATCCTTTTATTACTGCTTTGACTATTCAGATAATGCTTCTTTGACCATGATTCCTTGCGGACCCTAGGTCATAAGGGTCCAGCATTCATAAAGATTATAAAAATTTATCATGTCATTGTAATTTAAGTCATTATCCAGAATTGAGATATATTTTAGATATGAAAGTAAATGTATTTTGTGGCATTATTATAGTATATTTTGATTCCAGAGTTTTCATTTTCCACTTTGTATTTTCGGTGATAGGCCTTTCCCTTGTCTTGCAGATCAAGATATTTTGGAAACTATATTGATAGACAGCTGTATCTTCCCAAGTACTACAATAGTAAGTAGATAAGTTTTAGAATTACATCGTTTCATGATTTTTTTTTAAAAGAAAGTGTTTTAAAGCCTTTAGATTGAAATAGTTTGCTGAATACTGACCTCTTAAATATAGATTCTTTTCGACTTTTAATATCATTCATTTTGGTGAACATACCAAAAACTGTCTCTTTTGAAAGGTTTTTTTTTTCTGGATTTTTTTCTATCTTGAAGACCTTCCCTGTCTCCAAATCCAATCAGACTATGTAAAAATAGTCATATTCCTGCTCTGTTATGAAAAATAATGGAATGGAAAATATTGCTGGTTAGATATTTTTTGTATACTTTTCTTTATATATGTTTTCCCTTGATAGCCAGATCATTTGAGCAGTCTTATTATTGTGATGCTATATGATTTCCAAGATAGAAAATTTCAAACTCGTGTCCTTTCTGATAATGAAGAGTCCATATCAGAAGTTCAAGAAGTAGAGAACCTTCTTAACAGGTAATTGTAAAAGTGAAAAGAATGTTTTATATGAAACCTACATTAGCATTTTTATTGGTAAAATTACATACAGTATAATGTGTAGAGAAGAGTTAAATTGTATAGAGAAAAATATAAAAATTCATAAATTTCTTGAATTCCTTTACAGTCTTGAACAGGTTAAGTATTTTGTTTAAAATGAATTTGTTTTTCAAAGCTTGAATTACAAGATCCAGTGTGTAAGCATGTGAGAAATCATTAAAAATTCTCAATAATTTTTAGCACATAAATTCAACTGTATTTGAAACAGCTACTAATTGCTTAGTTCACTTTATTTATAGCTTTGTAAAAAAAAAAAGAAAACCTCTAACATGAGTCAAATGAGAAAATTCCAACAGTAGACAAGAATCAACTATTTTTCCAAAGTAAAGAAAAAAAATTCTACTTAAGAACAAACTAACATCTTAAATTTGTTTTCTTCTTATCCTAAATATCAGCAGAAGTCTACCATGAGAATAAGAAGTTTCTACCTCAAAGCGTAGATGGGATAATGAATTCAATTAATGCATGAAAATGCTTAGTTAGAACCAGACATAAAGTAAATTGGTCAGTAAATGTTAAGTGTTACTGTTTGCTATGGTTTGAATGTGTCCCCCAGAATTCATGTATTGGAAACTTAATCCTCAGTATGACAATGTTGGGAGTTGGGGCCTAATGAGAAGTGTTTAGGTCATGAAGGTTTCAGCCTCATGAATAGATTAATGCTATTATCAAAAGGGCTTGTGAGGTGAGCTTGCTCTCTTGTGCTTTTGCCCTTCTGTGTTCCACCATTTGATGATGCAGCAAGAAGGCCCTCACCAAATGCCAGCACCTTGATTTTGGACTTCTCAGCCTCCAGAACTATGAGAAAATAAACTTCTGTTCTTTATAAATTAGCTGGTCTCAGGTATTTTGTTATAGCAGTGCAAAATGAACTAAGACACTGTTGATTACAGCTTTTAGTACTATGTTGTTGAACTTTAATAGAAAGTACAATATAGCAACAACAACAATCTTGTAAGAAGATTTTGGCTTAGTGAATAATCTGATTGTCACTGTCAACAATTGTCAGTATGTCTGATTTTACAGGAAATTTAAGCAGTTTTATTTAAATTATTGAAGGCTGAGACCAGAAGACTCAGGTAATAGAGTAATGATAAGAATAGCTTACATTTATTGAGCACTTAATATGTATCAGGCACTGTTCTCAGAAGCTCTTTACGTAACAACTTTTTGCACTGGTTACTGTTACCAACCTGTAATTTTACACATGGGAAAAATGAGGAACAGACAAGTTACAGCAGGGGTCCCCAACCCCAGGGCTGCAGACCAGTACCTGTGTGTGGCCTGTTAGGAACTGGGCAGCACAGCACGAGGTGAGCGGCAGGTGAATGAGCATGACCACCTGAGCTCTACCTTCTGTCAGATTAGCAGCAGCATTAGATTCTCATAGGAGTGTGAACCTGATTGTGAACTGCACAGGGATCTAGGTTGCATGCTCCATATGAGAATCTAAGGATTCATCTAATTAGATGATCCTTATGAGATCATCTAATGCTTGATGATCTGAGGTGGAACAGTTTCATCCTGAAACCATTCCCTCCACCTTCCCCCAGTTCATGGAAAAATTGTCTTCCACAAAACTGTTCCCTGGTACCAAAAAGGTTCAAGACTGCTGAGTTAAAGGGGCTGTTTAATGCCACAGAGCTGGAAAGGGGAGTAGCCAGAATTCACACTCAGGAGTGACTCCAGAGTCCAAACTTCAACCATTTATATGCTAACATTCCTTCCACTTAGCATAGTGAGGCTTGGCTGAGGTACTCTGGAAGTTTAGAACATAGTCATATCTCATGTCAGTGTCATAGCCATGAGAAATCACGGGATGGAGAAGAGCAAAAGCAATCAGATGTTTGTACTCTCTGTGTTAAATAAGTAAGGATCTTGTGCCTGTTTACTTTGGGTTTGGGGGAAACCACCTTATTGGTAGTACCAGTATTGGGCAGCCCGACTCCCAGGATGGGCATTCAGAGGAAACTTGGTGCAGCAATATGCTGTGGGACAGGCTCTGAGTTTCGGTTTCCCTGTGCTTCTCCTAGTTTCTGTTTGACATAGTCAGGATTTAGGGGACTTTCATGTCTGAACTTAGTCTCAGAGGGACAGATGAGAGCTGGGGTTATGCTGAATCAACCAAGAATCTCACAGGGCTCTAACCAAGTAAGAAAGATTACACTGGTTTCATCAGAAGTAGACTTTAGCGGAGGATGCTGGCAAGGAAAGTAGGAGTAGGACAAGCAAAGGACCTGGTTTAAGAGGTCAGAGGAACCAGCAGATATTAATGTCTAAGGATTTCTGATTCTCCAGATCTTCCCCATTCCTATAATTCACATCATGCTACCACCTGCCTTAACATATATTCTGGTTACATTGTTGTCAGTGCAATTGTTTTTTCCCATACCCAAACCAATAGAATTTTATGCATTGCAAATCTTATTGCTAGGAATTAATTTAGGAATCTTATTCCTAATCAGTCATATTGTACTCAATTCACGTTATACTCAATTCATAATATACTGTAGGAGAAATGCCTATGTTTAGTGATTGAATTGTGGAGAAGAATAGTAGCACATTTCTGAGAAAATACATGTACAAAGATGCCGCAGTATTTTACTCAAGAGTCTTCTTAGCTTTCAAGTAATTGAAGCCATCTTCAGTTAGCTTGAGCAAAAATGGAAAATACAGATGCTGGGATATCTCATACAACTCAAGGACTCAGGAAAAGAATGAAATCAGGAACTGGAAAGATGTTAGGACTTTAATTTGCTTTATCTCTTTATCTTTTTATCTCTGCTTCTCTTGTAGTATCTGCTTCATTTTTTCCCCCTGCACATCTGCCTACTGGGCTTTTCTAGTAGGGCATGGAAAAGGCCCTATTGTTGTACCCCAGTACCCAAGCTTATGTTACAGTTGTACACTAGTTTCTTCACTTAGACTAACTTATTATCTTACCTCCCATTTCTAAATTCCTGTGAGAGGAAATTCAATTGCCTCAGTGCAGGTCAGGTACGGTCTCTCCCGGGCCAATTCCCTGTAGCCAATGAAGTGGTATTCTAAACCACAGAAAGACAGCTGGAAGCCGACTCTATCCATCTTCTAGGGCTTGAGACTGTAGTTCCCAGGGAAGTTCAGTCACTGCAAGCTCAAAGTATACCTTAGCATATATCTACTTAGAGGATAAAGACTAATTCTTTTTTTTTTTTTTTGAGATAGAGTCTTGCTCTGTTGCCCAGGCTGGAGTGCAATGGCGCAATCTCATCTCACTGCAACCTCCACTTCCCGGGCTCAAGCAATTCTCCTGCCTCAGCCTCCTGAGTAGCTGGGATTACAGGCACATGCCATCATGCCTGTGTTTTTGTAGAGACGGGGTTTCAGTATGTTGGCCAGGCTGGTCTCGAACTCCTGACCCCAGGTGATTCTCCCGCCTCAGCCTCCTGAAGTGCTGGGATTACAAGTGTGAACCGCCATGCCTGGCCCGATAAAACTAACTCTAAGAGGTTCTAGAAGAAGAAGTAATTAGCAAGAAGCTAAATGAGAATGATTTACTCCTTGTATAAGTGATTTGACCTTTGTTGTTGTTCCTCCTGGGAATCCTTTTGTTTTTTCACTCTTATACCTCTATGCACCAACATGTATCTTTTTCTTCACTTATTCATGGGTTTAGACATGTAATCCAAGATGATACCTATTATTTTTTTTTTTTTACATATGAAAGATCTTTAAGAATCCATTCTTTGTATAATATGCAACTGTCCTTTTAATACTGTGTGACTAGGTTAAAAAAAGAGAGCTACAACCCCTTGTTTCTCACTCCCCATGCCTTTCCACCAGTCCAATAATCTATTTCTGTTAAATTATTTGCTGGACTGTTGTGAAGCAGCAATTGGAAAATAAGCAGTGAAAAACCAGAGAAAGGAGGGGAAAGACTTAGTTCTCCTTCCAAACCACCCCAAAACCATTTATCCTGATGTCTTCCACTTCACAGCTAAGGCATCACCATCTACCTAGATACCATCCTTGATTCTTCTTTCCTCCCTTCCCCTGCACTCAATCTGTATCTAATGCGTCAAGTCCTGTAACTCCAATTCAAAAGCATACACTGAGCCTGTGTACTTCTTTCCATTTCCACTACTACCATCCAAACCTATGCCACCATAATCTATCACTTGGACTACCATGATAGCTTCCTTAGACACATTTCCCTGGCCTATAACTCTCACTTTCCTGCAATCAGTTCCACGTGGCAGGTAGAGTGGTATTTTCAAAATGTAATTGTGTAGTCATGATAGAATATCTTGGATCAGACTTCCCCTTCTACTGTAAACAACTAGAAAACTGGCCAAAATATATTATAGGATGTAAAGGTTTTGGACATTAGACAAGCAGCCGCACAGAAACTTGATCCCTGAAAGAACAAAACAAATGAGGTGAGCCCTAGAATAGTCCTGGCTTTATGCCTGGAAAAATTCTCAAACTGCAATGTAGGAAGTAGAAAATAGCAGTCTTGCTGAGTTAAGAAACCAGAGACCAGTTTTAGAAGATTGAAGTGATTGTTTTTTCTTCTTTATTGTATTAAGTGGCCAGGTGATTTACATTGACTGGTTTATGAATGTTAAACCAGCCATGCATTTTTGGGATAAGGCACATTTGCTCAGATATATTCTTTTTGTTGTCTTCTCCAGTTTCTCTCATAATGCTCCAGAATTTCTAATTGCCAAAATGCCCTTTAAATACTTGTTCATGGGTTTTATCTCTCACATTCTCTCCACTCCTTCTTCAGAAACTCTTCACCTGTTTCACTTACCTAGTAAAGAGTCTGAAGCAGATGTCTGATTTTATATTTTTCTGGGAAATTCAAGCAGTTCGTTGAAGATTATCTTTTGGCATTAAGAAAATACAATCAAGGTCAGGCGTGGTGGCTCACACCTGTAATCCCAGCACTTTGGGAGGCTGATGTGGGCGGATCATGAGGTCAAGAGATAGAGACCATCCTGGCCAACATAGTGAAACCCTGTCTCTACTAAAAATACAAAAATTAGCCAGGCGTGGTGGCGTGTGCCTGTAGTCCCAGCTACTCAGGAGGCTGAGGCAGGAGAATCGCTTGAACCCTGGAGGCGGAGGTTGCAGTAAGCCAAGATCGTACCACTGCACTCCAGCCTGGTGACAGAGCAAGACTCCATCTCAAAAAAATAAAAAATAATAAACTGAGGAAAAATGGCATATTAGTTAAGATTATTTTTTGCAACTGACAGATTCTGCAAAAGAGGGACTTTAAGATAATTTTTGGAATGATTGAACATGAGGTTGCAGGAAGGGCGGTGATGTAGCTATGCTTCTACTAACTAGAGCCTGTGACTCCAAATTCATCAGGACTCTAGTTTCTGCTTCTCTGTGCCTGCATTCTCTAATCATTCTATATTTCCAGGATAAGAAGCTTGGCTGCCAACAACTCCCTAACACGGAAGTTACATCGTATAGTACCAAACACTGGAAAAACTGGCTTGACTCTCTCTTCCTACATCCAAAAAATCTCTCTATCTTTCTCTCTCTTCTCTCTCATGCACGCCAGTTGGACTTGAACTCTGCAATCAAATTACTTGAATTCAGATAATTGAGAGAGAGAGAATATGGAAGAGAGAGAAAGAGGAGATGTGACATGGCGTACCATAGGAGTGGCAAATAGTTCAGCACGTGACTGAAGATAGATTTATGGATGGGAGTGATGGGAACTGAGGCAGGAAGAGTTGGTTCAGGTTAAACTTTTAAGATCCTAGAATATCCTCATAAGCAGTTTAGATTCTGTCCTGTGGCTGATGGATTTCATCTAAAATTTAAGCTTAGGAATCACATAATTATAATTTAATATTATAAAGGAAGCTCTGACTGTGTGTGTAACTGGGATGATGGTAAAAAAGATAATCAGGCAGCTCTCTGTGATAACATACAATTGTAGTAGAAAAAGGACTTCTGGATCAGGAATATTGGGGAAGGCTACTTTGCTACCATTTTCATCATTGCAGTCCTCCTTATTTAAAGCTATGGAAGAAGCTTTTTTTAGTAACCACAAGATAGGATACTTCATCTACAGAAGTATAGGTCTGGTTATTTTAAGAACATATGGATTTGATATTTGCCCTAAGTCTAATATAGTATATTTATATAAAAATCTGTATAACTGCATGTCTACTTTAATTTTTGTGGGGTTAAATTTTGTTTAAAATCATGGTCCAAAATGTTTACTATCTGGAAAATTTATTTGGAGATTTATTTCTCCTTACACTCCTCCCATATACACAGCAAATATATATTTTTGGCTTCATATTTTTAGTCTTTAATGATTGAATAATTCAATAAATAGCATTTATTATGATAAATTTGAACTAAGTAGGTATTTGCAAGTACTATTAATAAAAAATAGTCTGTACTCAGAGTATCTCACAATGTATAATATAGAACAGTAACTCAGCCCTTTTACATTAATTTTTTTTTAGGTGTATTAATGTACTATGTCATTTTTTTACTATCCACTGCCGTAGTTCTGTGACATTTGGACACAGAACTAGACAAATCTAATTTTATTGTAGTCCTAAAAAGCTTAATGTTTGACCACCCTTCCCTTTCCTTCCCAAGTACCCTTATTTTCTCTCTCTCATATACATACACATAATATTCCCACATAAACAATTTTTTTGGGTGAGATGTTCTCATTCTATTGAGTAGATAAGACATGTAGAATAAGGACATTGCAGGCATAAAGAAAAGACGTAGCGATTTCACAGTTGGTGCTAAAAAAATAACAGAGATGCTCATTTACTACCCGCTCTTGTCCTGGCTCCCAGCAGGACAATGGTTTCTTTGAAACAATTTAGGTGGCCCTGACAGTAATTCCCTGAAAGTGTCCTCCCTTTCTGTGCCACCCACCAACCACAACTCAGATCATATTTGACTCTTTTGTGACATCTTTTCTTATTTCTCACTCAAGGTTATAATTGAGGTTGATTTCAGTTAGATTCCTACTGTGTAAATGCTATGAATATGGGTCAGGAATAAGTCCTGTGTTCTCATTCATTAAAGTTTTGGGCTATGAGATCAAGAAAAATCACTGAGCCATCATGGTGATGCTAACCAGTTCTTGTTTTTCTTTTGTGATTTGGAACTTTGAAGCATGGGACATTCAGAACTGGGAAGGACTTAATACAGACTCATGAAAGTTCTTTAATCTTATCAAGACTATACTGTTGCCATCTGTGATACTAATAACTAGCCTATAATGAGTGCCTTCTATACACCAGGCACTGTGCTAAGAATTTTGCACACATGATTGATAATCACTACATTAATAACAAGGTAAGTTGACCACCTTTAACAGATGAGAAAACTAGGCTGAAAAAGGAGATTAAGTAACATTCCTGAGGTTACACAGCTAGTAAGTGATAAAACCTGGATTTAACTTCAAGTTTATCTGACTCTAAATCCTAGACCCTTCTCAATAAATAAAGTTTGTCTTTCGGCTGGGCTCAGTGGCTCATGCCTGTAATCCCAGCACTTCGGGAGGCTGAGGCGGGCAGATCACTTGAGGTCAAGAGTTTGAGAACAGCTTGGCCAACATGACGAAACCCCACCTGTACTAAAAATGCAAAAATTAGCTTGGTGTGGTAGTGTACACCTGTAGTCCCAGCTACTTGGGAGGCTGACGTAGGAGAATTGCTTGAACCCATGGGACGGAGGTTGCAGTAAGCCAAGATCATGCCACTGCACTCCATCCTGGGCGACAGACGGAGACTCTATCTCAAAAAAAAAAACAAGTTTGTTTTTCAACCAGCAATTAATATAATGATTAAGAAGTTGCTATACAACTATACAGGGGGAGCAAAAACAGAAAGAAATAAATCAGGATTATTGGATTTCTTTTTTTTTTTTTTGAGACAGAGTTTCGCTCTTGTTGCCCAGGCTGGAGTGGAATGGCACAATCTCGGCTCACTGCAACCTCCGCCTCCTGGGTTCAAGTGATTCTCCTGCCTCAGCCTCCTGAGTAGCTGGGATTACAGGCACCCACCACCAAACCCAGCTAATTTGGTATTTTTAGTAGAGATGGGGTTTCCCCATGTTGGTCAGGCTGGTCTCAAACTCCTGACCTCTGGTGATCCACCTGCCTCGGCCTCCCAAAGTGCTGGGATTAGAGGCATGAGCCACCGTGCCCAGCCTTGGATTTCTATTTACAAATATGACACATTTTTATTTTAGACTTCAAAAATTTGTAATGGAATTATTATTTGTTAAAATTCTAAATGTAATTTTTTAGAGTTTCCAGTGGAAAATCGATAGTCTTGTCTCAAATGCAATAGATTAAGGATGGATTTTCTGTCTCTAGTTTTAAGATAAAATTGGCTGCGGCATTGGCAAGATGTCGAATCAAGCATGATGCCCTTTCAATTTACCACATCCTTCCAGAAACAGTTAGGAAACAGGAACTAAGGGCCTCCACTTTACCACTTTATGCTTGGATAAATACTTGTAAAATCAGGTAAGTGTTTAAATCAAATTCTTTATATTTCAAGTCTCCATCCTTTTAAAATAATGTGATGAGAAGCATTACCTTTTTAAGAGGTGGGGGTGGCACATCAAGGGGAGCGATTAGGCAATCAGAGTTAAGTTCCAGAGCTTATGACCAAATTACCAAAGGTAATTACATAAATATGTTAACTTCTCTGCCTATAATTATCTTTTAGTTTATTGTTAGTTAACATTGTTAGTTCCATTAGATGTAATGTATTAAGTGATATTTTTCTTTGTTACAGGAAAAAGGTGTTAGTGTTAAGTGCATTTTTAATGTATTATATTTGTAATTACAAGCTACTGTTGTATATTTACAGCCCTGAAGAAGTTTATAATAATTTGAAGAGAAGAGGCTATAATAAAGTCAAGTCTGTATTGCATATTGATGATAAAGTCTTTGCTGTGGATCAGCATTGCTATGATGTCTTAATTTTTCCATCTCATCTTAAAAATGATCTTATAAATATAGATCTTTTCAAAGATTACAAACTTATTTTTCAGGTAAACTAATATTTACTTTCATTGTGATTCTCAACAATCCAACCTAGCCAAAGAACTTCTCCACTTAAAAAGAAAACCTAATACTGTTTATATTTTTGTAGATTATCAGGGAGATTTATAAGGCCTAATTGTCACCTTGAATAAAATTAATACCTCTACAATCAGTGCATCTGATTGGCATCTTTGTCTCATGTGAATTTACAAAGAACATATCCTTCTCCCAGATTCCATAAATGGGAAGATTTGCATTGCTGGCAGCTGTAAGGTTCTACTTTTCTCCCCTAAAGGAGAATTCAAGAGAGAGAACAATGAGACCTTTTCTTCCTTCTCTTTCTGGGGAAGATACTAGTGCCATCTTGCATATGAAAAAACAATTGTAATGGTTTTTCATAATTTCTTTAATATAGTCTTATAGCTTTGATTTGTAAGAGGTGTATAAAGCCTATCAGTACAGGAAGAGAATGTGAGGTATAATGTGGTTTCAACGGAACGAAAATAAAAGGTATAAAAAAGTAGTTTAAATTCATTTTTACATCCTTAGATTCCAATTATTGCCTCAGATATACCTTGATCTTCTAAGGTTTATCCCTTTTCCACATTCATATTCTTGGGCAGAATCTCTTACCATATCAAGCACTGAGATCAACTGCGGAAGCCCAAACTGTCAAGCTCCCTTTGATAAGCTTCTCAAACATCTTAGTGTTATTCTGTGAGCTAGTGGCAATTTAGGTGACAAGGTAATGGGGAAGAGAAAATGGAAGTAGTAGATAAGTGGGTTTTTGTGAAGGGGTAAGAATTGGAGCTAAGATAGGACATCATTAATATGTTGACCATATTTTAGAGATTCTGTCATTGCTTTATACAAAAATTAGATAATAACAGTCATAATTTAGGCTAAACAAAGTTAAGCTCTTTGTTTTAAACATCAGTTGTCTTTGCTAACTCTTTACTTAAACATATTAAGATATTAAAACTAAAATGGATTAGGTATCTAATATTACTATGAGGTGTTTTCTTTTATGTAAAGCAAATAGAAGTCAGCTTATATTTCTAGTGATACCCTTTGAAATTCTAATCATACTATTATCTTATAGGACAAATCTCGAAGTCTTGCTGTCCATTCTGTAAAGGCTTTATTAAATATGGATGATGATATCTTAATGGTCAATACAGGTTCATGGCACACAGTTGCCCATATGTCAATTTTAACAAATAATAATACCTCAAAAGTATTTGTGTGTGGAGTACAATCACAAGCTAAGGATCCTGACTTGAAGACCCTTTTCACAAAAATGGGATGTAAAAGTATGTAAAAATATTTCTTCATTTGGTGATTATTGTTCTACAAGATTTTAGAAACATTAAAAAGTTTTAATTTATTAGTTTTTTGTAACGCAAAAGCTCTATATGTGAACTATTCTCTTAAAATCCTAACTAATCTATATCTTATCAGATTGTCCTTGTTACTTAATTTGGTTAAACAACTGTAGGTTAAATTAATATCTTGGTACTTTGTAATAGTGTTTGACATTTAGCTCACATAATTTGAGGCTCAAACATTTAGTTAAAGTAGAAATTTTATCATTTAATAAATAAGAATGATTATCGTTTAATAAATACTTACATAAGCGCTTAAGTGACAAAGATAGTATCTAGGACTAGAAGCTAAGTCTTTTTTTTTTTTTTTTTTTTTTTGAGATAAAGTCTCACTTTGTTGCCCAGGCTGGAGTGCACTGGTATGATCACAGTTCACTGCAGCCTCTACCTTCTGGGCTCAAGAGATCCTCCCACCTCAGCATCTCAAGTAGCTGTGACTATAGGCTCATGTCACTATGCCTGGGTAATGTTTCTAATTTTTGTAGAGCCAAGGTTTTGCAATGTTGCTCAAGCTAGTCTCAAATTCCTGGGTTCAAGTGATTTGCCTGCCTGGGCCTCCCAAAGTCCTGGGATTACAGGCATGAGCCACCAGGCCTGGCCTAGGAGGTCTTTTAGGCTTCTTGTTTTTAAAAAATGTTTCCATTGGATCATGCTAACTAAAGACTACATTTTATTGTAGGTTCAGCGAGGCTGAAAAACTAAGCAAAACTTTTAACAGATTCACAGGGATAGGGAGACAAAAAGTGGAATTCAGGATTTGACCAGGAGAGGTAGCCTGGTAAACACTCAGGATTTCACTTGGAGCCCCAAAGTCCATCTTGGATAGTGATCAGTCCTCCAAAGAATTAGAACCCACATTCCAGTCATCTTAACTCCCAATTAGATTAAGGTGATCTGGGATTGCTAGTGCCCAGTCTTAGCTGCCTGCCAGAAGCAAAAGTAAATTCCCTCTGGAGGAAAACAACACTATCCTACGTTTCTAATTATCTTCTAATTTTTTTCATTTATTATTTTTTATTTTTTTATTTTTCTGAGACGGAGTCTCCCTCTTGTTGCCCAGGTGGGAGTGCAGTTGGCACCATCTTGGCTCGCTGCAACCTCTTACTCCCAGGTTCAAGCGATTCTCCTGCCTCAGCCTCCTGCGTAGCTGGGATTACAGGCACCTGCCAACATGCCCGGCTAATTTTTGTACTTTTAGTAGAGATGGCATTTCATCATGTTGGCCAGGCTGGTTTTGAACTCCTTACCTCAGGTGATCCACCCATCTTGGCCTCCCAAAGTGCTAGGATTACAGGCGTGAGCCACCGCACCCGGCCCGTATCTTCTGAATTTTTTCTAATGCAATATCTACCACTTAATTTTATAAAACACTGACAGAACAAGAAAAGATATGACTGAAAGAGAAAGCACTGCAGTAGAAGCAGACCCACAGCATATCTGGAGATACTGGATTTATCAGATGTGGACTTTAGTTTTTTTTTTTTTTTTTTTGAGACAGGATCTTGTTATGTTGCCTAGGCTGATCTCATACTCCTGGGATCAAGCAATCCTCCTGCCTCAGCCTCTCAAGTAACTGAAATTACAGGCAGGTGCCACTGCGCCTGGCTCAAAATGTACACTTTAAAATAACTATGATTAATAAGCTGGAGGGACTAAATGTCAAGTTTTAGAATTTTAGCAAAGAACTGGAAACTATAATCAAAAAAGCTAAAAGAAAGTTCTAGAACTGAAAAATACAATGTGTGAAATTAAGAAATAAATGTGATATGGATTTAACAGTAAATTACACAGAACTGAAGATACAATAAGTGAACTGATAGGCCTGAAGAAAATATCCAGACTTAAGCATGGGGAGACAAAGGATATGAAAGAGGTCATAGGACACACATGAGACTCAGTGATTCAGTTATCTCATGTGTGTTTGATTGGAATTGCAGATGGAAAGGAGAAAAGGAATTGGAAAGAAACAATATTTGAATTTCAGGCTGAGAATTCTTGAAAATGGATGAAAGACATTAAGCCACAGATTCAAGAAGCCCTGTAAAAGTCTAATCAGAATACATGGAAAACATATCCTATGGCCTGACTATTTGTATCCCCCCAAAATTTGTATGTTAAAATCCTAACCCCCAAAGTGATGGTATCAGGAGGTGGGGCCTTTAGGAAGTTGTGAGGGCAGAGCCCTCATGAATGGGATTAGTGCCCTTATGAAGGGGACCCCAGGGAGCTAGGTAGCCCCCTTTCACCACCTGATGATACAGCAGGAAGGCACCATCTGTAAGAAAGCAGGCCCACACCAGACACTGAATCTGCTGGTGCCTTGATCTTCAAGTTCCTAGTCTCCAGACTTGTGAGAAATAAAATTCTTTTGTTTATAAGCTACTCATTCTATGGCATTTGTTGTAGCAGCCCAAACAGACTAAGGCAACATATTAGGCATACCATAGCATACCTGCTGAAAACCAAAGAGAAAGGCATTGATGAGTAGCCAGGGAGAAAATACATATACCATCAATGGAATAGCAATAAAACTAAAAACTAACTTTTCAATTGAAACAATTAAAACCAGAACCATTAAACAATGTCTTCATAATGCTGAAAGAAACTACCAAGCTAGATTTTTATATCCACCGAAAATACTCTTTGAAATAAAATAAAATAAAGATATTCTCAGACAAAATCTGAGAGTTTGTCACTAGTAGACACAGTAAAGGGAATACTAAAGATGCATTGTTTGGGTAGAAGAAATGTTACATAGGAAATTGGAGGCTGGGCACAGTGGCTCATGCTGGTAATCCCAGTGCTTTGGGAGGCCAAGCTAGGAGGCCAGGAGTTTGAGACCAGCCTGGGTAACAGTGAGACACTGTCTCTACTAAAAATATAAAAAAATAGCTGGATGTAGCTACTCAGGACCACTTGAGCTCAAGTGGTCCTTCCACTTCAGCCCAGGAGTTTGAGGTTACAGTAAGCTATGATTGTGCCACTGCATTCCAACCTGGGCAACAGAGCAAGACCCTGTCTCAGCTGGGCATGGTGGCTCACGCCTGTAATCCCAGCACTTTGGGAGGCCGAGGTGGGCAGATCATGAGGTTGGGAGATTGAGACCATCCTGGCTAACATGGAGAAACCCCCTCTCTACTAAAAAATACAAAAAATTAGCCAGATGTGGTGGCGGGCGCCTGTAGTCCCAGCTACTTGGGATGCTGAGGCTAGAGAATGGCATGAACCCAGGAGACGGAACTTGGAGTGAGCCCAGATTGTGCCACTGCACTCCAGTCTGGGCGACAGAGCGAGACCATCTCAAAAAAAAAAAGACCCTGTCTCTAAAAAAAGTGGAGATGCGGCTGGGCACGGTGGCTCACACCTGTAATCCCAGCACTTTGGGAGGCTGAGGCAGGTGGATCATGAGGTCAGGAGATCGAGACCATCCTGGCTAACACAGTGAAACCCCGGTCTCTACTAAAAATACAAAAATTAGCCCGGCGTGGTGGCGGGCGCCTGTAGTCCCAGCTACTCGGGAGGCTGAGGCAGGAGAATGGCATGAACCCAGGAGGCGGAGCGTGCAGTGAGCCGGGATCGTGCCACTGTACTCCAGTCTGGGCGACAGAGCGAGACTCCGTCTCAAAAAAAAAAAAAGTTAAGTACTTAGGTAAATCTAAATGATTATAATCTAATGTCTAATGGGGTTGCAAATTAATGTCTGTGGGACTAAAGATATTTAATGTTAAATGCAATTAAAATAAATTACAACCATGGCATATAATTTTAGAGGAAAGAAAATAGAATTAATGTGTCCTATGGTTTTTGCTTTTCTAGGAAGTGGTAAAGTAGTATATTAAGTCAATGATGTATGCTATAATTTCTGGGATAATAAGTAAACACAGAATAAAATAATGTATAATGAATAGTTAAGGGGGAGAGGAATAGAATATAGAATTGGAATATGAGTCTAAAGAAAGATTAAAAAGGAGAGGCCGGGTGTGGTTGCTCACGCCTGTAATCCCAGCACTTCAGGAGGCAAGGCGGGAGGATCACCTGTGGCCAGGAGTTCAAGACCAGCCTGACCGGCATGGTGAAACCCTGTCTCTACTAAACATACGAAACTTAGCCGGATGCAGTGGTATAGGCTTGTAGTCCCAGCTGCTTGGTAGGCTGAAGCATGAGAATCACTTGAACCCCAGATGCAGAGGCTGCAGTGAGCTGAGATTATGCCACTGCACTCCAGCCTAGGCCACAGAGTGAGACTCTGTCTCATAAATAAATAAATAAATAAATAAATAAAGAAGAGAAGACCAGGCACAATGGCTCATTCCTGTAGTTCCATTCCAGCACTTTGGGAGGCTGAGGCGTGTGGATTGCATGAGCCCAGGAGTTTGAGACCAGCCTGGGTAACATGGTGAAACCCTATTTCTATCAAAAATACAAAAAATTACCCGGGTGTGGTAGCATACACCTGTGGTCCCAGCTACTTGGGAGGCTGAGGTTAGAGGATTGCTTGAGCTCAGGAGATCAAGACTGCAGTGAGCCATGATTGTGCCACTGCACTCTAACCTGAGTGACAGAGCAAGCGCCCCTGTCTCAAAAAAAAAAAAAAAAAAAAAAAAAAAGGAGAAAAAGGGGAAAAAAAAAAAAAAAAAAAAAAAAGGAGAGAAAGGGGACATAAAAAAAGCAAGACGAATAGCAAATACGATGGTAGATTAAACCAAATATATTTAAGCTAACGTACATTATATGCATATGACATTAAAATATTATGTAAACATAGAAATACACACACACACACGTGGAGTGCAGTGGGGCAATCTCAGCTCAATATAAATTCAACCTCCTGGGCTCCATCGATACTCCTGCTCAGCCTCCCAAGTAGCTGGGACTACAGGCATGTGCCACCATGCCTTGCTAATTTTTAAATTTTTTTGTAGAGATGACATCTTGCTATGTTGCCCAGACTGGTTGTGAACTCCTGGGCTCAAGCAATCCTCCTATCTTGGCATCCCAAGGTGTTTGGATTACAGGCATAAGTCACTTCATTGCTAACAATGAAGAGAGATATTTATAATTATGAAAGGTTTAATTCATCAGGAAAATATGACAGTACTAAAGATATATGTATGAATAACATAGTCCTAAAATATATAGAGAGTAAAATTGTCCAGAACAAGTGAACACTCTCTGTATACAAAAAGTCCAAAGGAATCAATGAATACACTATTAGAACTAACAAATTAGTATATAGTAAGGTTGCAGGATACAAAATGAATATATAAAAATCTATTGTATTTCTATCCACCAACAATGAATAATATAAAAAATCAAAGAAAGAAAACAATCCTTTTTATAACATCAAAAAGAATAAAATTCTTAGCAATAAATTTAATACAAGAAGTTCAAGACTTGTACGATGAAAACTACAAAATATCATTTAAACAAATTGGGAGACTGGATGCTGTGGCTTGTGCGGGAGGCCAAGGTGGGTAGATCACTTTGAGCTCAGGAGTTCGAGACCAGCCTGGGCAATATGGCAAAACCCTGTCTCTATAAAAAATACAAAAAGAAATTAGCCAGGTGTGGTGGCTCATGCCTGTAGTCCCAGCTACGAGGGAGGCTGAGGCTGGAGAATCTCTTGAACTTGGGAAGTAGAGGTTTCAGTGAGCTCAGATTGTACCGCTGCACTCCACCCTGTCTCAAAAAAAAAAAAAAAAGAAGAAAAGAGAAATTAGAGCCAGGTGCAGTGGCTCACATCTGTAATCTCATCACTTTGGGAGGGGCTAAGGTGGGAGGCTCACTTGAGGCCGGGAGTTTGAGACCAATCTGGCAACGTAGCAAGATCCCATCTCTACCAAAAATTTAAAAATTAACCAGCCATGGTGGCACATGCCTGTAGTCCAAGCTACTTGGGAGGCTGAGGTGGAAGGATCACTTTAGCCCAGGAGTTCAAAGCTGCAGTGAGCTGGTTCATGCCACTGCACTCCAGCCTGGGCAACAGAGTGAGACCCTGTCTCTAAAAAAATAAAAAATAATTAAGGAAGACATAAACAAATGGAAAATATTCCATGTTTAAGGATCGGAACACTTGATATGGCAGTGCTCCCTAAATTGATCTACAGATTCATCGCAGTTCTTATAAAAAGCTCAGCTGAGCTTTTTGCAGAAATTGACACACTGTTCCTAAAATTCACATGGAAATTTAAGGAACCCAGAATAGCTAAATGAGTTGTGAAAAAGAACAAAGTTTGTAGAACTCACATTTCCTGATTTAAAAGCTTACTACACAGCTACAGTAATCAAGAAGTGTGATGCTAGTATAACGAAAAATGTATGGATCAGTGGAACAAAATTGAAAGTTCAGAAATAAACCGTTACATTTATGGTCAGTTGACTTGCAACAAGGTTGCCAAGACCATGCAATGGGAAATGAATAGTCTTTTCAACAAATGATGTTGGGACAACTGGATAGGCACTTAGAAAGAATAAAATTGGATGCATATCTCAAATCATATATAAAAATTAACCCAAAATGGATCAAAAATATAAGTGTTAGAGCTAAAACTCTTATAAGAAAACACAGGTAAGTTTTCATGAGCTTGGAATTAGCAGTGGTTGTTTAGATATGACACCAAAAGCACAAGCAACAAGAAAAAAAAAACAGATAAATTGGACTTCATTAAAATTAAGAACTTTCATGCTTCAAAGTCACTATCAAAAAACTGAAAAGACTGACTGGGCACGGTGGCTCATGCCTGTAATCTCAGCACTTTGGGAGGCTGAGGCAAGTAATCTCAGCACTTTGGGAGGCTGAGGCAGGTGGATCACCTGAGGTCAGGAGTTCAAGACCAGCCTGGCCAACATGACGAAACCCTGTCTCCACTAAAATTACAAAAATTAGCCAGGATGGTGGTGCACACTTATAATCCCAGCTCCTCAGGAGACTGAGGCAGGAGAATAACTTGGACCCAGGAGGCGGAGGTTGCAGTGAGCCAAGATTGCGCCACTGCACTCCAGCCTAGGCAACAAAGCAAGAATCCTTTAAAAAAAAAAAAAAAAGATAACTCACAGAATGGGAGAAGTTATTTGCAAATCATCTGTCTGCAAAGGGACTTGTATCCAGAATATATAAACAACTTAACAATAAAAAGACAAGTAGCCCAACTTAGAAAGGGTAAAAGATCTGAATAGATATTTCTCCAGTGAAGATCTACAAATGACCAGTAAGCTCATGTGAAAAGATGCTCAAAATCATTAATCATTAGGGAACTGCAAATCAAAACCATAATGAAATACCACTTCAAACCCACTAGTATGGCTATAGTTTAAAAAAAAAAAAAAAAAAAAAGGAAAACAACGTGTAAGCAACAATATGGAAAACTTGCTGATGGGAACATAAAATGGTGTAGCTACTTTGGAAAACAGTTTGGCAGTTTTCCAGTAAGTTAAACATAGAGTTACTATATAACTTAAGAATTCCACCTTTAGGTCCATACTCAAGAGAACTGAAAACATATATTGACACAAAAGCTTGTACATGAAAGTTCATAGCAGTGTTATTCATAATAGCTAAAAGGTGGAAATAGCCCCAAATGTCCATCAAATGATTAGTGGATTTAAAAATGTGGTGTATCCATACAATGGAAGAGTATTTGGCCATAAAAAAGAATGAAATCCTAATGGGGCAAGATGGATGAATCTTAAAACATGATGCTAAGTAAGAAAGCCAAACAAAAAAGTCCTCATTTGTGATTACATAAATGAGGGGAAGAGGACAATATCCCAAACAGGCAAATCCATGGAAACATAGAATAGATGAGCAAATGTGATGGGCTGGGAGAAACGGTGAATGGAGAATGACTACCAATGAGTATAGGGTTTCTTTTGGGAGTGAAGAAAGTGTTGTGGAATTTGATAATAGTGATGGTTACACAGCTTGGTGAATATACTCAGAAGAACCCCTGAATTGTATACTTAAACCTTAAGAAAATCAATCAGAACCAAAAACTAGACAATTTATCAATTTATCTTAGTGGGAGATTTTAACAGACCTCTCTCAAATTGAAAACAAATTAGTAAGATAAGTAACTATATAGAAGATGGAAACAACATGATCAGCAAGTTAACCAAACTAACATATGTAGAACTCTGTACCTAGCAACTGCACAGCACACATAAAAAGCAAAAATTACTACATACTGGGCCAGGAAGCAAGTTTCAGTGACTTTCAAAGGACTGAAATCATACAAAGTTGTTGTTGTTTTAGAGACTGGTTCTCACTGTCACCCAGGCTGTAGTGCAGTGGTGTGATCCTGCCTCACTGCAGCTTGATCTCCTGGGTGCAAGCAGTCCTCCCACTTCAGCATCCCAAGTAGCTGCTATTGTAGGCACATGCCACCACTCTCAGCGTTTTTGTTTTTTTTTTTTTTTCTGGGTAGGGACAAGGTCTCATTATGTTGCCCAGGCTGGTCTCAAACTACCGGCCTCAAGCGTTCCTCCTGCCTCAGCTTCCCAAAGTGCTGGGATCACAGGCATGAGCCACCACACCTAGCCCATAATATGTTTTTCAACCACAGTGGAATCAAGCCAGAAATCGATAAAAAAAAAAAAAAAAGAAAAAGAAGGAAATCCCATGACATTTTGGATTCTTTTATTTTGAGATAGAGTTTCACTCTTGTTACCCAGGCTGGAGTGCAATGGTGGGATCTTGGCTAACTGCAACCTCCGCCTCCCAGGTTCAAGTGATTCTTCTGCCTCAGCCTCCCGAGTAACTGGGACTACACGTGCGTGCCACCACGCTCAGCTAATTTTTTGTATTTTTAGTAGAGATGGGGTTTCACCATGTTGGCCAGGCTTATTTCGAACTCCTGACCTCAGGTGATCCACCCACCTCAGCCTCCCAAACTGCTGGGATTACAGGCATGAGCCACCACACCCCGCAACACTTTGGAATTAATATGACATACTTCAAAATAATTTATCAGTCATAAAAGAAATCACAGTGGGAATTAGAGAATATTTTGAACTTAATGATTGTAAAAATACATGTTAACATGTAGAATGCAACTAAGGGGGAATGTTGTAGCCTAAAATACTACCATTAGAGAAGAAGAAATAGTAAAGATTGATGATGCTTACATGCATGATAAGAAAGTTAGAAAAACAGCATCAAATAAACCTGATGGAAGACTATAATAAAGATGGCAGAAATTAATGTTATAGAAAACAAACAGCAT
>NW_012103366.1:979722-980507 GCF_000951045.1 Mandrillus leucophaeus
AAAAAAAAAAAAAAAAGAAATAAATGTTGAGAAAAAATGGAGGGAGAACCTGTAGCTGAAAAGAAATTTAAAGTAAGACTGATCAATTGCCATGTATGTACCTTATTTAGATGCTGATTCAAACAAAAAACTTTTGACATGTGTGAAACTATTGGGAAATGCGAGCCAGATTAGATATTTGATGATAATAAGGAAATATTTTCAACTTTTTTGGTGCGGTTACATTTTAAAAGAAGATTTTATCCTCTTAGAGATATATGTGGAACTATTTATAGATTCAAAATAATAGGGGGCTGGGTGGGAGGGGCTGCATTATACAGATGAAAGAAGATTAACCATGAATGGTTCACTGTTGAAACTCTGTGATGGGCACTTGAGAATTTATTATATTATTATGCCAAATTGCAGATGTTTGAAGTTTTCAAATAAAATGTTTAAAATAGTGGCAGGGGGCAAGAAGAAAAGGATGACTATTGAAAGAAAAAACAATTTTAAAAGACACAGAGAATAGGAAGAGGGAAAAATTGATGAGGCAAGAGAAAGGCAGCAGGTGGGGACATATCAAGAGTGATTCTTCAGCGGGTGAGGGGTGTGATAGCCACTGCAAAAGTGAAGGGTTGACTGTAAAATAGGGGCACAGATGACTGTAATGCAAGGGAAGGCAGACTCTTAAGCTAAGTCACAAGATCCCTAAAGTTCTGATTGATGTTTTACACCAGTTTGTATGGATTCTGTACCTTGGACTGGCAACTTATAAATGCTTCTGATAACCCTCCCCTACCTTG
>NW_012103366.1:983927-986007 GCF_000951045.1 Mandrillus leucophaeus
TCTCTCAACAAAACCAAAAAGTGACTTTTTAAAAGAAAATAGAATTGATTCATCAAGAAAAAGAACATAAAACAATTCAGTTATCAATAATATCACTGCAGATCCTAGATACATTTAAAAATACAATAAAAAGATACTATGAGCAATTTTATGCCAATAAACTTGAACATTTAACTGATATGGATTCCTGGATAGAGAAGTTGCCAAAAGTGAGAAATAGTTTTGGAAAATCTGGATACTCTTGGATCTGGCTATTAAGATCTTAAGATTAATGGCTATTAATATCTATTGAATTCATAATTGAAAATCTTCCCACAAGACAAAAAGTTTTTAAAAATTTTATTCCTATATGGTATTGTCACAGAATTCTGCAAATAATTTAAGGAAGAAATAATACTCTTTCAGAGAATGGAAGGAGGAACTACTTCCCAGTTCATTTTATAATCTCGATGAGCTTGCCCTTTCCTTTTATTTATTTATTTTTTTGAGATGGTGTCTCGCTCTGTCGCCCAGACTGGAGTGCAGTGGCGCGATCTCGGCTCACTGCAACCTCCGCCTCCCAGATTCAAGCAATTCTCCTGCCTCACCCTCCTGAGTAGCTGGGATTACAGAGGCATGCCATCATGCCCGGCTAATTTTTGTATTTTTAGTATAGACGGGATTTCACCATGTTGGTCAGGCTGGTCTTGAGCTCAAGACCTCGTGATCTGCCTGCCTCGGCCTCCCAAAGTGCTAGGATTACAGGTGTGAGCCATCGTGCCCGGCCGAGGTTGCCCTTTCCTGAGATGGGAAAGACTGTGGTACAGTTAGGTTTTAGTTATATTAGGTTTAAGATGCCTGTTAGACATTAAGTGAAAATGTCAAGCAGGTATTTGGGTACACTCTTTTGGAGTTCAGGGGAGAAGTCTGTGTTAGAGACACACATTTGGGATTTGTCAGCATTTACATAATATTGAATGTCACGATCACTAAAGAAGTGAGTTTAGGTAGTAAAGAAATCTAAAAGCTGATTTCTGGACACTCCAATACCTAGAGGTTAGGAAGCTGAATAAGAGGGAACCAGCAGAGGAGCCACAGATAATTAGAAGAATCAAGAGAAAGCAGGTTCAGAAACTGGGCCAGTTCTTATTGTTGCCTCTCAGCTCTAAACTCACACTTTGTCCTGTCTTACGATGCTGGGACTGTGCTCTGATTCTCCCTTTCTCCATTGCCAACTGCCTCTGTCATTAGAGGTTGCCGGAGAGACTTTGTAAGACTGAAAGAGGAAGAAGAAAGGACTTTTCTTCTTCCAATGCTTGTTTATCCCTGTGGTGGCTGTGTAGAATCCTGGCAGTGTTTACGACAGCATCTTCCTTTGGTATCATGCCCTCTTCTCAGAGACCCGAATCTCAGCCTGGTCTGTGTTGAGTGTAGGGTTGGGAGCAGGGAGGTGCTCCGCTGAGTTTCTAAGTTCCTTGTTCACTTTTCTCTCAGTCTTGGGGCTGAGGGTGGGAATAGTGGCTGCTCTCTTCAGTTCTTACATCTGTACACATTAGAGTTTTCAAATAGTTGAGCAGTTTTTACCTACTTAACAAGAGGGAATAGGAACTACTGGGGAGCCAAGCAGTAGAAGAGAAGAAATTTCTCCTTTTAGAAGTATTCCAGCTAATAAAGGAAAAAGGCGTTTTAGAATTAGAATGTGAGTGTTTTGCAACCCCTTTGGTGGTACCACAAAGGCAACTGAGTGGAGGAATATCATGCCATCTATAAGTAGTTTTGCCCCTTTCTCTCCGTCCCCCAAAGGAAAAAATATTGGTCTTCTAAAGATTCACTTACTAATTTACAGGTAGTACAGAAAATAGGAACATGTTAAGCTGCATTCTGGGAAAACAGCAAAATCCAGACAGTGGGAAACCCTGGCAGGGCAAATAATGAAGTTTCAGTAAGAAATAAATGTTAAGGGCCGGGCGCGGTGGCTCAAGCCTGTAATCCCAGCACTTTGGGAGGCCGAGACGGGTGGATCATGAGGTCAGGAGATCGAGACCATCCTGGCTAATACGGTGAAACCCCGTCTCTACTAAAAAATACAAAAAACTAGCCG
>NW_012103366.1:987078-993154 GCF_000951045.1 Mandrillus leucophaeus
TTTTTTTTTTTTTTTTTTTTTTTCCTGGAGAGTAGAACATAAAAGGGGATAAAGAATGGGAGAGGGAAATAACCAATATTGAGCCCTTGCTATGTACTAGACACCATGTTAAGCTTAACTACTTTATCTTAGTCTTCACCACAGTTACATGAGGTAGCCATCTCATTTTATGAAGAAGGAAATGGAGGCTCAGGGAGATTAAAATGCACAGCTAGTAAAGAGTGAAGCTGGGAGTCAACTTGAATTTTTCTGCCTCTGAAGTCCATTTCTCCCCTACTATATATCCTGCAGTTCAGAATGAGAAATTTAATTTTAAATTTCAACAGCATTTCAGGTGAAGGAGAAAGCATTCTATTAATAGGATTCCTGTATTAATTTTGGGTAGGTATCAGAGAAGAATAGCCCTCTTTTCTAACTACATAAAAATGAATTTTTGTGAGGTTGAGGATTTAAAAATGTACAATAAATAGATATAGTCGCATACTACATTAAGATTTTTCATTAATATGTTACATTAATTTTTCTGTGTTTTTTCCCCAGATATTGAAATACTTCGTGAGACATTTATTAACATTGAATCAAAGGATCACAGGTTACAGAAAGTTAAAGTGATTTTGCTGCTACCTCGTTGTTCAGGACTGGGTGTTAGTAATCCAGTAGAATTTATTTTAAATGAACATGAAGGTACTTGTTTTAATTTCTAAATTATTGAAATTAATTGACAGTTTAAAATATAAAATTATTTAAAATAATTAAAATAGCATATCAAATACATCTGATAAATAATAGCAACCATATATAAAGTACTTAATATGTGTAAAGTCCTTTACCTCTGTTACCTCATTTAATCCTTACACCAATCTAATAGACCAGGGTGATATTAAAAATATTTAATAATCAGAATAATGTAGGCAATCAGAAAAGATCCTGGCCAGTATGCTATTCTGAATATACCAGAGCTCTTGATGTGAGTGTTAAAATTTACCAGCACTCTATAGATGAAAATACTGAGACTTAAAGATTGATTCATTTTTCTCAGGTCAAGGAACTAGAGAAGAGCTAGGATTCAAATTTATATTTGTTTGACTCTAGAGCCCCTATGTTCTAAACATGATGCTAATTAAATCATAAACAGATTATTTCAAACTCAAAGGTGTCTTAATCTCTAGGATGTATGCTTTATGAAATGAATATCTCAGACTAAATATAGGAGCATTTACATTTAATTTTATTGGCTTTTAAATACATTTAAAATAATTATTATTTAACATTAACATTTACTGAGAACTTAAATGTAAGGCCCTGGGTGTGGCACTTTTCTTGGATTATTTCAGTAAGTCTTCACAAGAATTCTGTGAAGTAGTAACTTGTTAACTTCTATTTTACAAATGAGGAATCCCAGGCTCAGAGAAGTTAATGAAGTCTCCTAGGATAATGGGGCTAGTAAGTGGCAGAGCTTGGATTCAAATATAACCAGTCTGACTCTGAGACTGGCACTTTTAATGACTCTCTTAATCACATTATATTGCTCCAAATTAAATTAAACTTATTCTTATCCCTTGCTTATATTGAAAGGCATAGATAAGGTTAATTAGAATATTAGAAACAGAAGACATTCCATCAATGTACAGAATATAGTAACTGTTTTCTATTTCTAGCAAGGACAGAAAGAGGAGGAAAAGAAATGAAGGGAAAGGAGCTAATATTTATTAAACACAACAATGTCCCAGGCAATATTCTAGGTAGTGTTCACATACTGTCACTTAGTATTCACAATAACTTTTTGAGGATAGTGTTCTTATAATTGTAGAGGAAAAAAACCAAGACTCAGAAAAATTAAACAAGTTGCTTATGATCATGGAGCTAGTAAGTAGGGAAGCTGGGATTCAAATTCAGGTCTGTTAGCACATTTTCTTTCCACTAAAAGACACTGTCTTTAACTGGGTTTACACTGTACCACATGGAATTTTGACTTGCTATAGAAAATTTCTTTCCGGAGAGACTTAAACAGAAGAATAACCAATTCAGATGGTAGAATGGTAGGTAGGCTGAGAAAATTTCTAGATGAACTTTAAGAAATAATCAAAGAACAATTAGTAGACACTAAAAGAAAAGGGGGAAGGAAAAAAGGGGGAATAAATAGCAGCTATAATAGGCATAGCAGTCAGGAGAACTAGAGCTCAGAACTGTGAGACTCTGGCCTTATCCTGGGCCATTTTGAGGTGGAAATCCAGAAAAAAATAAACCACAGATTAAAAATAAAGGCTAGGGGAGAAAAGCCTGAAGGAAATTACAAATAAGGAAAGGGGAGAAAGGAAAACATTTCCTAGGTACTGGTAATGTTTTGAAAGCCTTGATGAGGAGATGATAGGATAAGCTAAGAAGTGGTCACATCCTGAAGCAAGTGGGCTTTTGAAGGAACCTGTACTCTGAGGAGCTAAAAGCCAGAGCAAATAAGGAGTTGCTGACCTAGTGGCTGTGGTGGGAACGTGGAACATTAGTCAGAAACAGTGGAGGTGAATCCAAAAGATTATTTTATTAAACTTAGATACAAGGAATTAGTTTTAAAAACATTAACATTGAAAAATATTAGAACCATTGAGGAATATATGAAGTTGGTCCTTGCTAAAGACTTGGAATTATTTTAAGATAGAATTAAAGAAGTAGATGATATAGCTTTAGAGTATAATAATTTGTAATAGTCCTTTAACAAGTAATGGAGAGTTTTAGAATAGAGAAAAAAAAATGTGAAATGTAGGCCAGGCACAGTGACTCACACCTGTAATCCCACCACTTTGGGAGGCTGAGGTGGATAGATCAGTTGAGGCCAGGAGTTCGAGACCAACCTGACCAACATGATGAAACCCTGTCTCTACTAAAAATACAAAAATTAGCTGGGCATCATGGTGTGCACCTGTAGTCCCAGCTATTCAGGAGGGTGAGGCATGAGAATTGCTTAAACCTAGGAGGCAGAGGTTGCAGTGAACCGAGACTGTGCCACTGCGCTCCAGCCTGGATGACAGAGTGAGATCCTGTCTCAAAAAAATAGCAACAACAATGATAACAAAAAACAAAAAACCCCTCATGAAATGTAAAACTAAAAAATTGGGAAGAAGTGGAGTTTAATTAACCTTTAGTGATATTATTGGTATGGGCAACAGCCACATGCATGGTATAAATAATTGGCTGTCATACTCTAGCGAGTTTTAGAGAGGTAGTATAATACAGAGTTTAGAAATTTGGGCCCTCTGGTTAGATTTCTGAGTTAGAATCCTGGCT
This sequence comes from Mandrillus leucophaeus, assembly GCF_000951045.1. Classification (NCBI taxonomy): domain Eukaryota; kingdom Metazoa; phylum Chordata; class Mammalia; order Primates; family Cercopithecidae; genus Mandrillus; species Mandrillus leucophaeus. Next base: position 990,358 of record NW_012103366.1, read on the forward strand.
GTCCACTTAGTAGCTATATAACCTTAGACAAGTTGTTTAATGTATGTTTAAACAATTATCTTAATGTTAAAAGGATAGTAATTCTTCAAGTGGTCATTAAAATAATCTACATAAAGTAGTAGCATTGCATTCAGTATGTCTTCATTAATATCAATATATATATTTAAATTATTTTTCAAAAATTAAAAAATGTAAGACATTATTTCTTAATCTGTTATGAAGACATAACATTTTCTTTTCTGAATTTTTTTCTTCCAAGGTTTCTTTTGGAAAGTTAGTATTTTAAACTATATCCTTGTATGTTCTCAGATCTGACTATAGCCCATTTGCTTTTATTTTAGAAAATAAATCTTATTTTCTCTTTCCAGTGTTAGTCTCGAGAACTGACTGCATTTTCTCTGTGTCTAAATGACTTATATGACTACTTGGATGACTATCTCATAGCAACTTGCAGAAAAATAATATTAAATATTTTCAGTATTTTTGAAAAGCAATATTAAAATGAAACAGAATTAACTTTATTGTTCTAATTTTTAAGTCAACATTTTAATGTCTATTTAGTTGTAATAGATATTTTCCATGAAACACTTTTATTGGTAGGCAAAATGATTGAAAAATTATGTGATGATAACAATATGTAAAAAATTTTTAATGGTGCTATATTTAAAAGCATTTCTTTTTAAAATTCAGATACAGAATTCCTTAAAGATCACTCTCAAGGAGGCATATCAGTGGACAAACTTCACATTCTTGCTCAACAGCAGTACGAACAGCTAACACACGCAATGAAATGTAAGTTTGTCACAGGCACCATCTTGTTAAAATACGGTGTACATTTTAGAAATATTAGTCTTTAATGATCTATTATAATCAAGCAATTAAGTGTGAGCCATGAGCACATTTTTCAGAATCTTACTGCCTTCAAATAACAAAATATTTATCTTTACCAATTTAATCTCAGTTTCTAGAATACATGCTTTACTGTAATTTTAAACAGGTTAGCAAGCATAATTTACTAATTTTGTAATGCCGAAGTGAAATAATTATGTATATTTATAATTGTAGTTTCAGCTTTCCTGTTTCTTCTCTTGGATTTCTTACTTGATATAATTTTTCTGTTGTCATTGTGCCTACCCCTAACAACTCTTCTACAGTCCAAATTTTAGCCAAACTCTTATTTCTCTTAGTGCTAAGTAGAGAACAGAGAGGTGCAATCGCAGAGAAAGCCTAGACCTCTTGATTTGAAGTTTGAGTAACAAGGCGGCACTTTGAGTGATTTATATCATTGCTTTAATAACTTTATTTAGATTTTGAGTACCACTGCTTTTTCACATATGCACACAGAAATCTAGATGTCTCTGAGAAATTAATAAGCTTTTATTAATTCCATATATATTTATAAAGTGCCCACTTTGGGTCAGGCATTAAGCTGTATGTAAGGTGTATCAGTGTTAGCAAATCCTGACCTGCAAAGGCTTAAAGATAAATGGATGTGTGCATAGACCCATCTATATTATGGGTATAGATCTATGGGTATAGATCATTCAGTAAATAAATACATAAACATACATGAGGTAGAAATAAGGCCTATAGAAGTCACAGAGGTCACAGCTTGCCAGGAGTAAAAGCAAAAAATAAATAAGTAAATAGAAAGCACAGAGGAGGCCTTTTCTTTTAGTTTATATTGCTAATAAATATTCATTTGAACATGATATGAATATGATATGGGAAATAAGTTGATTGGAAGATCAGGAATTTGGTAAATAATAAGCTGATCCTTTTAAAATAAATTTTAATTAGATATTTAAAGCTTAAAAAAGCTTCAGAAAGAATCTGAAAAGCAAAGGGATTTCAATGACATAAGCTCTTTTATGATGCCAAATAAACATAAAATTTGGCAACTCTTGAGATTATGACAGTTTATATTACTGGAAGACATACTGTAAGTCAAAGCAAGTTGTATTTAATTTTCCCTTAAGAGAATGCTATCTTAGGTAGTTAAGTGTGGTAATCAGGGGTTTGACTCCAAATTTTGATAGAACTCACTAAAAGCCCCATTTGAAATCAACCACATAAAAGATAATTATGTAATCTGTCATGGAATTAGAGTAAAAACAAATATTTAAAAAAACCAAAACTAACTGTGCTGAGTCCTCGTTAGTTGTGAAAATGATTTTTAAATATTTGAGCACTTATTGCTTACTTATTATGTGCCAGGCACCTGCTACTTACTTTATATGTACTATTTTATTTAATAATTACCAAACCTTCTTCCTTAGCTTGCATGCTGTCTTTGACGAGAGCAACAGTGGGGCCCGGGCACCCCTAATTCCCTTGCCCTCTAAGACTCACAGCCTTGCCACTACTCTCTACTTTAAAATCATAAGTGGGGACCAGGAGTGGTGGCTAATGCCTGTAATCCCAGCACTTTGGGAGGCCAAGCCTGGCAGATCACTTGAGGCTAGCCTGGACAACATGGTAAAACCCCATCTCTACTAAAAATACAAAAATTAGCTGGGCTTGTTGGCGCATGCCTGTAGTCCCAGCTACTTGGGAGGCTGAGATACGAGAATCACTTGTTATAGTGAGCTGAGATTGCGCCACTGCACTCCAGCCTGGGTGACAGAGTGAGACTCTGTCTCCAAATAAATAAATAAATAAATAAATAAATAAATAAATAAATGGGCTGGGCGTAGTGGCTCATGTCTGAAATCCCAGTGCTTTGGGAGGCCAACATGGTAGGATCACTTGAGGCCAGGAGTTTGAGACCAACCTGGACAACATAGTGAGACCCTGC
>NW_012103366.1:993204-996143 GCF_000951045.1 Mandrillus leucophaeus
ATGTCTGAAATCCCAGTGCTTTGGGAGGCCAACATGGTAGGATCACTTGAGGCCAGGAGTTTGAGACCAACCTGGACAACATAGTGAGACCCTGCCTCTACAAAAATGTCTGAAATCCCAGTGCTTTGGGAGGCCAACATGGTAGGATCACTTGAGGCCAGGAGTTTGAGACCAACCTTGACAACATAGTGAGACCCTGCCTCTACAAAAAATTTAAAAAGTTATCTAGGCATGGGGGCATGCAGGCTACTTGGGAGGCTGAAGTGGGAGGATCGCTTGAGCCCAGGACTTGGAGGCTGCAGTGAGCCATGATCACCTCACTGCACTCCAGGGCAACAGAGCAAGACTCCATCTCTAAAAAAAAAAAACAAAAATGAATAAATCAAATTATAGGAAACATGTCTTCTTATATCCTTTATACCTATTAATGACAATTAACTCAAGAGGCCCCGACTCCAGGTCATTCCTCATCTCCTATACTCTGGTCTCCATAAATCTCTTCATATTCCTTTGTCCACATCTCACTCTGTGCTCTCTAGAATTTATAGTCCTTCATTGAGAAAAATTCCCTATATTTTAACTTATTTGAATGTCCTCCGCCTACATAAAACATTCCTGTATCTTGCCTTTCCCCTGGGAACAATGTTTCCTCAATCTTTTCTCTCCTTTTTTGAGCTATTACCATCACACATTCACTCCTGCCACTAAACTGAAATGGTCCTGTGAGGATCACCAGTGATCCCATGCTGTTGCATCAGTTCCCAGCCCTCATCTACCTTGATCTGTCTGTGGCAGTTGATAGAAGTGGTCGCTTTCTCTCCCTTCACACACTTCCATCACTTGTCTTACAGGGCACCACCTTCCAGGCCTTCTCTCTGGCTCCCCCTTCTCCGTCTCCCTTACTGGGTCCTCTCTGTCCCAACACCTTGTTTAACATGGAAGTGTGCCACAGTCCATGCCTTGGATCTTTTTTCTCTGACTATATTTACTCTTTTGGTGATTGTATCCAGTCTCATGGTTTTAAACACCTCTATGTGACTCCCAAATCTATATTTCGTCTAAACTTCCTCTCGAAATTCTTAGCTTGTATTTCCAGCTGCCCTCTTGACATCTCCACTTAGGGACTCATAGTCATCTCAAAGCTGACATGTCCAAGATGGAAGCCCTGATTTTCCTCCCGCCACACCTCTTCCTCCCACAGTACTGCCATTTCAGTTAATGATAGTTGTAGCCTTCCACTCGCTTAGGCTAAAAACGTTAGCATTATCCATGATTTCTCTTTCATACCACAGCCAGTCTGTCAGTGTATGAGGTACATTCAACTTATACCCAGAATATATCCAGCTACCTCCACCACTACCACGGTGTCCAAACCACCATCAACTGTAATGACCTCCTAATTTCTCTACCAGCCTCTGCCCCTGCCCTCTACACTCTATTCTTAACACAGCAATTGGAGTGATCTTGTTAAAACCCATCATAACCTGAGGAAAAACCTAAGCCCTTCTGGTTGCCCACAAGTCCCTGTACTATCTGGGGCTCAGACTGTGCTTTCTGACTTTGGCTCACTACTCTCTCTTCATTCCCTCTGCTCTGATCAAACCGGTCCCTTCACTTTCCTGGAACATACCAGCACCATGTTGACCTCAGGCCTTTACATTGGCTGTTCCTTTACCTTAGAATGCTTTTCTCTAAATAGCTCTGTGACTGGTTCCTTATCTCCTTCTAGTCTACCCACAGTTTGCCATCTCAACAATGCTTTCTCTCCCTGCCCTATTTCACACTATTTTTCCTGGAACTCTCTATCCCTCACCCCTGCTCTGCTTTTCTCCATAGCATTGATCACCTAAGAGTACTATATAGTTTTCCTATTTATCTCTGTCTTATTGTCTTTCTCCTCTACTAGAAAGTTAACTCTACAGGGGCATGGATTTTTGTTTGTGTTGTTGTATCTCAAAGCCTATAACAGTGCCTGTCTGGCAGGTGGTAGGTACTCAATAAGTATGAATCAATGAGTGAATTGCAGGTGGTAGTATTACCTCATTTTATGGATGAAAAATGTAAGACTTTAAGTAATTTGTCCAGGTTCATAGAGCAGTAAGTGACAGAACTGGGATTCACCTCTAAGTCTGTCTGTTTCTAGAATCCTTTAAACTATTTAGGCGATATTGATTGTAGAAGAATGGGCGGAAGTATCAAGTTCATGGTAACCTGCAGTATTTATTTCTTTGTGTTTATAACTAAGTTGGCCTCATTTTTTGTTGAATTTTCAATTTCCATACAATCCAGTTAGAATGACTTTACTTACTGGCCACAGACTAAATTACTAAGACAAGCTTTTGCTTTGAAGGGGAACCATTCAAGCACCTGGGGAAATTATTCTCGTCAGAACAATGTGGTATTAGTATCAAATAGATGTTTGGAAACATAGCACATTTGTATAGGATTGTTAATAGCATTGTTACAGTCATTGCATCTTCTTCTAATATAGTTACTAAAGCTCAAGCAGTTGTTTACTGCACATGTTCAGTTTGTCCAGAAGAAAATGAAGCTGTTGTTAAGAAAGCACTGGAATTTCAAGACCTTGGGAATAAAGTACAACCTTATAGGTAAGAAAAGGAAGGATTCTTCTAAACAACTCAAACAAATATTTTTTAAAATGAAAAATATTATATTCTAAGTTGTATAAAGACATTCTACTTTTTCTTTTTAAAATTACACTTTAGTATGATACAATTGCCTAACTTCTTACAAATTTAACATAGATTCCATAGGGCCTTTTTCTTTTTCTTTCTTTCTTTTTTTTTTTGAGATGGAATCTTGCTCTGTCATCCAGGCTGGAGTGCAGTGGCACCATCTCGGCTCACTGCAACCTCCGCCTCCCAGGTTCAAGCAATTCTCCTGCCTCAGCCTCCCAAGTAGCTGGGATTACAGGCACG
>NW_012103366.1:997353-999268 GCF_000951045.1 Mandrillus leucophaeus
TGAGGCAGGAGAATGGTGTGAACCCAGGAGGCGGAGCTTGCAGTGAGCTCAGATTGCGCCACTGCACTCCAGCCTGGGCAACAGAACGAGACTCTGTCTCAAAAAAAAAAAAAAAGAAAGAAATTATGCATTACCTAGGGAATTATACCAGACAGCCTCTAAGAATCACTTCTTAGTACCCCAAAGTGGTAGAATTTAGAGTTGAAAGCAATATTACATGTCATTTAATCTCATCACCTACCTATTGCTTATATTTCTTTTTAATATCCCAGAAATATTCAGCTCATTTTGGACTTCGGCTGTCATGATAAAATTTGCAAATATGTAATTTTTTTGGTTCCCTATTGTAAAAATTTCACATTATAGAAGTACTAACTTAAAAAGGAAGCCTTTTTCCAAATGGCATCCTCTTATATATAATTGTTCTTAACAATTTGATTTATAGCCTTCTAGATTTTTCCACCACCACAGAATGTGCTTATTTTAAGTTTTAATTGGTGTTGTCAAATTACTATCAAAACATTCACTCTTATAAGCCTGTTTCCCCACAGCTTCACAAATGCTGAGCTTCATCAGACTTAAAATCTTTACTCACCTGTGGGGTGAAAACATGAGATCTCATTAGTGATTATATTTTCATCTCTCTATTACTGAGGTTGAGCATGCTTCCTATTTACTGATCGGTCATTGTACTGTGGAGTGGTTAAAAGTAAGGATTCTAGAGCAGTGGTTGTCAAACATTTTTGCTCAAATTATCCTTAAACCTTTTTTTTTTTTTTTGAGTCAGAGTCTTGCTCTGTTGCCCAGGCGCAATCTCAGCTCACTGCAACCTCCACCTCCTGGGTTTAAGCAATTCTCTTGCCTCAGCCTCCCAAGTAGCTGGGATTACAGGCACGTGCCACCACGCCTGACTAATTTTTGTATTTTTAGTAGGGACGGGGATTTTACCATGTTGGTCAGGCTGCTCTCAAACTCCTGACCTCAGGCTCACTGCAACTTCCGCCTCCCAGGTTCAAGCAATTCTCCTGCCTCAGCCTCCCAAGTAGCTGAGATTACAGGCACATGCCACCACGCCCGACTAATTTTCGTATTTTTAGTAGAGATGGGGATTTTACCATGTTGGCCAGGCTGCTCTCAAACTCCTGACCTCAGGTAATCCACCTGCCTTGGCCTCCCAAAGTGCTGGGATTATAGGTGTGAGCCACCACGCCCGGCTCCTCTAATTCTTAATATGCATATTGTCTGCTCCCTCCTTTTAACTTGATATTTTTCCTTTGCCCATTTCACAAGTGGGCATATTAATCATACCTCTATTTTCTTTCTTGCTGACTTTCCTTAATTAGTAGCTCCTTTCAGTAGCTAAGAGCCAACCTCGCGTTCTGAGAGCTCCTCAACGTAGCATTAGCTAAATCATCATCCAGTGGCAAAGGGTATTATTGAAGGTATGCAACCAAATTGGTGAATGTGGAATGTGTGCCTCTTGATTTGCTAGGAATAATATTTTTAAGAATATGATATAACTGGCCTGGCGCAGTGGCTCACACCTGTAATCTCAGCACTTTGGGAGGCCGAGGCGGGCACATACCTTTACCTCAGGTGTTCAAGAGCAGCCTGGGCAACGTGGTGAAACCCTGTTTAAAAAAAAAAAAGAATGTGATATGGCAAACGTGGAGGAATATTGATTTTATTTCAGGCAAGCCGTGATTAATGATTAATCTATAGCATAAAAGATTGGTTTGAGATTTGAACTCAAATTGGAGAGTATATATTGAAGATGTTTATAACTACTTGTTGGGGATGCTGTCAAAAGAATTTATGCTCACTTTGGGAGGCCAAGGCGGGTGGATCACAAGGTCAGGAGATTGAGACCATCCTGGCTAACACAGTGAAACCCTGTCTCTACTAAAAATACAAA
>NW_012103366.1:1000053-1018556 GCF_000951045.1 Mandrillus leucophaeus
GCAATCTCAGCTCACTGCAACCTCCACCTCCTGGGTTTAAGCAATTCTCTTGCCTCAGCCTCCCAAGTAGCTGGGATTACAGGCATGCAGCACTACCCCTGGCTAAGTTTTGTATTTTTAATAGAGACAAAGTTTCACCATGTTGGCCAGGCTGGTCTTGAACTCCTGACCTCAAGTGACCCACCTGCCTCGGCCTCCCAAAGTGCTGGGATTACAGGTGTGAGCCACCGCACCTGGCCCCTAAACATTTTTGAATAACTATATATCTTGTTCTTTATTTTAGAGTTAATATCTAACATTTTCATCATAAGTTTAAATAGCTGCAAAATATATTACTTCTGGAACATTATGTTACATATGTGTTTTGCTAAATTTGTTACCTGTTTTACATAACTAGTTCTCATTGTCAAAACCAAATTTACCTTGTCAGAAAGTCTGACTTTATTCTTTAATTCAAATAAACATTAATATTCTCTTGTGATTTTCTTCTAAATTTGAATTCTAAGATAGATATATAGAAATAAGGAAGGGAAAGGGAGGGAGGGAGGAAGTGAGTGTGGGAGGAGAGGAAGGGAGAAAGGGAGGGAGGAAGGAAGGGAGGGAGGAAGGGAGGAAGGAAGGAAGGTTTGCTGAGTTTGATACCCTCTTAAAGATTTCTTACCTAAACTCTTGCATTGCCGTGGGAGAAGGGGGCCACCTTCTTGAGTTGTCCCTTTGTTAGCATCCTGGAGATGTTAATATCCCAGGACAATATACCTTTTTTGTTAAGTGGGAGAAGGGTATTGTGAATGGTGAGGTGGCTGTAAAAGGTGGCTGTGAAATATAGTTAATGATATTACCTACATCATTAGATCCTTGTGGAGACTGAATATATTAAATTAACACATGAGCAGTATCTGGCATATAATAAATGTTCAATAATTTTAAATTGTTATAGTTGTTACTGTTTATTTATAAATTGCATGTTCATGTACTTTCTCACTGTTTTCAACTGGATTATTCTTTTTCTTCTTTTCACATGTCTTATTATATATTAGGAAGAGTTGCTGTTTTCATATGAATTACAGATATTTTTCAGATTATCTTTTTATTTTTAAATAAAAACTTGAATTAAAAAATTGCTTTATAGGTTGAGCATGGTGGCTCATGCCTGTAATCCCAGCACTTTGGGAGGCTGAGGTGGGTGGTCATTTGAGCTCAGGTTTTCGAGACCAGCCTGGGCAATGTGGTGAAACCCCATCTCTACAAAAAAAAAAAAATACAAAAATTAGCCAGGTGTGGTGGTGCAATCCTGTAGTCCCAGTTATTAGGGAGGCTGAGGTGGGAAGATTGCTTGAACCCAAGAGGTCAAGGCTGTGGTGAGCCGAGATCACATCACTGCACTCCAGCCTGGATGCCATAGTGAGACTCTGTCTCAAAAATAAATAAATAAATCAATCAAATTAAAAAAAAGAAAAGAAAAAGTAGTTGCTTTACAGCAATTTCTGTGTAGACATTTGTATCAATGTTTACCTTATGGTTTCTACATTTTGTGTTATGTGGATTCCTAGCTTATGAATGCTTTTATCAGTTTTCTTATATTACTTTTATAATTTCATCTTTTTTATATTTAAATAATTGAGTTTTCTGCTCTTTATTTTGGTAAAAGACTCAAGTATGGATCAAGGTTTACTTTTTCCCCAAATAATATTTCCTTGGCCCCCGTTCCCCATTGATTTAAAATGCCATCTTTTAAAAATATGCTTTAAGCCCATGTATACTTCTGTGTGGACCTGTAATTCTATTCCATTGACCTTTGGCTATTTCTATACTAATATGACAGTGCTATAACTACTATAGGTTTAAGTGGGTTTCTTCTCAAATTTTATTATTTTTTTGTTATGGAAACTCCACCCACAATCCAAAGATGCATAACTAAGTGGTTAACAATTTCCTTCCTATATCTTGCCACTTCTAAGTCCTAAAATATCCCATTAAAGGGATGAAGTAGGGCTTTGGAGGTCCCTTGGTGAGCTAGGTGTAACCTCTTTGTCCCTTTTTATTATGTGATGGTCTAGAGGGGCACTTGGAGAGCTGGGGCAGCAAATAGGAATAAGCCCAGAAATTCTGGTATTTTTATTGCTGATACAGCCACACCAGCAAGTACCAGCTGAATACCAACTACATGGATGTGTGTGTTTATATTATGTCATAGATATACATTAAGTATAGGTAACTATTCCTATTTTAATAAGCTTTTTGAGATGTAATTCACATACTATGCAATTCACCATTTTAGAGTGTACAGTTCAGTGCCTTAAAATATTAATACATTCATGAAGTTGTACAACAATCACCACTAATTTTTGTATATGATATGAGTTAGGAGTCCAAATTCCTTCTTTGCATGTGGCCATCCAGTTCTCCCAGCAACATTTGTGGAAAAGACTATTCTCTCCTATTGAATGGTCTTGGCACCCTTGTTGAAAATCAGTTAATCCCAGCCTGGGCAACATAGAGAGACCCCATCTCCACAAAAAATCAGCCAGGTGTGGTGGTGCCTACCTGTAGTCCCAGCTACTCAGGAAGTCAAGGCTGTGACTGGGAGACAGAGCAAGAGCCTGTCTAAAACAAAAAGAAAGAAAATAGAAAACCCACTAATCATAGATGTGTGGGCTTATTTCTGGACTCTCATTCTATTCTTATTCTATCCATTGATTTATATGTCTATACTTAAGCCAATAGCACAATAACAGGTTTTCAGAATCACTAATGGGGCCGGGTGCTGTGGCTCACGCCTGTAATCCCAGCACTTTGGGAGGCCGAGGTGGGCGGATCACCTGAGGTCAGGAGTTCAAGACCAACCTGGCCAACATGGTGAAACCCCGTCTCTACTGAAAATACAAAAATTATCTGGGCGTGGTGTCAGGCGCCTGTAATCCCAGCTACTGGGGAGGCTGAGGCAGGAGAATCGCTTGAACCCGGGAGGTGGAGGTTGCAGTGAGCCGAGATCATGCCATTGCACTCCAGCCTGGGCGACAGAGCGAGACTCCATCTCAAAAAAAGAAAAAAAGAAATCACTAATGGATGCCTAGTTTTATGAAAAGCCTTTGCAGCATTTAATGATATGATCAGATGTTATTTCTCATCTGACATTTTAACATAGTGGTGAATTAGTCTTTTCTAATAGTGAACAGTCTTTGAGCCTGAGGTCTAGGTTGTGTTCTGTGTTTTGATTTTCTGTTACCTAGTAAGAGTGGAGGGCAGGAAGGTGAGCAGTGCATGAGAGGTCTTAGTGTGCACGCACCAGAGTACATGCTTCTCTGGTCTTAGTACTCATTATGATCATCAGTATCTGCATATGCCTGGCTTCTGATGGTTAATTTGCTCACCTGGTCTCTATTGTTTCAGGATCCTATTATTTTCATTGCTGTCAGTGAGCCCAGTTGTGTCACTGCATCCCCTACTGTCAGCCCTGGCTTGCAGAGGAAAGCCACTACCAAACCTCTCAGTGCTGTGGTGCCCCTCTCACCAGGCCATTCCTTGTTGCTTGATAGTGGGTGTACTTTTGGGATCCTCCTCTCAATATAGCCTTCTGGCTGGTTTTCCAGCCTTAATAGTATTATCCATGGTAGCGAGCTCACTTCTCCATCCTCTTGTTCCTTCTTCCACTGCTTGCCATCTGCAGCCTGGCATTGCTTCCTCGCCTAGTGTGAACCACTGTGTGTTCTTTTCTATTTAAGAAATTACCTCAAACTTAGTGGCTAAAAACATCTATTAATTAGCTCACATAAGTCAGATATGTCTGGTATGGCACAGCCAGGTTCTCTGCTCAGGATATGAGCTAGGCTGAATTCTCTGGAGGCTCTGGGAACAGTGTACTTCCAAACCCATGCTTGTGTTTGCAGGACTGAGGTCCTCGTCTCCTTGCTGCTGTCACTTGACTGCTCTCCACTCCTAGAGGCCACTTTCATTCCTTGTCCAAAGGCTCCCCCATCTGTGCATCTGCAGTAGCCATCATAGCATCTTGTGTTCTGAATCTCTGACTTCTTCCATGTCTGACCTCTAGACCCTGATTTCAAAGGTCATGTGATTAGGTCAGATCCACCCAGGTAATATCCCTATCTTCAGGGTAACTAACGTGGGACCTGTCCTACATCTGCAAAATCCCGTTTGTCATGTGTGTTAGTTTCCTGGTCTGCTGAAAAAAATTCCTCCAAACTTGGTGGCTTATAACAACAAACATTTATTCTCTCATAGTTCTGGAGGCTGGGAGTCCTAAACCAAGGCATTGGCAAGGTGCTAGCCGGGTGGATTCCTCCTGGGGCCTGTGCTGGAGAGGCCTGTCCCCTGCGCTCTCCCAGCTTGTGGTGGGTGCTGGCTGTCCTTGGTGTTCTTTGGCTTGTAGCTGTGTCACACGGACACTATTATTATTATTATTATTATTATTATTTTGAGATGGAGTCTTTCTCTGTCACCCAGGCTGGAGTACAGTGGTGTGATCTCAGCTAATTGCAACCACCACCTCCTGCGTTCAAATGATTCTCCTGCCTCAGACTCCCAAGTAGCTGAGATTAAAGGCACCTGCCACCACGCCTGGCTAATTTTTGTGTTTTTGAGCCAGAATTTCGCTCTTGTCGCCCAGGCCCGAGTGCAATGGTGCAACTGTGGCTTGAACCTCCCAGGTTCAAGCAATTCTCTTGTCTCAGCCTCCTGAGTAGCTGGGATTACAAGCGTCTGCCGCCACACCCGGCTAATTTTTGCATTTTTAGCAGAGACAGGGTTTCACCATGTTGGCCAGGCTTGTCTCGAACTCCTGACCTCAGGTGACCCATCCACCTGCCTCAGCATCCCAAAGTGCTGGGATTACAGGTGTGACCCACCACACCTGGCCGAATTTTTGCATTTTTAGTAGAGACGGGGTTTCACCATGTTGGCCAGGCTGGTTTCGAACTCCTGGCCTCAAGTGATTTACCTGCCTCAGTCTCCCAAAGTGCTGGGATTACGGGCATGAGCCACGGCACCCGGCCAGGACACAATGATTAATAAAAGATTTCCTGATAGTTTAATTCATATAGAATGGTGTTTAATTGCTTTGACTTATTACTAAATATATTTTAATGATATAAGCCTGGAAATAGAATCATTTATTATTCATGAATGAACCACTTACTAAGAAATGATAAATTCAATATTAAACATAAAAGTCAAAAATTTCATTTTAAATCTATTCATGATTTGAGATTTTTCGTACACAGTCTTTGTTATATACTTTCTTGAACACTATATAACTCATCTATTAATCCTCAAAAAGTGACTGGGAAGAAGAATGTAATTAAAGTGATAGGCTATATTTTTATATTGTAATTGTGCAAAAAATAACCAAAAGAAAATGTTTTCTCCTTTGTATTTTGAAAATGGTAGAAATATAGGCAATTTTGGATAACTTTGTGATTAATGTACATGTTTACCTGCTTTGATAATGGAAACCTCTTACTAACATATTAATGACTTTGGGAAGGTCAGTTTTTAGTTTGTTAAAAATTTGTTATTCTTGGCATAGTTGGTTAAAGATGGAGAATCTGGGATTTATAATAAATTATGAACTAATATAAAATATTAGAGCTTTTAACTTATAATAGTATTTAGGGAAAGGCTGCTTCAGAATTGTGTTCTTGATTGGAATTTCTGTTTAAATGATTAGTAAAGTATACTAGAAAAAAATGTAGCTGCAATTTACTTTCTTCCTCTCTTGGCAAAGAAGCCATTCTAACTGCTGAATGCTTGTTCCCGTCTGCTGCAGGCTGAGTCCTCCTGTTCTTCCACTGTGCTCCTTAAAGGAAATTCAATTGTCTACTGATAAATTTTTTAGAATGGAACCATCTGAAATTACCAATGGTTGTTTTCTTTCTATTTTAACAAGGGAGGTAAGGAAAAAGAAAATCCTAATCCATGTCATACTTTGGAATTAATAAACTACAAAGCCTCATAAGAGTAAGCCAGAAACTGTGCAGATTCTGTAAAGATGTGTTTGCATTTCATAAACAGCTAAAGGGCAGCAGCAAGAATGACTGCTGTGTGGCAAGTAAGCCCTGTTCTTTTTTTTTTTTTTTTTTTTGAGACGGAGTCTTGCTCTGTAGCCCAGGCTGGAGTACAGTGGCGTGATCTCGGCTCACTGCAACCTCTGTCTCCTGGGTTCAAGTGATTCTCTGACTCAGCCTCAACCAAGTAGCTGGGATTACAGGCGCCCTCCACCACGTCTGGCTAATTTTTGTATTTTTAGTAGAGATGGGGTTTCACCATGTTGGCCAGGCTGATCTTTAACTTCTGACTGAACTCGTGATCCACCCACCTTGGCCTCCCAGAGTGCTGGGATTACAGGTGTGAGCCACCGCGCCCCGCCAGCCCTGTTCTTTCTACTTCCCCAGAGTGTTCCTCTTCTGCCTGGCTGCCACCCCACCTCCCCAAGCATTTTGTCAACATCTAGTGCATCTTCCCTCATATGTAAGAAATAAGCAGCCAGGTGTGGGGGCTCATGCCTGTAATCCCAGCACTTTGGGAGGCTGAAGTGGGTGGATTACCTGAGGTCAGGAGTTCGAGACCAGCCTGGCCAGCATGGTGAAACTCCTACTAAAAATACCAGCTGGGCGTGGTGGCGCATGCCTATAATCTCAGCTACTCAGGAGGCTGAGGCAGGAGAACTGCTTGAACTTGGAGGTGGAGGTTGCAGTGAGCTGAGATCTGGGAGGTTGCAGTGAGCTAGGCAACAAAGCAAGACTCCATCTCAAAACAAAACAAAACAAAAAAACAAAAAAAAAACCCCTGTGATTCTTTTTTTCTATCAGGTATCAGGTTCATAAATGGAGAAGTTTACATTTTTGTTTTTGTTTTTGGCATTTGCTGAGGCTTATGAGACTGGGGACTAAGGCCTAAAAACTATTTATTTCTTTTAGTATAATAGAGTCTTTTTATTTTTACTGATACATTGATAAATATTTGCAAGAGACACAATAATAGCTAACTCCCACATTTAGTAAGTGCTTCTTTAATTGCAGCGGGACCCTTCTGAGACAGTGTCTGTGAAAGATGTTTTGGCCCGAGCTGCAGCCAAGGGTCTGCTGGATGGGATTGAGTTGGGTAAATCATCAAAACGGGAGAAGAAGAAGAAAAAATCAAAAACATCATTGACAAAAGCTGCCACCTCTGATAATGGCATCCAAATGAAGATTGCTGAGTTCCTGAATCGAGAAACTAAAGCCAGTGCTAATCTATCAGAGACTGTAACAAAACCATCTCTTCCCCAGAAAAATACTGCTCAAGTGGGGGCTTCCTCACAGACCAGAAAACACAAGCTGGCCCCTCATCCTGCAGTGCCTA
This sequence comes from Mandrillus leucophaeus, assembly GCF_000951045.1. Taxonomy (NCBI): domain Eukaryota; kingdom Metazoa; phylum Chordata; class Mammalia; order Primates; family Cercopithecidae; genus Mandrillus; species Mandrillus leucophaeus. The sequence continues at coordinate 1,007,410 of NW_012103366.1, forward strand.
CATTTATGAAGAACACTTGTCCCTCCAGACCGCGTGAACGGCAGACACACTTCATAAGACCTCGGCCAGAAGACAGAATGGTTGCTCTGAAACCCATCGAGATTATTCTGCCTCCAGTCTTTATGCCATTTTCAAGTCCCCAAGGGATCAGATCTCGGATGCCAACTCAACATTTGTACTGTCATTGGGTTGCCCCCAAGCCACTTGTGCCCACCTGCCTTCCCACACCTTCACTATCCAGAAAAGGGGAAAAGCCTAAAGATGACACACGTTCCTCCCTACTCAGGCCTCCTCGGCGATGGCTTTGATTGTCTTATTTTTTTATAGGGGCCAAAGAGCGGTTGATTTTTTTTTTCAAAGTCTAGTATTTCTCTGAAGGTTCCACATCTCGACACAAGGTATTCATTCTTTTGGTCACTTAGGGATCTTCTAAGTCTGATATTAGTTTCAGAGAATTCAGACAAGTGAGAAACAATAATGTAGGAGTCAGCAAAGCAGAATTCAGAGACTTCAACCGATCAGTGCTGCTCTGAGAGGATCCAGTTAGAGACTCAGTGTCAGCTGTCAGAACTTATCTCACTCCTGTGAACTTTCAGGCTGGACTTAAAGCTGCCCAGTTTCTCCTGCAGGGCAGGAAACACTACCTCCTTTCAGCAGGCAGCTCATTAGAAAGCCGAACGGGCAAGCGATCCTGGCCTCTCCCGCCCGCTGACTGCTCTTCAGCATCCACGCAGTTGGAGTCGTGACTTTCTCAACCACGATCGAGGGTGATTTTTTTCTTAAATATCAAGCTGTTCTTTGAACAGGGAGTGCCATGAGTTTTTGTAACGTGACTGAAGTTGAGTTTAAGTAGGAAGCGCAGGAAGTTCCCAAGTGCCAGGTGTGTGTAGCTCAGAGACGCTTTTACGTGAGGTGTCTCTCACTGGGGGAGTTTCCAGGATCGTGAATAGACTGGACACAATCATCTCTCCCTTCCTATATGTCAAGCGCTCTTATAAAAAAAGACTGTGAGCAAATTTCCACCTAAATATTAATAATTCTGAAGAGGCAAAACTGTTGAATGCAAGTGATACCTACTGTTGAAGTAACCCATACATTTCTGATTCTCTTCAAAGATCAGGTGATACAACAAAATCTACAAGTCATTTCAAACAACACACAGGAATCAAACTTTGGTAAATCATTTCTGATGCACAATTAAATCTATTGTAGCACTCTTAATTATATGAAATGTCGATTCATCTTGAACGTATTATCAATTGCCTACCAAGAATTGGTATGGTTATCATTTCTGGGTCTATTGATTTTTCATCATGGCAACAGAAATTGTCATTAAATAGAATAAGATACAACTACATATCTTATTGTTTAAAAACATTCATAGACATAGTCATAAAGTTTGAATTTAAAGTTTTATTTTTGTAATTCAGTTGTATAGAAATGTTATGTAAATTCCTAAAATGCTCAATTCAGGTGGCATGATTTTTAGAATATTACCCTCTTCAAGATGAATATTTAGGTCTATTTCAGCTCTGATATTCTATTTTTACTTTCTTATTTGAAGTGAGGATTAAAAGAGAATGGCAAATTTTATTACAGCGGTAATAAATTTTCTTTTAGCTTAGATTTACATTTATCAGTAAAACTTGTCAGTGGGCTGGGTGCAGTGGCTCACATCTGTAATCTCAGCAGTTTGGGAGGCTGAGGTGGGCAGACCACTTGAGCCCCGGAGTTCCAGACCAGCCTGGGCAATGTGGTGAAATCCCAAAACCCCATCTCTACAAAAAATACAAAAATTAGCTGGATGTGGTGGGACATGCCTGTAGTCCCAGCTACTTAGGAGGCTGAGGTAGGAGGATCGCTTGAGCCCAACAGGTGCAGGTTGCAGTGAGCCAAGATTGCCCCAGTGCACGCCAGTCTGGGCAACAGTGAGACCTTGCCTAAAAAAAAAAAAAGTGTCAGTGAAGAAAGAAAACAAGACTTTTTATACTTGAACCAGGCTTATATTTTAAATTCCCAAAGAATTCTTCCCATGTTAATTATCACTCTTGAAAAGTACAGAAAGACATAAAATGCTCAGCTTATTTTGCTGATTTTGAAAATGAAACAATATCTTCTTGCCCTGAAATTATAGCATGTGGCTCATCCTCTTACCCATCCAGATTTCTATCTGGGTTAGAGTAGTCCATGCCTCAAGGAAGGCAGTGCAGCTTAATTTAAAATTGTTCAGCAAAGAATCCCATTATATATCACAAGAATCCCTTATCCTATCCTGGCCCTCCCCGATACCAGACTGAAAAGTATTCCATCGTCCAGAAGTAACAGGTCTGAGGTTTTTATTTCCAAGTGTATTTTCTGTGATGTTAGGGCTCATTGTTATGGAATAGTTTAGGATAATTTTCTCATCTCTACAGTAGCATGTGATTGAAGTCACAATTTGTTGCCACTTACACTGAGTATCTCCTAACATGCAATTTGGCACTAAATTATTTTTCTCTTTAGAAGTATATGAAGATTCTGAATTAAACCATTCATTAATTACACTGCAGTTTTCTTCTTTGACAACCTTCTATGAAGGACAGGATCAATTATTTAAATGCTTTGGTGGAGTGAAAAGGGAAAGGTACTTTGGATAAAAGCAGTATGAGGCCGGACATGATGGATCGCGTACTTTGGGAGGCTGGGGTGAGCAGATCACCTGAGGTCAGGAGTTCGAGACCAGCCTGGCCAACGTGATGAAACCTTGTCTCTACTAAAAATATACAAATTGGCCGGGTGTGGTGGTGCACACCTGTAGTCCCAGCTACTCGGGAGACTGAGGCATGAGAATTGCTTGAACTCGGGAGGTGGAGGTTGCGGTGAGCTGAAATTGCGCCACTGCACTCCAGCCTGGGCGACAGAGTGAGACTCTGTCTGGAAAAAAAAAAAAAAGCAATATGAGAGAATTCTAATGAAGGAGAATATTGATTACACTGACACATTTCACTTGGCATTTTACATTCTTAGACTTTGTGCTGCAAAATTATAAATAATGAAATTACTGGTATTCAGATACTCCAATAGCAAATTTATATTTTTAATCTGAAATTATTTACCACCATACAATGCTTGAAACTGTAATGAAATTTTATTCTTTTTTACTGCCTAGAGAGAAACCACTGGGGAAGCGCAAGATGAACAAAAAGCGGGGACATACTTTAAATTCTATTTATCTGCCTTCCTGTGCCTAACAGTTAAGCTAAATCAGATTCAACTGATTTTTCTAGTTACCTTTCATTTTGGATTTAGTGTGTGTACATTTCTTTTTTTTTTTTTTTTGAGACGGAGTCTCACTCTGTTGCCCAGGCTGGAGTGCAGTGGCACCATCTCGGCTCACTGTAAGCTCCGGCCTCAGCCTCCCAAGTAGCTGGGACTACAGGCGCCCACCACCACGCCCAGCTAATTTTTTTGTATTTTTAGTAGAGACGGGGTTTCACCATGTTAGCCAGCATGGTCTCGATCTCTTGACCTCGTGATCCACCCGCCTCGGCCTCCCAAAGTGCTGGGATTACAGGCGTGAGCCACTGTGCCTGGCCAGTGTGTACACTTCTTTATTCTTTGAAGTCAGGTTCTTAAAGGAAGTGATAAACTTCTTTGTCCTGAAATATCACAATCCTAGAAAGACCACTTACAAAAGACTCAAGTTGGTGACTAAATAGGCTTCTGTGTCCAGAAGGCCAGCTGGCCTTCCTGATCACCAAATAAGCATGGGGTAATTCCTCAAAATTTAAAGTTACTTCCTAGTTCTTACCAGGCAGAAATATGTAGTAACTAATCAAAGCAAAATGCTCCGTTACTAAAGTGATTTCTTTTTTCTTTTTTTTTTTTTTGAGACGGAGTCTCGCTCTGTCCCCCAGGCTGGAGTGCAGTGGCGTGATTTCTGCCCACTGCAAGCTCTGCCTCCCGGGTTCACGCCATTCTCCTGCCTCAGCCTCCCAAGTAGCTGGGACTACAGGCGCCCACCACCACGCCCAGCTAATTTTTTTGTATTTTTAGTAGAGACGGGGTTTCACCATGTTAGCCAGCATGGTCTCGATCTCTTGACCTCGTGATCCACCCGCCTCGGCCTCCCAAAGTGCTGGGATTACAGGCGTGAGCCACCACGCCCGCCCTTACTAAAGTGATTTCTAAGAAGTGTGAGGTAAGAATAATTTAAAAATAACTAGAGACACTAAATTTCTATTTCTATTCCTTGTATATGTGACTAAGATGCCAGATAAATGAGCCAAACGTTTTATGCAGCTAAATTTATTCTCACAACAAATTACATTTAAATGTGTAAAAGTGGTCAACAGGAAAAGGGGCGTAAAGGAAAACAAAGCGTTCTTTCAGGGGAAGCAAGCTGCTCCGGAGGCCAGGGACTACTGCTCACGATTGACACGGTGTGAGTGGGTATCTTTGCCCTGAAGCTGAAATTAAACTTTCTACTGGCCATGCGGCACACGTTAGATGTGTATTAGGTTAAGCCTGGCCAACTAGAGAGCGAAGGGGCTTGTTAGTTAAATTGTGCTAATATCAGTTAGGAAAGTGCTTGTCATATTGTGGCGAAATCTTGAGTTTGTGTTGCAATGCCTGGGACATGAACGGGCCATGAAAGTTCTGGGGCTTCCAGGCAATGGCCTTGTGTCAAGTCATCTTACAAGTGTCCATCTTGAAATCATAAAGTGGATTTAAAAAGAAGTAGCAGTGCCACAGTTTATCACCAAGAACTTATTTTAATGGAAATGGGTCTAGTGTCCCTTCATGCAACAAGACAGACGAACAAAAAACAATGGTCCTAATTAGCTATGAGTGATCTTATATCCAGGTGGAAACAAAGGGCATGTGGACATGTATATATCTCTTAGGTGAAATCACACATGTTGTGAAGGGTAGAAAAACGAAGCACCAAGCAGTGCTTTAGTCTGCAAAGGAAAGTTTTTAGCCATAGGCGTGTTGGCTAGTCATTCCCCTTGACACTGCGAAGGAGCAGATGTATGAGGTGGCAAGTCTGTGTCTATCTAGCTGCTTTTAAAAAATAAAAGGAACTTTAAGCATTTTGCCTTTTCTTCTACATATCCCAATAGAAATGTGACTATAAATCATTACAAAACCACTTTTTAGGCAATGTATAGTTCACTGAGATTACTTAGATCTGGATATACTGGGAGATAATATCCAGGAAAGATAATACATTAACACAATAATGCAGTATATTTCAGTAAAAATAGAATAAATAAAATAAAAATATTTTAAGCTGTATTTAACAGGTTAATTAAAAATATGGTAAGACATACAAGGCATCGTGAACATGGCTGCCTGTTTACCGAATCACAGATCTAAAGAATGCATAGATAGATAACTGAAGTGTCACTAAGATATCAGGTAAAACATTGGCATCCTTTCACAGACAAATACACACATACTTTCATACATACTTTTTGGCCATGGCAGAAAGTGTCTGAACATACTGTTTAACATAATTTTACAAAATTTGCATTTACCATACAATGCCATTTTCAAAACAAAACATCTGCAGTAAAGTTTTCAATATGTTATGTAAAGGCTATCATTCATCTTAATGCATCCTATAATTGCATATATAAATCAGTTTGCTACTTAAAGCTAGCTCAGAATTCTTGATCTTGAAAACAAGCAAATGTATGCCTTAAAAAAATGAAGAGGGGGTTCTGGTAGAGATTTCCAATATAAAAGTGGGTAATTTGTTTAGAATTTTGAAATTTATCACACTAAAACGTTTCACTACAGAGACCATGATGAAAGATCACTGTAAATGATTTCTGAACAGCTTTTCAAAGGGCACGGCAAGGATTTTCTTAATGCAGTGATTTCTTATGATGTCATTGGTTACTTCAGATCAGTAGTATTGGTGAAAAGTAGATCGCATTTCTAAAGTAGCATAGTTTTGTCATAACATTAGGGTGCTAAGACAATTCCAGTCCCCCTGCCCCCCACCCCTCATGAATTCTGAAGGAATGGCTGGTAGAAAAGCCACCCACTCATTCCATCATGATCTCTGGTGGCTAAGTACCATGAGTTAGGAATGTCTCTACCACAAGTAGCATCTGCAAAAGCTCGTAGATGGAACAGGCTGTGAATGTAGAATCCTGTCCTCTACCACACGTTTGAGGCACACTGTAGGAAAACAGTCCTGGACTTAGAGAAGGCAATGGCATCATCATTAATACCACTGCGTAAGGAATTTGGACATCTTTCTCCCACTCATATAGGGAATTCTAAGATTGCCTGACAATAGATCTTTCCATACCTGCTCTTCTTAGTATATGCCGAGTCGTTCTGGAACGGCTCTTCCTGACAGATATGGAGGCAGCATAACACAGCAAGTATGGGCGTCGGGAGCCGTGGGTCCTAGTCCTGGTTATCTCATGAACTTTGGTGAGATCTTAGGCCAGTGGGTTTAGCCTCTTGGTACTTCATATTTTTACTTCTAAAGTGTATTTAGTACCTTCTCTACCTTGTAAGGCTCAAATGTGATAAAAATGTGGAAATCATTTAGACAAGTACATAGCAGTGCATAAACATAAAGCATTACTTTTATAATTGGATGTTGTAAATGTTGATTTTAACATTAAAAAGAAGTAAACAAGACTAATATTGAGATTGATCACCTTAGCAACTTCCTTTTAAAACGACAATGTCAACAAGAGTCTAAATCTGTATGTCTTTACAGCTAAGTTTCTCATCTACATAAAAAGGAGCAGGAAAATGCTATTTTTGGGAAACTTGTTAAATAGTCCATTATTTCTATGTAGACTTTGCTCAGATATGAAAATTTCAAATCTTCAAAGTAAAAATGGAAAAAATATAAATTTAAAAATGTATCTAGTTGAGTCCAACAAATTCTAATATTAAATACATAAATTCAAGGAAAGGTTCAACCTAATGTAATTTGTTGCCATGGACAATAAATGATGGACAGACAGCTTTCTGGGCAAAAAGCATCAGAGGGGGACTGAGCTGGATGCAGAATTCCAGCAGAACCTTTACCTCTAGCACATGGACTAGCAAAAATAACATGGTGGTAGAAATCGAAAATAATCGTGCATGATGGAAATATCAGTGATATTTCCTCAACTTCAAATTGCATATCAGCTAGTTCTCAAACTAAGAATGAAAGGCTGATGAGGAGTATTTCATCTTAATGTTTATGTAGAGAATGGCCATAGTGAACTATAATTCTCTAGCTGCACCGTACAATATAAGGCAGAAGTTTGAAATATGTCCCACCCAAAATGCATTATGATTTTATTAATCTCTTTTAAAAATAATCAGTTTGAAAACCATCTGAAAAGAAAAGCTATGTTTTGTTCGATTTTAATTCCTCAAATTTAGTTTTTCATCAATTTTGAAGTTTCACTTTTTCCAACATCCCACAAACAGCTGTAGACATGAAATGGTGTCCATGTGTCAAAGAGCTTGTCAAGGAAAGCTGCCAGTTGGTTTCTATACTGATGCCAACAGCCAATTTTGTCAACCAACAGGTTCAATTTTATGAAAAATTAAAACACAAACTCGCCATCCTATTTTTACAGCAATTCAATGGTATCTGCTATGCAGTGCCTACTCCAATGTGGATAACAGGGCAAAGTGCAGTAGGACTTAAATGTTGCTTGTGACAGATCCAGCCAAGAAGACAGTGAAACTAACTCACGCATCATTCACTCCAAGGACGCAGCATTAGTTCACTAGGAGGGGTGTGGCCACATTCTTCTCTCTGTATGTGTGAAGTTAAGTAATGTTCACAATATTTACAATAAGAAAAAGACCTTCCACTGCGCATGATGTAACTTACAGCAAAAAAAATTATTCATGCTTCTTTTCATATCACATGATGGTGGCAAGACAAGAGAACATGCTTGTCTAACACTGCTTGGTTAAGGGTAAATTCTCTGAAGACAAAGCATCAGCAACTGGATGGAAGGTCGGATGGCAGAGTTCATTTTCTTTAGTGTAGCTAGTCAATTTTCAGGTAAATAGCCGAGTCTTTTCCCATGTGCAGCTATGGCGTTTCGGTGACAGGGCGTTTCTGTTTCAAAGTGTCAATGAGGGATAAGACCCCTCGTTTTACATTGGTTGTGACTCTTCTGGTCACTGAGTCCGCTGGCGGTGGAGGTGGTCGAACTTTCTGAGAAGGCGGCCTGGCTACCAAGCACTTCTGATATCGTAACTGAAATAAAACAAAACGTGTTTTAAGGTAATTAATGACATATTATTTCTTCTTCTTTAATATGACTTTAAGTCATCACCCATACATTGACTCCCAAAGGTTAATGACCTAGGTCCTAAACATAAATCCAAGAGTTATTTTTTTCTATATGTGAGTGCTTTAAATTCTCCTAAAATATTAGGCTCAACAAAGGGGTTTTGGCTTTTGCCACCCTTTCCTTCCATCCATTTCCACTCTCCACGTGTCCTCTATATTGACAGTCCGCAGCGAATACACCTCACAGTCAATGAGCTAATGAAACCAGAAAGCATTGGGAGAGAGTGTTACACTTTTCATCAGAGACATGCAGATCTAGGTGGGTACTCATGGCGCACTGACAGCACAGTAGAAAGGCATGGTTTGAATCTAAGGTCTATCACTTGTGAACCCCAGGCAAATTATTAAATCTTTCTGAGCCTCAGTTTCTTCAACTGTAAAATGGCTGAAGAAGGCACTGTTTAGAGAGGGTGTTATGATTAAATAAGGAATGCTGGTAATGCTTGAGGAACGCCTGAAATAGGTCTACCAACACAGAAGGCATTCAAAAACGTTTGTTTCCTTCCCTATTTCCTGTTTTAATTAAAAAGATGAGGTATTAAGATTTCGGGATACATTTTACATACAAGTCTAAATCTTTATGGATTAATTTTTAAAAATCCATTAGCACTGGCACAAGGGATAATTCCTGTTTTTCAGAAATATAACAATGTAGTCCACCTGGTTTTGCATAATGGGAAGGTAAGTAATTCTTTAAGATTAGATAAAAAGTTAAAAGTTATCAAAAAATTTTTTTTTGTCATCCAAACATTTAAAAATACAGTTGACCTGACCAGTCATGGTGTTTCACTCCTGTAATCCCAGCACTTGGGGAGGCCAAGGGAGGCGGATCACTTGGGCCCAGGAGTTTGAGACCAGCCTGGGGGACATGGTGAAACCCTGTCTCTACAAAAAAATACAAAAATTAGCCAGGTGTGGTGGCACACGCCTGTGGTTCCAGCTACTTGGGAGGCTGAGGTGGGAGGACTGCTTCAGCCTAGGAGGTCAAAGCTGCAGTGAGCTGTGAGTGTGGCCACTTCTCTCCAGCCCGGGCGACGGAGTGAACCCTGTCTCAAAATAAACAAATAATGAAAATACAATACAGCTGATCTTTGAACAACAGAGTTTGAACTGTGCAGGTCCACTTATATGAGGATTTTTTTCAACCAAACACAGACTGAAAATAGTATTCCCGGTTTGCAAAACCCAATTATTCACAGGGCAGAGTTTCCCTATACGTGGGTTCTGCAGGACCTGAATATGCAGGATTCTGGTATACTCAGAGGTCCTAGAATCAATCCCCTATGTATATACCAAGGCAGGACTGTCATTCCATGGCTTTTTAAAAAAAAATCAACTTAAATATTAACAGGCTCTTTAGTAATGGAACAGGCTGATGTCCCTGTAAGAAGCAAGACTCTGGGGGAAGGATATGGTGCAGTGTTCTATCATACCTTTTAGGCCACAAAACAACCCCTTTCAAATCAATCATATGAAAAATGATGATCGATTACATGTCTTCTCTGTGTAAGGTATCTTACTAGGCCCACATCACAACTCAAACCACACACATCTAAAGCACGGATTTATACATGGCAACCTGGGACTCTGGACTTGGAATTTCAAACCGTAGTCACACACATGCAGCGTGAATCAAAGCCGCACCTAAGTGTTGGATTTCATAAAGGATCCCTCTCTGTTCTATTCTAAATTTTGCCAAAATGTCTTCTGTTGGGCCTATACCACACAGCTGCAAAATATGCCTAAAAATTAAGTAGATTCAAAAGAATGTTAGTGTCAATAGATATTCACATGGTATAAATTCACATATGGATCTTTCACATGGAGAATCATGCAGATTTGAACCAAGAAGAAAGCCCCTGAGCCAGAAACACTGGATTCAGAGCAGGTGGGAGGGAAGAACAGTTTGATTTTACTAGTATGCCTTACGCTAGATTGGCTGAGCTGTGTCCACTCGTTGCAGTGATACAATTAAAATACGAAGCAAATGAGTAAAAGTTGTTTCCAAGAGGGAAAATGAATCTGAGAATCAGAAAACCAGCTGTAGCCAAGAGATAAAGCTCATTGTCGTTATCACTTAAAACGTGTAATTAAGTCTGAAAGCCATTCATTTTATGACTAAAACCATCTGCTATCATTTGTTGCAACTTCATAAAATACCAAAATAGTCGTCATCCATTTTCGCTTGGCTGAAATCTCCCATTTTCTATTTTCTTCACAGATCTCCTTTATCTCATCAACTCCCTGCACCTGGTCAGCGGGTTTACCTGACTCCTCTACTGTCCCTGCTCCCCTGAACCCCAGCCCTGCTCCTGCATATTCAGGGTGTCTGAGTTAGAATCCTGGCCCCACAGTTCTTGGGGGAAGTTAGCCAGTCTCACAGAGGATGGTGTAAGTGTGACACCAGATAACAAGTGTCTAACGCCAGCCTTCCCTTCTCCCTCCTTCCTGCTCTGTTTCAAATGATAAAGGTCAAGTGGCTCTTTTCTGTGCCCCACCTTTGCCATCTGCTCTCCCACCTCATCCTTTTAACATTTTTGTTAGACATAGGGCCGTTCTATGTTGCCCAGGCTGGACCTGGGCTCAAGGGGTCCTCTCACCTCAGCCTCCCGAGTAGCTGGAATTACAGGTGCAAACTTTCCCTTCATTCATAACCTCACAATATGCTGTATGGGGGAGTTGGGGGCGGTTAGAGAACTCCCTTCCCTTCCCTAAGCTCCACCCATTCTTGGTTCTCAGCATCTTCTGGACTATCCCAAAGTAAAAGGCCTCTAACTAATTCAGAGGTGAAGTCCCTCCCCTTGGCTTTTTTTTTTTTTTTTTT
>NW_012103366.1:1018606-1033337 GCF_000951045.1 Mandrillus leucophaeus
GGAGTGAACCCTGTCTCAAAATAAACAAATAATGAAAATACAATACAGCTGATCTTTGAACAACAGAGTTTGAACTGTGCAGGTCCACTTATATGAGGATTTTTTTCAACCAAACACAGACTGAAAATAGTATTCCCGGTTTGCAAAACCCAATTATTCACAGGGCAGAGTTTCCCTATACGTGGGTTCTGCAGGACCTGAATATGCAGGATTCTGGTATACTCAGAGGTCCTAGAATCAATCCCCTATGTATATACCAAGGCAGGACTGTCATTCCATGGCTTTTTAAAAAAAAATCAACTTAAATATTAACAGGCTCTTTAGTAATGGAACAGGCTGATGTCCCTGTAAGAAGCAAGACTCTGGGGGAAGGATATGGTGCAGTGTTCTATCATACCTTTTAGGCCACAAAACAACCCCTTTCAAATCAATCATATGAAAAATGATGATCGATTACATGTCTTCTCTGTGTAAGGTATCTTACTAGGCCCACATCACAACTCAAACCACACACATCTAAAGCACGGATTTATACATGGCAACCTGGGACTCTGGACTTGGAATTTCAAACCGTAGTCACACACATGCAGCGTGAATCAAAGCCGCACCTAAGTGTTGGATTTCATAAAGGATCCCTCTCTGTTCTATTCTAAATTTTGCCAAAATGTCTTCTGTTGGGCCTATACCACACAGCTGCAAAATATGCCTAAAAATTAAGTAGATTCAAAAGAATGTTAGTGTCAATAGATATTCACATGGTATAAATTCACATATGGATCTTTCACATGGAGAATCATGCAGATTTGAACCAAGAAGAAAGCCCCTGAGCCAGAAACACTGGATTCAGAGCAGGTGGGAGGGAAGAACAGTTTGATTTTACTAGTATGCCTTACGCTAGATTGGCTGAGCTGTGTCCACTCGTTGCAGTGATACAATTAAAATACGAAGCAAATGAGTAAAAGTTGTTTCCAAGAGGGAAAATGAATCTGAGAATCAGAAAACCAGCTGTAGCCAAGAGATAAAGCTCATTGTCGTTATCACTTAAAACGTGTAATTAAGTCTGAAAGCCATTCATTTTATGACTAAAACCATCTGCTATCATTTGTTGCAACTTCATAAAATACCAAAATAGTCGTCATCCATTTTCGCTTGGCTGAAATCTCCCATTTTCTATTTTCTTCACAGATCTCCTTTATCTCATCAACTCCCTGCACCTGGTCAGCGGGTTTACCTGACTCCTCTACTGTCCCTGCTCCCCTGAACCCCAGCCCTGCTCCTGCATATTCAGGGTGTCTGAGTTAGAATCCTGGCCCCACAGTTCTTGGGGGAAGTTAGCCAGTCTCACAGAGGATGGTGTAAGTGTGACACCAGATAACAAGTGTCTAACGCCAGCCTTCCCTTCTCCCTCCTTCCTGCTCTGTTTCAAATGATAAAGGTCAAGTGGCTCTTTTCTGTGCCCCACCTTTGCCATCTGCTCTCCCACCTCATCCTTTTAACATTTTTGTTAGACATAGGGCCGTTCTATGTTGCCCAGGCTGGACCTGGGCTCAAGGGGTCCTCTCACCTCAGCCTCCCGAGTAGCTGGAATTACAGGTGCAAACTTTCCCTTCATTCATAACCTCACAATATGCTGTATGGGGGAGTTGGGGGCGGTTAGAGAACTCCCTTCCCTTCCCTAAGCTCCACCCATTCTTGGTTCTCAGCATCTTCTGGACTATCCCAAAGTAAAAGGCCTCTAACTAATTCAGAGGTGAAGTCCCTCCCCTTGGCTTTTTTTTTTTTTTTTTTTGAGACAGGGTCTCACTTTTTCACCCAGGCAGAGGTGCAGTGGTGCAACCTCAGCTCACTGCAACCTCTGCCCCCAGGTTCAAGCAATCCGCCCACCTCAGCCTCCCTGAGTAACTGAGTTGACAGCTGCATGCCACCACACCCGGCTAATTTTTGTATTTTTTGGTAGAGATGGGTTTCACCATGTTGGCCAGTCTGGTCTCAACCTCCTGACCTCAAGTGATCCACCCGCCTCAGTCTCCCAAAGTATTGGGATTACAGGAGTGAGCTACTGCACCCAACCTCCTCGGTTCTTTATCTACCACCATTTTCCACAAAAGAAAACCTAGCTGGGCATGGTGGTGCTCCCCTGTCATTCCAGGGAGGAGTTCAAGACCAATCTAGGGAATACAGCAAGACTCCATCTCTTAAAAAAAATAGCGGGGAGGGGCAGGCCTCTCCTGTCCTGAAATAAACACATGAACAAACCCTCCAATGCTACCCGCCCTTCAAGCTCCCCCTCACTGGCAAACTTTGTAAGTTATCTGCTTTTAGGGCCTCCAGGTCTTTTTCTTCCCAGTTACTTCTCAATCCAGCACAGTCTCATACTTATTTTTCTTGTTTATTTTTTTGAGACAGGGTCACGCTCTGTCACCCAGGCTGGACTGCAGTGGTGCCATCACAGGTCACTGCAGCCTTGATCTCCTGTGTTTGAGCCATGCTCCCACCTTAGCCTCCTCAGAAGCTGGGACTACAGGCATGTGGCACCGGCTGAAAGTGAAGATCCTCATACTTTTATTTACAGCACTTTCTACACTGTAACAGAGTTTGGGTTTCTGTGTCTCGCCCACTAAACCTGAGCTCTACGATGCAAGGATTGTATCTCAGTCATGCCGAACGCCCTAGATTCCAGCCCGCAAGTGTGAGGCTGAATTAAATGAAGCACAGGGCTTCACATGCAGCAGTTCTCCCCCAACCAGGCAGCTCGGCGCCTCTCAAAGCCTCTGCTCCTGTTTGTTCCCAACGCTGCTCTCCTGGCGTGGACACTCCTCCTCTCTCCCACCTGCAGAAGGTAACTGGCCTCCTGCCTGATCGCCACCTCAGCCTTGTTCCTCCAACCTATCCTTTACTTTGTCGTCTTCTTTTTTTTGCTGGATACTCTTCTAAAATCTAAATACAGGCTGGGTGCGGTGGCTCACGCCTGTAATCCCAGCACTTTGGGAGGCTGAGGTGGGTGGATCACCTGAGGTCAGGAGTTTGAGACCAGCCTGGCCAACATGGTGAAGCCCTGTCTCTACTAAAAATATAAAAAATTAGTCGGGTGTGGTGGTGGGCGCTTGTCTTCCCAGCTACTTGGGAGGCTGAGGCAGGAGAATCACTTGAACCCGGGAGGCGAAGGTTGCAGTGAGCTGAGATCGCACCACTGCACTCCAGCCTGGGCAACAAGAGCAAAACTTCATCTCAATAAATAAATAAATAATAAAATCTAAATACAATCAATTCAATCCCCAGTTTAGCGATCCCTGCTGAAGAAAATCAGGCCTCCACACACCATCCTAAGCCCACCATGATCCGGACTGCACCTCCTTCCACTCGGGCCCAGCACCCAACCTGCTGCTAGAACACACCTGCCCATAGGCTCTGGTGCCCACACTCATACAGCACCCTCATTTTTTTCTGAGATGGGTTTCCCTCTTGCTGCCTAGGCTGGAGTACAATGGCGTGATCTCGGCTCACTGCAGCCTCTGTCTCCCGGGTTCAAGTGATTCTCCTGCCTCGGCCTCCTGAGTAGCTGGGATTACAGGGATGCACCACCATGCTGGCTAATTTTGTATTTTTAGTAGAGACGGGGCTTCTATATTTGGTCAGGTTGGTCTCAAACTTCTGACCTCAAGTGATCCGCCTGCCTCAGCCTCCCAAAGTGCTGGGATTACAGGCGTGAGCCACTGCGCCCAGCCCAGTTCCCTCATTTTTATTTGCAGTGTCTGGCGTAAGAGAGGCACAAAGGACATATCATGGAGGAATAATGAGGTGTTCTTGTTTGTTTCCAAGTATCCATGTGGTGTAAAGAGCCCTGGCTTTGTCATCTGGCAGACTTGGGGCTGAATCCAGGCTCGGCTCTGTCACCGACAAGCCCTGGGGCCCATTCTCTAACTTTTCTCTCTATTTTCTCATAAATAAAATAGAACTAACAACTACCTAACTGAGTTAATCGATATAAATAAAATGTATAAGAACAGTGTACAGAAACCAATCACTGGAAATAAAAGTCATTCAATGTATTGATTTTTAAAGTGCTGAATTGAATCCAAACAGTACCAACTCATGCATGACCAACATTTCACGTATGAAATTGATCTGGGATCAAGGATTGACAGTCGTCAAGCTGGTGGTTGTGAAGCTCGTTGGAGCCTCTATCTGGCCCACTTCTTTCAGGAGTCCTGGCCTTTTGAGATGTAATCTGTTTCTCATAACTGATTCTGGCCCTAGGAATGACAGCGTTATAAAGTAAAGCATTACTTTAGGGATAGGGTTTTTTCCATTTCCGTGAGTGATTCTGCTCTAATGCATGGCATATTAGAGATGAGCAGAGGCGGGAGGGCTCAACAGCCTGTACCGGGATTACTCACCATGCAGGCGGCCTGCACGGCCTCAGACACGTTACCAGCATTAGGCTCGCACCAGAAAACGTGGCACTCAAAGCGCTGGTTCCCCGTGTCCATGATGAAGGCAAATGTGTGGACATCCTTCCCGACACCCATGAAGGACAGGAATCGCACACGACATTCCACTAAGACTTCCTCTTCATTCTGCAGGAGACATTATGCGGCATCCAATCAGGAGGCGCCAGGATCAGGCTTAGAGTGGCAGCACATAGGAACTGGCATTCAGAAAGTATAGCCAGGCCAATTCAGAAAGGACCTGTGTTTTTCTCAAAAAGCGGAACCTTGCCAAACGTCTGAAGAGGCCATCACTGTGTGGCTGCCCTGTTCCGGAGGTCATTCTTGCTCTGAACTGCACTGCTGTCATGGGCTGTGATGTGCGTCCCATTCTCCATTATTGCATGTGGCTGTGAGTTCACGGTCGGGAGGAGCGATGCCGTCTACACTTGTTACATCTAGCCCAATACAGGACACCTGGTGGCCCAAAACCCATTTGCCCAAGTAAACCCCCAGAGCACCAGAAAAAAGGGATTCACGGTGTCTTTCTTCGTCCAGTGATTCTTACCCAAACTAAACAACACATTGAATCACATTTCCATCTAAAACCATATAAAACAAAAAGCTGCCAAATCAACAAAAAGTTGTCAAATTGTTTTTTTCTTTTCTTTCTGGCAAACTGGTGTCCATCTGGGATCCATATGAGGCAGCTAAAGAAATGTTCAGAATTCTTTCTTATAGGGATGAACACTACATCCTTTGCAAGAACCATATGCAAGTTCTGAGTTAATAAACACATCCAAAATGTTGACTTTTGGATCATTAACATCTTGACTTATTAAATATTCACTCTGGTGCCTTGGGAGTGTTTAATGAGCAAAGTACGCTAGTGTGAGAGGTTGGGAAGTTTTCTCAGGAGGAAGGAGGCTGTGGTGGAGATCTGGGTAAGGGTCAGGTAGGCAGAGGGTGGAGCATGGAGGGTGCAGTGCTTGCGATGACGCTGGGGTGGGGAAGGGCGGGACCTGCTTGAAGAGCGGAGGAGAGCTCAGCATGCCAGCTGGAGGCAGGCAACGCGCACCCTGCTCCTCTCTCCAGGGTGAACCGGGCGGCCGTGCAGCAGGCTGATGGCTGGTGGTCTTTCCGTGGCAGGTGCTTCACAGAGGCAGAATAGAAAAGTAGGCTCGAGTCTGGGCCAGGCTGCCTGGATTTGAGTCCTGATCCCATTGCTTCCCACTGTGTGAGGCTGGGCAAATGACTGAGCCTCTCTATGCTTCAATTTTTTCAACCACAAAACTGGGATAATTTGGGCTGAGGCTAATGTGGCCTCTCTCAAGACAGCCAGTAGCTCCTTCTGCTACCGAGAGAGTCACAGGGCTCTCCCGAATGGAAGCATCTTCTGCTTCCCAGCCCCAGATCACACAGCCCAGGCAACACGGGCGCCCTGAGAGTGAGCGACGGCTAGCCTCACACTGTCACCTCTAGCAAACAACTTGTCTCCGGAAGTCATGAGGAAGACAGAATCAGGAGCACCAGAAGAGAGGTTTCTCAGACCACAGGAAAACAGAGGTACGCACAGATTTAGACCCAGACAAAGGGCCAAATCTTTCAAATGCAGGCCATCTTAATCAAGGACGCACAACTCCAGCCTTGACTATGTTCCTAAGTTCCACAGAAAACCACTGTATCTTATACTTACTGTAACCCAGACATGCCAATGCCATCGAAGATTCCTTCTCACCTTTTCACTGATGACAGTCACAGTGGCATCGGCCACATTCATGTTCACTGACAGCCAATCCTCCTTGTTGGATGAGGTCATGAGATTTTCTATGGCACTATTCAGAATGTCCATTCCTGGGGACAGAAAAGGATAATTTAAAGTGTCCTAAAGCCACTTACCACACTCAAATGTGGGCCCAAATCACCAATAACAGCTACACCCAGACTGATCTTTTTTAATAAAAGCCAGGACACTTCATTCTCATGTTTGCGCAACAGGAATGAAATACCAGCTTTTGGCTGGGCGTAGTGGCTCGTGCCTGTAATCTCAGCCCTTTGGGAGGCTGAGGCAGGATCATTCGAGGTCAGGAGTTCGAGACCAGCCTAGCCAACACATTGAAACCCTGTCTCTACTAAAAATACAAAAATTAGCCGGACATGATTGCTTGAACCCAGGAGGCGGAGGTTGCAGTGAGCTGAGATCACACCACTGTACTCCAGCCTGGGCAAATGAGTGAGACTCTGTAAAAAAAAAAAAAAAAAAAAAGAAAAAAAAAAAAAAAAAAAAAGAAAGGAAAGAAAGAAAGAAAGACAGAAAGACAGAAAGACCAGCCTTTTCAGTAGGAAAGGAGAGTCAGGAGAAGCTCCAGGCACCTGGTGCTGACACGCTGGCTATATAAGCAGACCACGGCCCTTCAGCCTCTCCCCACCCTCGCCATCTCTCGGCTCCTTTACAGTGGGTCCCCCCCTTCAGAGGGGCCCTTTTGCCGGCTGCTCCCAGTTTTTCTGGGGGATAGGGGTGGGAGTGACAACTTTCTGGAGGTATCATTCACATGCAATTCACTCATGTAATGTGTACAATCCAGTGGATTTTAGTACATTCACAGAGTGCAACCATCACCATCATCAATTTTTTTTTGAGACAGGGTGTTGCTCTGTCACCCAGGCTGGAGTGCAGTGGTATGATCACAGCTCGCTGCAGCCTTGACCTCCCAGGCTCAGGTGATCTTCCCACCTCAGCCTCCGGAGTAGCTGGGAGTACAGGTACATGCCACCATGCCCAGCTAATTGTTTAAATTTTTTTTTTTTTTTTGTAGAGATGAGGCTTTGCCACGTTGCCTGGGCTGGTCTTGAACTTTAAGCAATCCACCTGCCCTGGCTTCCCAACGTGCTGAGATTACAGGTGTGAGCCACCATGCTGGACCTACCGTAATCAATTTGACAACATTTCATCACCCCAAAGAGAAACCCCGTACCTGGCAGGGGTCATTCTCCATTTCCCCCTGCCCTCCAGCCTCTAGCCCAAGGCAACCCTTACCTACTTTCTGACTCTAGAGATCTGCCTATTGTGGACGTTTCGTATGAACGGAATCACACAGTACGCAGTCTTTTGGGACTGACTTCTCTCATAGCATGTTTTCAGGCTTCATCCATATATGCTATAGCACACTTCAGTCCTTCACTCCTTTGTATCACCAAATAAAACTCCGCTGTATGGAAGTATCGCCTGTTATTTATCTAACTGTCAGTGGATTTGTCAGGACATTTGGGTGGTTTCGCTTTTTGACTCTCATCAATAATTCTGCTGTGAACATTTGCATACACATTTTTGTTCATTTCTCTTGGGTCTATGCCTAGGCACTGAGCTGCTGGTTCTAAGGTAACTATGTTTCACCTTCTGAAGAATGCCAGACTGTTTTCCAAAGCAGCTGCACCATCTTACAGCCCCCAGGCAGTGTATGCGGCTTGCGATTTCTCCACAGCTTTTTAACCCTGGTGAAGGCTCCATCTCCCAGTCTCCTTTTGGCTTGGTATAGCCCAGCAACTACATTCTGCCACCGGGAAGTGAGCTGAATGCTGTGTGTGCCACTACTGTGTCACTCCTTGACAGCATGAAGCCTCCACAGCCCTCTCTCCTGGCCCGCCAGCTGACGAGACACGAAGCAGGTGTCCCGGCCTCAGAGATGGAGGCCTCGTTTCACAGCAGCAGAGCTTCCACAGCCCTGGCTCACACAGCTCTAGACTTCTGGGCACACAAGAAATCCATGTCTGTATTGCTAAAGTCCTGTACGCTGGGGATGGCAGGTCAAAGCAGCAGGGCCTGTCCCTCTACTGATCTTTTGATCGGGACCGTTTATGTTCTCTGGCAGGTGACAGGGTGACAGCTTGATTCAAGACAAGGCACGAGAGTAAACAGCCGACCTCACCCTCCTTGGAGGGAGGGCGAACGCCTCCTGTGAGCTCCCGCACACTTGCAAAGTGGAAAGACAATAAACGTTTCACATACCGACTGGTTTGTCTACAGGTAGCATGCCCAGGTACTGCACGTGGAACTTCTGGACCAGCTCAGTCTTTGGTGTTGGAAAATCTACTACAGGGAACAAAAGCAACACATCTTTCTCAGTGGTTCCAACACACATGTACACAAGAGCCGTAGCTCTGCATCATCAGAATGCTCAGGACACCCCCTGTGCCATAACGCCCTATGTTTCTGGATGGAAATGTAGCAACTTTCTACAAGAGCAGCATTACTCCACATAGTGGGGCTCTGTCAAAATCCTGTTCAACTTTCAAGACAGGAATGCATTTGAAAGCAGGAGGTGGCATCTCTGTGTTAAAGCTGCTACCGTCTCTTTGATGTGTATTACGTAGCAGCTTTTGGTGTCCTATTTAATTAGGTGTGGTTGATGCCCACAGAAAATGCAATCTCAAAGGGCACAACCAGAGACACAGGAAAATAACTGAGTTCCCTCAGTACTCAACCCATGTTTTCTTTTTCTTTTTTTTTTTAGAGACAGAGTCTTGTTCTGCTGTCCAGGCTGGAGTGCAGTGGTGCGGTCTCAGCTCACTGCAACCTTCACCTTCAACCTTCATCACCTGAGAATTGCTGGGTTCTAGCAATTCTCCTGCCTCAGCCTCCCGAGTAGCTGGGACTACAGGTGCACGCCGCCACACCCGGCTAAGTTTTTGCATTTTGGTACAGACGGGGTTTCACCGTGTTGCAGAGGCTGGTCTCGAACTCCTAAGCTAGGGCAATCCACCCACCTCAGCCTCCCAAAGTGCTGGGATTACAGGCATGAGCCACCACGCCTGGCCCATGTTTTCTGTTTTTAAGATTAGTCAAGTATAGTAGTGGGAAGGGGAGAAAGAGGAGGACAAGGAGGTTGATCTGTAACTGGCTGAACCATCAATTGAGGTAACTCACTACCTTCAGACCAGCCCAACCCACGTGTTTTTAAACTAGCTGGGATTCTTACCCCAGGTTGCACATGAGTTATAATAGGAAGACAGTATTCTTAGAACAAAGAACATAAAATACAAAATAAAATGAAAACAAAGGCAAAAACTAAAGACAATATTCTTTAATCTTGTCCAGTAACAACAAAACTCATTCTGGCTTTGTGCCTAACCCTAGTGATGCAAAATCAACTCTGCGCCTCTGTGGGGCCCAGCGTGCAGGCTCAAACCGTGCTGAGCTGAATGTGCTCTTTAAGGAGACTGGAAATGCCAGAGAACCATGTGAGAGCCTTCAGTCCTGGACCGGGGCACAGGGCCACAATGAGGACAGGAGGTGCCGCTGACTTACCTTGCAAAGGGACGTCGAGGTTCGCATTGGCCCTTTCCTGTAAGGAGCTGCAGGCCAGGGCTTTGGCATTCTTCCGTTCAGCCATAATCTAAGGGGGAAAAAGCACAGCTTTGGAGTGTGGGTTCAAGCCCCCATGTCTTCAGTTATTCCAGCCCGTAAAGTGTCTAGGTCGATTTCACTTCCAAGTTAGATCAGCTTGAGTCTACTGCCTGAAATTCCACCCTGTATCTCTGGGCTACATATTTTGTGGAGGAATTCTGCTAATTTTCTCTGGGGATGATAGGTGAAAAACTATTCCTCAGAGTAGCAGTCCCCTGATTGCTTGGAATGGACTTTTTCCATTCACCAGGCTCCCGCCTCTACTAGAAACAACTCAAACGAGTCTCCCTGGTCTTGCATGGACCCTGCCGGCCCACAGTGGCCAGCGGCAGCCACAGCAATGGCTTCTTCCGGTGCTTCCAAATGCCACCCTTTGAAGACAGAGTACATGGGTTCAAACTACACTTCTGCCACTTACTAGCTGTGTGACCTCGACCTTGGGCAAGTGACCTGACCTCCACTGTCTCGACTGCACATGGAGGTGATCATAGTATTTGTCTCAGACGGTAGTTCTGAGGATCACAAGTGGGTGTGTAAGCACAGGGAAGGCCCAGACAGCATAAGTGCTGAGAAATGTTCCCTGATGACATGCTTTGGCTGTGTCCTTACCCAAATCTCATCTTGAATTGTAGCTCCCTTAATTCCAATATGTTATGGGAGGGACCTGGTGGAGATAACTGAATCATAGGGGCAGTCTCCCCCGTACTGTTCTCGTGGTGGTAAGTCCCACGAGAGCTGATGGTTTTATCAAGGGTTTCCCCTTTCACTTGGCTCTGATTCTCTCTTGCCTGCCGCCATGTAAGACTTGCCTTTCACCTTCCACCATGATTGTGAGGCCTCACCAGCCACATGGAACTGAGAGTTCATAAAACTTCTTTTTCTTTATAAATTACCCAGTCTTGAGTATGTCTTTATTAGCAGTGTGAAAACAGACTAATGCACCTGCCATTTCTGCTGTTATCCTCAAACTGCTCTAAATTGCTTCTCTTCTGTAAAGGACACCGATGCCTGCTTTACTTAAGAGTAAAGCACTTTATACTCCTGTTCTCCACCAGTTACATATGGTGCTGTGGGTTTAGGGACTGAAAGAAGCCCACCCTTTAGTGACCTCAAAAGTAACTTGGATCTTCATTCCCAGACTAAGTTTTCCATTCCAAGTGGATTGAAAGTCATTTCCACCGCAGACCTCCACTCTGCCTATCTCCAGATCCATGCCCGGGGCAGCGAGCAAGAGGGCTGCTGACAAGAATAAAATCAAGTGTTTCCTGCACACTTATTCTGTGCCAGGCCATGTTCTGGGGGCTTTATGCCACAATAAAGCTCCATAAAGGCAAGGACTTTTTTTTTTTTTTTCCTGTTTTGGTCATTGTTCTCTCCCCAGTGCCTTTGATGGTGCCTGGCACATAAATGGCATTCCATTCTATGTGTTGCATGAATGAAAGAGAAACGAAATCCAGGGAGCAGGCTGCAATGCTGCAAACGGCAGCAACACCCCAGTCTCATCAATGCAAGAATGTGAACATGGGCTGGAATAAACATGGTGATCTCAAGACCAGTGTCCATCCTGCACGTCCCCATCATGTGAGTCAGAGCAGCAGACTGGGGCGTTCTTTCATTCTGAGGCTGGGGACAGCTCCCTGTCCCTGCCCCTGTCCCTCCCTCAGGCACCATGGCTTGCACCTCCTGCCGGGTAACAGGCTGGGCCAACCCCTGGCCTGGGTTGGGTCTTGCCAGCTAAGGAGGAATTGTGGGAGTGACGCTCGGTTATGATGTCAGCCTGAATCAGAAAGGTGACATTCAACAGAAGGGATGGCAAAATTCTGCATTTAAATTCAAGAAATTAAGCAAGTCTGGGGCATGGAACAGGCCTGGCTGAAGGAAACTTGTGTCAGTGTCTTGGGGGTTCCGCTGCCACCATGTGAAGAGAAATCAGGGGGTGATGTGGTTGCCAAGAACATCGAGCACCACAATAGTGTATCCATGGAGGTCAAAAGACAGAGCAGCCCCTGGTCTGCTGTCCGCTCACTTTTGGAATACTGTGTTCATCTGGGGGATCCAAAAAGAGTGTGCCCAGAAAACGATGGTTAGGGGCCTAGAATAGCCATGCTACCCAAAGGTGGCTGCAGAGATGGGGTGGGGGATCTGGAGAGGGAGGAAGTCAGGGGCAAGAAGACTCAACGACAGATGCTTGTCCAGCGCCTCTAAAACACACAACACATGGCGAAACACAGCAAGGTTTTAAGTGTCTAAAGAGCTGGCCAGCAAAGAGAATGGGGGACCTTTCTCTGCTGCTACAGATGGCAGATCTCCAGTCAGTACCTGGAGGTTCCAAGAGGAAGATTTTGGGTCAACGTAAAGAAGAAATCTGTAACAGCCAGAGCTGCGCAGTAATAGAACCTCCTCCTGAAAAGTAAGAGACTCCATCTGTGGGAGTCTATGGGCGTGCAGGGCAGAGGGTGGGGGGATGTCTGCAAGGGGGCTGTTATGCTTGTGGGAGGCGGAGGCTGGACTGCTGACGCCAGACTATTTGTTCTCATTCTGAGGCTCTGTGACTCTGGTTAAGGAGGCGGGACCCTCACTAGCATGAGACATGAGACAGGGACCGCAGTCTTGCCTCCCAGCTGGACGGGGAGCTTCTACGGGACACTGTGTGTCCTCAGGAAGTCCGTGTGTGTTAACGGCAACCCCTAGCTCCCTGCATTTGCAGAAACCCCGGATGGTTTCTTGCCACCTCCTTTCCTGTAGCCTTTTTCTCTACCCACATTGACCTCAGGTCAGATGGCCCTGCCTCTGGAAAATCCACCTTGACCCCTTTTCCCTGTTTTCCGGGGTGTACGTATCTCTGTCATTGTTGTGCCTACCAGAGATATATGTTTCCAGGCTGCGGGAGGGACTACGGTTCTATTCATTTTGTGCAGATGGAGTGCTACTCAGCGCGATGCCTGGCCTGCAGCAAGAATACTTCAACGACTCTGGCTGAACAGTCTGCCTACTTCTCCCTGAGCTTACTGCAGGTCGATGTGCCCCCTCCCCTGCCCTTCCACGTCCCTTCATGCAGTAAGAAAAAAAGAGCAAGGCGGCCCGCACTGCCCTGACGCGCCTCACCTTGGAGCAGATCTCGTGGAGACTTGTGGCAATGGCTTTTGCTGGTGTGTCACATCGAAATACATGACATTTCAGAATTCTTGTATCTTTATCTCTTGCTACATAAGCAAAATCCCTGTGCAAGCAAAATGTATCAGGACATTAGTAAGAGAAATTGATTACCAACACATACTTTAGTTATGAAGTTAACTGAGCTAGCAGCCAGCGTGTCAATGGTAAACAATGTATGCAATGATTAAAAGAAAATTTAATTTCAACAACTTCCTAACATATAGGTTTATGACAATTAGAAATTGATTTCTGAGTAAAATACCTACAATGTGGGATACATGCAGTGGCTCACATCTGTAATCCCAACATTTTGAGAGACCAAGGTATGATGATTGTTTGAGGCCAGCAGTTTGAGACCAGCTCTTGAACCAGGCAACATAGTAAAACCACTGTCAAAAAAAAAAAAAAAAAAAAAGGCCAGGTGCAGTGGCATATACCTGTAGTCCCAGCTATTCTGGAGGGTGAAGTGGGAGAATTGCTTGAGCCCAGGAGTTTGAGGTTGCAGTGAGCTATGATCATACCACTGCGCTCTAGACTAGTCAACAGAGCAAGACTCTAAAAATTTTTTTAAAAAGACTGTGCGTGGTGGCTCATGCCTGTAATCCCAGCACTGGGAGGCTGAGGCAGGTGGATCACTTGAGGTCAGGAGTTCGAGACCAGCCTGGCCAACACAGTGAAACCCTGTCTCTAGTAAAAATACAAAAAAATTAGCCAGGTATGGTGGCGGAAACCTGTAGTCCCAGCTACTTGGGAGGCTGAGGGAGGAGAATGGCGTGAACCTGGGAGGCAGAGCTTGCAGTGAGCCGGGATCAGGCCACTGCACTCTAGCCTGGGCGACCTAGCAAGACTCTGTCTCAAAAAAACAAAACAAAACAAACAAAAATTAGCTGGGCATGGTGATGGGCGCCTATAATCCCAGCTATTTGGGAGGCTGAGGCAGGAGAATCACTTGAACAACCCGGGAAGCAGAGGTTCCGGTGAGCCGAGACTGTGCCACTGCACTCCAGCCTGAGTGACAAGGGCGAAACTCTCTCTGAAAAAAAAACCTACAATAACTTCAAAACCCAGTCTGTTGAACTCTTGGAATCTCTAACAACCCTTAGTGCACACTGAATTTCACAGATCCCTTCTGTCTAGTGTAACACCATGTTATGATTAGAGAACACAAAGGCTTGAGGAACACATGAATCGCATGATGATATAATGACACGGACCGTGGTGCGAACAATAGGTGCTGATGTATACACATGTGCACAGACAATAGGCGCTGATGTATACACATGTGAACAGACAATAGGCGCTGATGTATACACATGTGTACAGACAATGGGCCAGCCCACGGCTGACTGAGACAGCTGAAGGGCAATCACAGGGAGTCAGAACACAGACACCATGGACTAGCAGTCCTATCAAAGGCCTTTGATTGTGTTAAACACGTCTCAGACTCCAGATCTCAGAGCGACGGCAGTGGCGGCGCATTATTTACTGCTTGCTCAGACACCTCGGTGAGCATGCCGCTGACGGGTGTTTGCGTTTGTTCTACTGATAAAAAGGATACTGACTGTGACATCACTTGGATTCAAAACAACCATGCGATACGACTATATTTCTTAATGTTAACATTGGAGGACAGTGGTTCAAAGATGAAAGTGTTTTTACATATATATATATACACGTTATATATATGATATATAGGTTATATATATGTTTTATATATGATATATATGTTTATATATGTTATATA
>NW_012103366.1:1037847-1039933 GCF_000951045.1 Mandrillus leucophaeus
TCTCGGCCTCCCAAAGTGCTGGGATTACAGGCTTGAGCCACTGTGCCCAGCCCCAAGTTATTTCTCTTAAGGTAAGACCTGGCAGCCTTTTCATAGACTATGATGGATACTTTCCCCAAGATAGCCTTGGCAGCCTTGGGAAAGGACAGGGATTTACAATGGCAGGCAACTGGCCATCGTGAAGGTCCGGCCGGAAAACCCTGCCTCACAACCTCACCTCGCCATGCCCCAGGTAGCCCTGCAGTGGGACTCCCTAAGCCCAGGCTCCAGCTCAGCGGCACCTCACCTGGCTGCCCCATGATGCTTTAACCACGGGCTGTCCACACATGACCTCAACATTTCTCCTCCCAACCTCATCCTGCTTTCTCACGTTCTAGCTCAGTGTCCTTCATGCTAGAACTGGACTCCCCCTGCCTCATGTGCCACACCCAGTCCCCACGTTCGTCCTGTTTCACCTCCTGGAAATTTCTGGCATCCATCCCTCCATTTCCAGCCCCCCCACCATGCAGCCATTCTAAGCCGCTCCTTGCCTCCCTGCCTGTGCTCAGGTCATCTCCATCCCCTTGCCAGGACTCAGCTGAAGATGGGTGAGAGCCTGTAAGGTTCCTCGCACACACAGTACATACACGGGGGCACCGCAAGTGTCTAAGTGTCTCTTCTCCTCAACACTCTGCAGCTCCATGAAGACGACTGTGCCTAACTCATCCCAGCGTCCAGTCCAGGCCTGGCGTATCGCCGGGACTAATAAGTGTTTGCGGGCTGAGCGGAAGCGTGGGCCTGCGGCACACATCCCTCCTTCCAGCTGGGAAAGTCAGCCCAACGCTCAGGCCTAACGGGTTCCACGACTGGGCTGGGGCAAGGCACGGGGCCCACACTTTGAGGGGTGAGCAGTCTTCTCCACACTGTGGTCCTGCGGCCTTCCCATCCAGCCTCAACCACTATCAAGGCAACACATAAGAAATGGACAGAAGACATCCCATTTGGAGATCACACTCAAGGGATGCCTTGCTTCTGGTTCTCCTCCCTAGAGGGTCCTTCAGAAACACACCACGTCTCCCGGCACACAACTGCAATCCTTCCAACTTCCACGTGCAGCCGCCATCTTCCTGCTGCCAAATCTCCCCAAAGCTCCCTGTGGTCAACCACACAAAGTTCAAAAACCTCTGGCTGGATTTTAAGAGTTCCAAAATTTGTCCCACTAACTTTCCAGCATGTTCCTCCCACTGCGCGGCACTCCCCACTGCTCCAGAAGAGGTGGGTCTTGGTGTCTGCTTGCAGTGCTGTCTCCCCTCATGTGGTGGCCAGTGGCCCTCCCCAAACTGTCCAGTGCATGCCCGTCTACTCAGTCGGGCCCAGCTCCGCGGTCCACCTGGTCCTCTGGCCCCAGGACCCTGCTTGTATCTGAATGCCCACAGTATTTACATTCTGTGCTACAAAGAAGAAGAGGTCGTTATATCTTTTGTAGTTACTGTTACAGGTGTCACCTGTGTCTGTCTTCTAAGTGACAGCACCAGCCAGAGGGGCCAGGCAATGAGATTCTGGCCACCCACATTCGAGTCTCAGCCCTGCTTTCACTTAGCTATACAACCCTGGGCGTGGAATTGGACCTCATCTTTAAGTGAAGGGGTTGAAAAACATGATTTCCAAGTCCCTCCCCGACTTTGACATTGTCTGATAGAAGCTTCCAAGATCCATCAGCCTCTCCACAGTGGCTGGCAGGCCCCAGAGTGCAACATCCCAAGGTTACCGACAGGGCGGATGAACAGACCCCGGTCAATAAGCAATCGATTACTCCTATCGAACTTCGGCTTTGTGCCCTCTGTGCCTCGGTTCTTCTATAGGCAGCCTTTTTAGGCTTAACTTTAAAAAAGTCTGATTATTAATCTTCATTTTCCTCTGGCACAGAGGAAGGTGACTGCTGCCTTAAGGGCAACCATCTGGAACCCACAGCTTCCCCAGGGAGAAACTCAGCAGCCTCAGGCATTTTTGGGAGGAATTCTCACAATTTTTTTTTTTTTTTTTTTAACAGCCTTATCTTTTGTTGTTTCCTCCCAGGTAGAGGCTAATAGATTAGGGAGGCAGCAAG
>NW_012103366.1:1039983-1042464 GCF_000951045.1 Mandrillus leucophaeus
GCTGGGAAAGTCAGCCCAACGCTCAGGCCTAACGGGTTCCACGACTGGGCTGGGGCAAGGCACGGGGCCCACACTTTGAGGGGTGAGCAGTCTTCTCCACACTGTGGTCCTGCGGCCTTCCCATCCAGCCTCAACCACCATCAAGGCAACACATAAGAAATGGACAGAAGACATCCCATTTGGAGATCACACTCAAGGGATGCCTTGCTTCTGGTTCTCCTCCCTAGAGGGTCCTTCAGAAACACACCACGTCTCCCGGCACACAACTGCAATCCTTCCAACTTCCACGTGCAGCCGCCATCTTCCTGCTGCCAAATCTCCCCAAAGCTCCCTGTGGTCAACCACACAAAGTTCAAAAACCTCTGGCTGGATTTTAAGAGTTCCAAAATTTGTCCCACTAACTTTCCAGCATGTTCCTCCCACTGCGCGGCACTCCCCACTGCTCCAGAAGAGGTGGGTCTTGGTGTCTGCTTGCAGTGCTGTCTCCCCTCATGTGGTGGCCAGTGGCCCTCCCCAAACTGTCCAGTGCATGCCCGTCTACTCAGTCGGGCCCAGCTCCGCGGTCCACCTGGTCCTCTGGCCCCAGGACCCTGCTTGTATCTGAATGCCCACAGTATTTACATTCTGTGCTACAAAGAAGAAGAGGTCGTTATATCTTTTGTAGTTACTGTTACAGGTGTCACCTGTGTCTGTCTTCTAAGTGACAGCACCAGCCAGAGGGGCCAGGCAATGAGATTCTGGCCACCCACATTCGAGTCTCAGCCCTGCTTTCACTTAGCTATACAACCCTGGGCGTGGAATTGGACCTCATCTTTAAGTGAAGGGGTTGAAAAACATGATTTCCAAGTCCCTCCCCGACTTTGACATTGTCTGATAGAAGCTTCCAAGATCCATCAGCCTCTCCACAGTGGCTGGCAGGCCCCAGAGTGCAACATCCCAAGGTTACCGACAGGGCGGATGAACAGACCCCGGTCAATAAGCAATCGATTACTCCTATCGAACTTCGGCTTTGTGCCCTCTGTGCCTCGGTTCTTCTATAGGCAGCCTTTTTAGGCTTAACTTTAAAAAAGTCTGATTATTAATCTTCATTTTCCTCTGGCACAGAGGAAGGTGACTGCTGCCTTAAGGGCAACCATCTGGAACCCACAGCTTCCCCAGGGAGAAACTCAGCAGCCTCAGGCATTTTTGGGAGGAATTCTCACAATTTTTTTTTTTTTTTTTTTAACAGCCTTATCTTTTGTTGTTTCCTCCCAGGTAGAGGCTAATAGATTAGGGAGGCAGCAAGCTGTCAGTCCATGATGGTGGGTGAGTCCGGTAACTAACTCCCTCGAGACTTCATCACTTGCCAGGATAAAAGAGGTGTCTTCTCATTGTGGAGGTCAAGAGATTTGTGCGTTTCCCATTTCACTCTCATGTAACATATCCCGAGTCATCCTAAAACAGCTGAGATCTCTAAGAGGCAGTGAGGCCTTTCTTTCAGGCCTAGAGCACAGACCAGTGGAGCGACTCCGTCTATGGACAATGAAATATACAAGTGATAGAATTTCATTGATTTAAGACGAAATCCAAGCATCACTTGCCTGTGTGAAAAGCCTGCCTTTTCGGCACCTGACTTCTGAAAAGGGCTGGTGCGGGAGAGTCATGATCCCTCCCCGCATTCCAGGAACCTGTGGCTATATTCCCTTACATGTCAGCAGGGGCTTGGCGGATGTGATCAACGAAGGATCCTGAGATGGGGATGTTATCCTGGACTACCTGGGTGGGCCCGCAAATTCACAAGGGAAGGCGGGAGGCACTTTCTTCCTAAGGGAAAGAACAGGGGGCAGGGGCCAAGGAATGCAGGCAGCGTCGAGAAGCTGGAAAAGGCAAGAAAATGGATTCTCCCCGAGAGCCCCCGGAAGAAACACAGCCCGGCCAACACCGGGATTTGACACTTCTGACCTCCGGAACTGGAAAAGAATCAAGTGGTGTGGCTTTAAGCCACTCAGTTTGTGGTCATTTGTTACAGCAACAATAGGAAATGAATGCAGCTGCCATTTGGATTTTATGGTGTGGTATTCAAGACTGATATTTTTAAAAATATTCAGTTCATTAAAGGCTGGGCGCGGTGGCTCACACCTGTAATCCCAGCACTTTGGGAGGCCAAGGTGGGCGGATCACGAGGTCAGGAAATTGAAACTAATCTGGATGACACGGTGAAACCCCATCTCTACTAAAAATACAAAAACTTAGCTGGGTGTGTTGGCAGGTGCCTATAGTCCCAGCTACTGGGGAGGCTGAGGCAAGAGAATCGCTTGAACCTGGGAGGTGGAGTTTGCAGTGAGCCGAGATTGTGCCACTGCACTCCAGCCTGGGTGACAAAGCAAGACTCCATCTAAAAAAAAAAAAAAAAATCAGTTCACTTCTACAAGTACCTTCTAGCTGGTATTATGTATCAGGCACCAGCGAGGCAAATTCAAACAGCTGAGGTTCCAGCCTTGC
>NW_012103366.1:1042999-1043850 GCF_000951045.1 Mandrillus leucophaeus
AAATTCTTGCACCAGCTCCTGAGTCTGACAGTTTATTTTTTCCCTCCAGCTTCAGGGGTGGGTGTGTGTGTGTGTGTGTGTGTGTGTGTGTGTGCACATCTAGATGTGTATAAGAGACAGGATTACAGGCGTGTGACACCACACCTGGCTAATTTTTGTATTTTTAGTAGAGACGGGGCTTCACCATGTTGGCCAGGGTGGTCTCAAATTCCTGACCTGAAGTGATCTGCCCGCCTCGGCCTCCCAAAGTGCTGGGATTACAGGCATAAGCCTGGCCCCACGAGGGGTGTTTTTAATAAATATTTGCGCTCATATGAATAATACTAAGACTTGCTAACATATACCCAATGACCATTTCCTCCCAGCTTATCTTGCTATTGATGCTACTGCAAAGGGCAGGTGCCATCCGCAAATAAGGATAAGACAGCAGCAAAGAGATTGGATCCAAACATTGCACTTCTGGCACTTTAGGACAAAGGGCTTTCTCTCTTCTTTGTTTCACCTGTGCAGGGCCCAGCATGAGATCAAAAATAGAATTCAAAAGGTAAGCCCACATGAGAACAGTGAAATTATAGGGTTCCTGGGCTACACAAAAATGTGGGTTGACAGTCTGTACAAGGTCTGGAGGAAGAATGAGTCCTGTTTTCAAGACTGGATGCTTTGATTTTCTGACTGCACTTTGAAAATCTTGTTCTGAGAGTGGGAGGAACTGGGAAGCGAAAGTACATGAGAAACTTCATCTTTCTAGATGGTCAATCCAGAATGACCCCCCCACAACACACACACGGAAGACTTTGGTTTTCTATTCTTTTTAACCCAATGTCACATGTATCATATGCACACATCACTAA
>NW_012103366.1:1044690-1067976 GCF_000951045.1 Mandrillus leucophaeus
TACTGGGGAGGCTGAGGCAAGAGAATCGCTTGAACCTGGGAGGTGGAGTTTGCAGTGAGCCGAGATTGTGCCACTGCACTCCAGCCTGGGTGACAAAGCAAGACTCCATCTCAAAAAAAAAAAAAAATCAGTTCACTTCTACAAGTACCTTCTAGCTGGTATTATGTATCAGGCACCAGCGAGGCAAATTCAAACAGCTGAGGTTCCAGCCTTGCAAGCCCGTCTAATGTTACAGACGGGTAGAGAGGTTTGAGCTGCTGCTTTAAGTGTAAGAAGGACCTCATCACGGTAAGAAGGCAGCAGACGGTTCAAAGAACATTGAAACAGGTATGAGCAAAGGCAGGGAGGTCAGAAGGCCCCCCCGAGTGTTTGGGAGACCTCCTGGCTGTCCTATGTGTGTGCCCCAGGCACTGTGGTGAGGCCCAGGTGCGGCTGCAGGGGTGCTATGCAGGAGTCTGTACTCAGTTTGCAAAGTGCCTCGTGTCTTGCCAGGACTGACCCTTACTCTGAGCCATCCCAGTCTTGCAATATTACAGGTGACCCCATGTGATTTGTTTGCTGGGACAAAGCCAGCCAAGGGAAGGAGACTGCTGGGGGCCACTGCGGTGGTCCAGCACAGGGGGATGAGCAAAGTGCAGGCTAAATCAGCATCTGTGAGAACGGGGCAGAGGAGACAGATGGAAGAGGTGTTGGAAGGATGGCTGGCAGGAGTGGCAGATGTGTGAGAGATGTGGATGAGGGAGGGGATTAAGAATAACTCTGAGGTCCCTGCTAGGATAGCTAAGCACCCCATCACTGGAGTGGGGGAGGAAAGGAGGGCCGGTTTGGTGCAGGAAGCTGATGAGCTCCAGAGTGGACACGACGTGTGGGGTGCTTGTGCTTGAGGAGCACCAGGTGACAAGGCCCACGAAGCAGGTGGGTGCTGGGACCCTGCACTGAGGCCTGCGGCCTGGGCAGGAGACATGGATCTGGGAGTTGGCAAAGTCAGGGGAGCAGGTGAGAGTGTGGAGCATGAAAAGACAAAGCTGGCTGGTGTGGTGGCTCATGCCTGTAATCCCAGCACTTTCGGAGGCCAAGGCGGGTGGGTCCCTTGAGGTCAGGAGTTCAAGACCAGCCTAGCCAACATGGCAAAACACCGTCTCTACTGACAATACAAAAATTAGGCAGGTGTGGTGGCACGCACCTGTAATCCCAGCTACTTGGGAGGCTGAGGCGTGAGAATCGCTTGAACTCAGGAGATGGAGGCTGCAGTGGGCTGAGATCACACACTGCACTCCTGCCTAGGCAAACAGAGTAAGACTCCATCTCAAAAACAAACAAAAAAAAAACATGTCAAACCAAGGCCTGGCGACCAGGAAAGACATTTAGAGGCCCTGTTGAGGCAGGAGGTCCAATGAGAAGGTGGAGAAAAAATTGCTGGGGAAGAGGGCAGGAAAAGCCCAGGAGAGGCTGGTCCCAAAGACATCAAAGAATGGGGGTTGAGGGAAAGGGGTAGAGAGTTTTCCAGAACAGTGGGAGACAGGCCAGGTGGTCTCAGCCACAGGTAGGTCTGCGGTGACCTTGGCCTCCTGGACCCATTCCTGGGAGAAGGAGTTTGGGGCCACAGCCTGAGGAGTACAGGAGTTAAAAGAACAGAGTTCATCCCTCTCTCTCCTTTCTGTTTTTTACTCTTCTCCTTCTGGAACTTTCCAAACACACATGAAAATAGAGATGATAGTAAACGAACTCTATGTCCCATCAGCTGGCTTCCACAGTGATCAGAATGTCGCCAATTAGTTTTTTACATAGCTGGGTTTTTTCCCCAATCCCAGTGTTACGATGCTAAAAGCCACTATTGTTATATGTAAGAGCAATATAATATTTCCTAGATTTTCTTGTATTTTGAGGGGGATAATAAATTGCTTTGTAGTAAACACACCTCCACACTCACAGTGTTCCTGACAAACTGTGCAAACTTACATTGGTGCGATCAGCTCAGCCTGAGCATGTGAGCTGGGGAGGAAAGAGTGTGCCGGGTGCCACATGGCCATCAGGCGTCAGGCAGTCAAGCAGGCAGGGTCCGTAGCCAGCTCCATTGCTGCATGGGACACGGGGGCTGGCTGGTCCACTGCAGGCACCTTTGAGGCGCCTTCAGGTGGGGAGCCCTTGAGGGCTCTCCTTCCGTTAGCACTCCCGGCTTCCAGAACACAAGGAGGGTCCCATCTCAGACGGGATGGGAGCCGTACTCATTAACCGGGGGCCTCACACAGCCATGCAGGCTCCAGGCTTCAGCATCTCGTCTGTAAAACCACACAGCTGGTCCAAAAGATCTCCGAGGGCCAGAAAGAACATGGCTCCCAGTTTTTCCAACAGCTTCTAGATTCCCAGGAACCTGTGATTATCTGAAATTCTACCACCTGCAATCATCAGCCACGATCTGTCTGACACCTGGCAGCAAGACCCACTTCTGCCCTCTGCTCCAACTCGTGCCATTCCCTCGCCATTTACAAGGCTGGTCCAGGAGCCGTCCGCTCCCCATACATGGAGTCCCACTCCATTTAATGCCTGCAGTCATGAGAATCATTGCATTTTCTTTTCTAAGCCAGGAAGTGGAAGGCTTTAGCTATAGTTTCTTGTGTCCTTTAAATGGTGACAGAAGCTAGTACCAGGAATCAAGTCCCTGTTGCCACCTGCTTACTGAGCCCTGGTGTTTCCAACTCTTTTCGTTACTGTCTTTTTTGCTGTCCTCCTCAGTAATTACTCCCCCAGAGGACCAGGCTAGAGTTTTGCTGGAGAAAAATGACAGTGTTAATACATCTTATCTGACAGCCTCAAATTTCTTAATTAAAAAAATAAAAAGGACCAAAGACTGCTTTTATATATTCTCAGTTAAATAGCATTCTAATCACGCAGTGGGATCTTAATCCATCTTTATGGAATGAATGAATAAATGCTTCTTTATTCAAGCGGGCTCTATTTATTATTATTATTATTGTTACTATTATTATTTTGAGACAGATTCTTGCTGTGTTACCCAGGCTGGAGTGCAGTGGCATGATCTTGGCTCACTGCAACCTCCACCTCCTGGGTTCAAGTGATTTTCATGCCTCAGCCTCTTGAGTAGCTGGGATTACAGGTGTGCACCACCACACATGGCTAATTTTTTTTTTTTTTTAGATGGAGTCTCACTCTGTCGCTCAGGCTGCAGTGCAGTGGTGCAATCTCAGCTCACTGCAACCTCCATCTCAAAGGTTCAAGCAATTTTCCTGCCTCAGAATCCCAAGTAGCTGGGACTATAGGCGTGTGCCACCACATTCAGCTAATTTTTAGTATTTTTAGTAGAGATGGGGTTTCACCATGTTAGCCAGGATGGTCTCAATCTCCTGACCTCATGATCTGCCTGCCTCAGCCTCCTAAAGTGCTGGGATTACAGGCGTGAGCCACGTGCCTGGCCAATTTTTGTATTTTTAGTAGAGATGGAGTTTCACCACATTGGGCAGGCTGGTCTCGAACTCCTGGCCTCAAGTGATCTGCCCACCTCAGCCTCCCAAAGTGCTGGGATTACAGGCATGAGCCAACATGCCTGGCAAAAGCAGACTCTATTTTAAAAAATAGCCGGAACTACTTATTCTCTCCCTAAATCTCTCCTTTGCAACTCTCTTAGTGTAAGTGGAATTTGCTTATGTGTTTACCTCTCTTCAAAAAGGCATCTACAGACCCCTTAGCTGTGACTCAGGCTGACTTTTCAAAGTCCCTTTTACAGCAGCACCAGCGGGTGGTACCTACCTAGAGTATTTCCATGATAGGACATCGCGTTTCTTTAATAAATCAGCCTGTTCTGTTGGTGGAAAGCTCCAGTGAATAATATATATATGTCTTCTTAAAACATTTTTATATATTATTTTTCATTTTATTATTTCAAGACAGGGTCTCACTCTGTTGGCCAGGCTGGAGTGCAGTGGTGCAATCACAGCTCATTGTAGCCTCGACCTCCTGGACTCAAGCGATCCTCCCATCTCAGCCTTCCAAGTAGCTGGGACTACAGACACTTGCCACCACACCTGGCTCAAAATACATTTTTTCTAAATGATGAACAGAACCTTGCCTCCCTGTAACTTCTGCTTGTAGGATCCAGTTTCGCCTTCTGGAGTGGCACAGAACAAGCTGACCTTGTCAGCTGCACGAGAGCCCAGGTAACTGGCAGGAACTCGCCTGTCCTTTTCTGTTAGATTCACATTACACGCAATCTCTCACCAGTTCTCTGCTGCTGGGATTCCTTACCAAGTATCCACAATTTGATAACATCTTTCACATCAATCACATTTGCTCAGGTCAAATACATGGCATGTTTTATTCAGGGGAATTTGTGAAGGCTGGCACACAATAGGCATTCAATAAATTGTAGGTACCATATTATAAATGAGGAAAAAGAAGTCAAACAAAAAGCCCACTTTGAAATACTGTCACCTTATCCATGAGGGATTTTTCTTTTTTCTTTTGAGATGGAGTCTTGCTCTGTTGCTCAGGCTGGAGTGCAGTGGTGCCATCTCGGCTCACTGCAACCTCTGCCTCCCAGGTTCAAGAAATTCTCCTGCCTCAGCCTCCCGAGTAGCTAGGATTACAGGCGTGTGACACCACACCTGGCTAATTTTTGTATTTTTAGTAGAGACGGGGCTTCACCATGTTGGCCAGGGTGGTCTCAAATTCCTGACCTGAAGTGATCTGCCCGCCTCGGCCTCCCAAAGTGCTGGGATTACAGGCATAAGCCTGGCCCCACGAGGGGTGTTTTTAATAAATATTTGCGCTCATATGAATAATACTAAGACTTGCTAACATATACCCAATGACCATTTCCTCCCAGCTTATCTTGCTATTGATGCTACTGCAAAGGGCAGGTGCCATCCGCAAATAAGGATAAGACAGCAGCAAAGAGATTGGATCCAAACATTGCACTTCTGGCACTTTAGGACAAAGGGCTTTCTCTCTTCTTTGTTTCACCTGTGCAGGGCCCAGCATGAGATCAAAAATAGAATTCAAAAGGTAAGCCCACATGAGAACAGTGAAATTATAGGGTTCCTGGGCTACACAAAAATGTGGGTTGACAGTCTGTACAAGGTCTGGAGGAAGAATGAGTCCTGTTTTCAAGACTGGATGCTTTGATTTTCTGACTGCACTTTGAAAATCTTGTTCTGAGAGTGGGAGGAACTGGGAAGCGAAAGTACATGAGAAACTTCATCTTTCTAGATGGTCAATCCAGAATGACCCCCCCACAACACACACACGGAAGACTTTGGTTTTCTATTCTTTTTAACCCAATGTCACATGTATCATATGCACACATCACTAACTTCACAAAGTTCAGGCTCTCGCTTGGTAACCGTAACTTACTTTCTCCTTCTTTGCAAGCTTAAAAAGGTGCTAAGATTTTTAGCCTCTGAAAGGAGCATCCCAGGTACTCGTCACCTGGGTAAACACACGGGCTTGGCAGGGAATTCTTCACCAGGCACGTTCATGAGACACAGAGTGTGTAAACAGAGATCTGAAATTCTACCACCTGCAATCATTGAGGTGGCTTGGGCAAACTAGAATCTGTAGCCCTCTCTACAACAGAGTCCTGCTGTTAATATTCACAGCAACTGCTTCCCAGCAAGGACACTCACATAAACAAGGAGGATAGGAACTAGCAAACACCTGAAAATATCTTCACCACTGACTCTGATGGGACTGGCTGTTATTTTACATGAAGGAGCTCACATCCACACGCACAGCCCTCAGCCTCCAGAATCTTCCACCACCTCCCCCTGCCAGGGTCTCCTCAAAGTGATTTAAAAAGTCAGTGAAGTTGGCAAATTTTCTTAATCACACTCTCTGGAAGACCAGCCCTGGAGGTGTCACCGCCCAATCTATGCTGTCTCTCCTTCTTAATCACTGGGCAATGACAGCAGCACATCACTGAGGAAAATAGTCACCAGCAGGGGGCAGTCACACCACCAGTGTGGCAGGAAATACCGGCTGAGGACTCATCACTTCCAGCTCGCAACCAGGCAGGGAGGTTACATGAGACCAACTCTGACACAACGAGGAGATCTACCTTCCTGTCTCTCCACTTTGCCCAGCAGGAACAATCATCATTCTTTCAAGGAGAAAAATCTCAAAATTCCCTTCTTCCATTAAAAGTGTAGTTTTTATTAAGTGGTAGTTATGGAATCGTGGAGTTTAAAGTCCCCAATCAATCAAATGGGCAGGCGGACACGCAGAGCATTGGAAAAACACAACTGAGGCTTTCGTTTCGTCTTTTCCGTGGTTCTACCCTTCTTGTGGTGGGGAGGGAGGACCATATATTTTGGCTAATAACTGACACTGAAACTGAATCAGTGCTTCTGGCTAGGCTAGTAGCCTAGTGCCAACTCTTACCAATCAAATTCTAGAGAATATGTAACATAAGCACTAATATTAATTTTTCTTTTCATTTATTTATTTTCTTTGAGACAGGGTATCTCTCTGTTGCCCACGCTGGAGTGCAGTGGTGCCATTTTGGTTCACTGCAACCACCGCCTCCCAGGTTCAAGTGATTCTCCTGCCTCAGCCTCCCAAGTAGCTGGGATCACAGGTGCCCACCACCATGCCTAGCTGATTTTTTGTATTCTTAGTAGAGATGAGATTTCACCATGTTGGCCAGGCTGGTCTTGAACTCCTGACCTCGAGTGATCCACCCACCTCGGCCTCCCAAAGTGTTGGGATTACAGGTGTGAGCCACCACACCTGGCCATGTGATTTTTCCAGAAGCATGAAAAGCCTCCTTCTACAATATGGTACATACCCTATTTCCATCACATTCACTCCCTGTCATGCTGACGAGATTTTTCTCAGTCGTTAGTAAGACTGACCACATTGGTGTTAGACTTAATCACTCAGCCCATCACCTTCTACAACCAGGGTCAAACACAGTAGAGGATGAGGGACGCAGACGCAATTCCAGACTCCGTTTTAAATGCTGGTGATAAAAGGCGAAATGAAACCAAACAAAACAAAAGTTCTGCCTTTCAAAGACAAGGATGGTTGTGAGGATGGCAATGCGACATGAAGAAAGCAAGTGAGCTTTGCCAGACACGTTAAGACACCACAAAGCGGGGAGAAGTGAAAATCGGCCGGTTACCTCTCTCTGAATCCGGGAAGGCGTGAGGGAACAGAGCAGAAACAACACGTTAGCATTCACACGGCTTCCCGCAAATAACACAGCCCCGTTAACAGTGAGTCTGAGCACTGACAGCTCATCTCATTTCCCAACTCTGCAGCGATTAATAGGCTTTCTGTGCTTATTTTAGGTCAACTGTATCGCCCAGAAGTGTGTATTTTGAGCCACAGTACGATGAAGCCAAGAGATGCCAGCTGAATTTACAGAGGCAACATATCAACCGGGGGAGGTAATCAGGCTTAAAATATCACAGTCAAATACAGGAAACTGTTTGCAGTAAACACTGGCAGAGGACGTGTCTTCATTTTCCAGCTCCACCTGCTCCCAATACAAAACATACAGAAACAATGGCATGGACACAACCTTACCTGTTTTACCGACATTCCGGACACTCTATTAACAGAGCTACACCACTGGAATCCAGGCACTTTTCCTGAGTTGCATCCTTACAGGGCAACAGGGAGGGAGGGAGGCAGCACAGAAGGTCAAGGGCAGGGGTGGGAAGTGGGAGAGACAGGAGATGACAGCTCAAAGTGGGAGAGATCAGAGATGTGTCAGCAAAGAGAGGAATGGAACGGAGAGAGGAGCAGAGTGCAAGTCTGGTTGGGGCCACACTCTTGGAGTTCCCTCCCTGAGCTGCCCAGAGCTGCCTGGGACCCTAATGAAGTCACTTAACCCCCTGACCCATGGAGCTCACACCATTCCTTTCTGGCCTTGTCACAGCCGATTTGCATGCACCGTACACAGAGCAACTGGACCGAAGAGGCAGGGAGTACTGGATAGATAATGAGGAGGAAAGGAAGAAACCCAATGTTCACAGAAACCCATTCTCTCGGGCACTCTACGGCCAGGGTCATGGAGCGGCCAGCAGGACCCTGCAGGGATGGAGCTAAAATCATGGCATGAAATGCCAAGTGCACCAGACAGTGAACCACAAAGTCATTAAGTGGAAAGGAAGAGCTGCTCACCCTGAGGCAGAACAATGACCATGGCACAGTAGTAAGTGGGGCAAAAACAAAGCCAAGTTGTAGATGCATGGTCTCATAAAAACAACAAAATGTTTGCATGTGTATTTTTATATATACACAGTGAAAAACTTGGAATGTAACACCCGAACTGTCAACTGTAATATGGAAAGAGGATTATAGGGGATTTTACTTTATCTCTTTGAAAATTACACAATAAACACATTTGACTTCCGTGATAAAATATGCAAATCTACCTCAGTACTGAAGGGAAGCCATTGTGGTCAGCATGCCCCAGGGCAGCTAAAAAGACCAGTATTAATGATTACAATAACACCAGCCAACAGTTACCCTTTATTGAGCTCTGTCTGGCCCCTAACAGTAACTGAACAAGGTCAATATTACTGTTCTGACAGCTGAGGAAACAGGTCACATAGCTACTACATGGGGAAGAGAGTTTGACGGTAAGCTGCAGGACTCGAATTCGTCTTAGATGCACCCATGATAGGTACTCCATATTTCTACACAGTCCTGCAGAGCCCCCTAATGGTTTGTCTCCTAAATGGCAAACACAGTCCCTACGCACAGGTATTCAAGGTAGGGCCAAAGGGTTTGGCCAAGAACCTAGGGTTTTAGAGGAACAGGGAATATTTCTCTCTTTTGGTGAACTTTTCTAGGGAAAGAGGTGGCTAAAAACTCCTAGGAGGGTCTTTGGGCTGAAGAGGCAGACACAGCTGTGCTCAAATCCAGATGGGTAGCTACCTTCCTTCAAGTACACTGCCTACCTTTATTTACTCAACATAGATTTCCAGGGCCCCACTGTGTGCCAGGCACACTGTGTTACATGGTAAACCCTGTGAAACCTGTTTCCTCACCATTGAAGAGGGGATAAGGACACCTGCTCATGCTCATAATGCTCAGGGGCACTATAAGCATGAAGTTAAACGGGATGATGTGTGCACGGGAGTGCCGGGCATGTAACAAAGCTGCAATAACCTGCAATGTTAACAGCTATTATCACTGCGTCATCCAACAGCTTCATCTCTTTGGCTGGGTTGTACTGGGCAGCATTTGAGATGGACTGTCTCCCACGGAAGGACAGTGACCTGGGGGAGGGGCAGGGGCCCTCTGCTCAGGTTTGCTGGACCCCAGCTGATATACGATGCTGGAGAGTCACCTCTTGGCTCAGTTCCCTCTGTGCTACTCGGTTCCACCTATCAAAGCCATGATTGGGTAGCAATTTACAAGATCAGCAAAGGACCCAGAGACCTGGATGCTGGTCCCAGTCTGAATCCACAGCTGGGTAACATTATGCAAGTCACACAACCTCCCTAATTCTTGGGTTCCTAAACTCAGAATGGATGCGCTAGGAACTTCTTAGTGCTCAGATTTTTATCAGAAAAGGATTTGTTAGTGCTTTGACTTGCTTTTAATTATACCAAATGTTTTCAATTTCTTATTCTTAATAAAAAGCCTATCTGTAGTATGTGACAAAAACTTTAAAAACCTAACAATCTGAGAATACAACCTGTTTCTTTTGTGTATAATTATTATTGTAGCCTCGGATATTTTAAATCAGATCCATTGCTAGTGATTCACTTAAAAACATACCATCCAGATGTAGCTACTGTGTTTTTCCCTGAAGGCGGACTTGGAAAAAACGATACTGCAAACTTTTAACACAGTTAATTCATTTGGGGTTAATAAACACTGCTTGATTTAAGTCTCAAAGTGAAAATCAGCCATCAATAGAGACCGCAGAGTGATCTTTGAAATGTCATTCAAAAACCCAGAAGAGTCACAGACAGCGCCAGCAGCTACTCCAGTTCAGCACCTTGTAAATGTGCTGGGAAGAAAACATCAGTTCAGAGCTGGGCTTCTGCACAAGACAAGCCCGTCTGAGGGTGGAGAAGGCTAAATTTAGTGCCAGGCGTAAGCTTACTCCCTTCTCGCTGTACAAGATGCCAGTGGGAAGAATTAAACCCCAAGATTAATTCCACATGAGCCGCACACCCCCAGGCTGCCTGATCAGCATGCTCTCCGCGGTTATTCCTTGGGAAAATAAATGCGGGAGTAATTGGCAATGTTTTCATTAATATAAGCCTGAAATAACACAAGTACTTGGCATGTGTAACTGGAATCCAAACGAAAAGAAAATTCCTCAAAAAAACAAAACAAAACAAAAAAAACAACCCAGCACACCAGAACGACAATGTCTCTTCCAGCTTTTTGGAAGAGGACGCCGTCTCCTGTTCCCTGGCACAGCCACCTACTTCTCATGCTGCGCACGACTGTCCACTTTTCACAAACTGAGCACGCAAGGCAAGGACTTGCCAATAGACTTCTCACTCCATTTTTGCAGAAGTCTGTGTTGCATCCTTCTTTTCGATGCTTGTCTTTCATCACTGGCCATCTCTCGAGCCTTTGGAGCACACATCTCACCATTATCCACAGGACAATGAAGTAAACGCTGCAAAACTTTACGTCATGAAAATTCTTGCACCAGCTCCTGAGTCTGACAGTTTATTTTTTCCCTCCAGCTTCAGGGGTGGGTGTGTGTGTGTGTGTGTGTGTGTGTGTGTGTGCGCGCGTGTGTGTGTGTGATTAGCTGTCTGCCCTTGGTCAGGGCCCTTAGCCTCTTTGTTTTTCAGTTTCTTCATCTGTAAAATGGGAATCACAGAGGCCCTCAGGTCCTGAGAGTGCCAAAAGATTCCATCATTTAATCTACAGAAAGCTCCTACAGGGTGGCGGCTTGAGTATGGCCTCACAGTGCAGGCCAGGCCAACCACTACGTGAGAGAGGGAAGGGGAGCTCCACCAGGAGAAAGGAAAGGTTCCTGACCTCTTTTGGATCAAGGCACCTTTGCATCCGATGAAAACACTCCCCCCCCCCCAAAAAAAAGTGCACAGACTCACCATTTTATACACAATTTTGGAGGGGGGCAGAGCTGGAACAGTTCAGTGATTCTTGAAACTCAACCCCAGGCCCCTTTAGAATCTACATGCCACAGGTGAAAGGCCTCTGAACTGAAATGAATACCGAATTTATGCAAATTTATCATCTGATTTCTGGCTGACATTCAGAGAATTCATCTTAGGGAAAGGTTCTATCCTTCCCAGGATCAACCGGTGACATGAACACCTGCCTCTGACCAAGCGTGCCTTCCTTTCCAAAGCAAGCTCCCCTCCCACCTCACTGTCCTGCCCAGCAACGCCATGATGGGAAAGTTACAATTCCAGCACTTAAGAGTGTAAAGCTAGGATTTAAAGTGGTTAAGGTTATTAAAATTCAAGGCACATTCTTCTAAACAAAGGACTTTCTCATGCCATTGGAGGGAAGACACAAGAGTTACCAGTTCGCTTACTAATGAGGGGGAAAAGGATATTTAAAAGCAACCAGGAAATGAGTATTTTTAAAAGTCCATCTTTGAAGACTTTAAGCAAGAATTAATAAGCTTCAGCTTTCATCTGTGCTATATCACAGATTAAAAAAAACAAATGCAAAAATCTTGCATCTCTGAATATCTGCAAGAAAGAATACACACATAACTTATATTTAGTTGTTAAGTGAGAGATAATTTATGCCATGTTCCAGTTTCAACTTTAAAGTTTAGGGTATAATGAAAGGATAACGTTACATAAATTCTACCTGAACTGTGAAACCATGGGTTAGCTTCCTTTCTGAAACTCAAGATGGTAAAACAAAAATAAAAAATCCTAGGTCAGGCATGGTGGCTTACACTTGTAATCCCAGCACTTTGGGAGGCTGAGGCAGGTGAATCACTTGAGGCCAGGAGTTCAAGACCAGCCTGCCAACATAACAAAACCCCGTTTCTACTACAAATACAAAAATTAGCCGGGCATGGTGGCACACACCTGTAGTCCCAGCTACTCAGGAGGCTGAGACGTGAGAATCACTCGAAGCCAGGAGGTGGACGTTACAGTGAGCTGAGACCGTGCCTCTGCACTCCTGCCTGGGCGACAGAGCAAGACTGTCTCAAAAAGACAAAACAAAACACCCTGACACCAGAAGGCTCCTATCTGACAAAGCGCAGGAACGCATGAGGATTTAGAACTGATTCAGAGCAGGGAAAATGACAGCATAGTGGTTTCCACGCCAGAACGCCATCAAGGTACAAACTCCTGGCAAGGTGCAGACCAGACTCCTACTTAAAAACCTGGTG
Organism: Mandrillus leucophaeus; assembly: GCF_000951045.1. Lineage (NCBI taxonomy): Eukaryota > Metazoa > Chordata > Mammalia > Primates > Cercopithecidae > Mandrillus > Mandrillus leucophaeus. The sequence goes on from NW_012103366.1 coordinate 1,057,013, forward strand.
AGCACCCAGCCACACCGAGGACCTCTTGTGGATATGGCATATTCTTAAATCACTTTCTGAATTTTCAACGGGCTTTCCTTGTGCAGTTCAAAGGAGTACTAAGGTAGATAACATGGAAAGCCAATACATATGGCCTTCATTTTAATTTTGTTTGTTGTTTTGGTTTTTTTTTTTGGAGATGGGATCTCGCTCTGTTGCCTAGGCAGGACTGCAGTAGCATGATCATAGCTTACTGCATCCTCAAACTACAGGGCTCAAGCAATCCTCTGGCCTCAACCTCTCAAGTAGCGGGTTCTATAGGTGTTTGCCATCACACCCGGCTAATCTTTTATTTTTTGCAGAAATGAGGTTTCACTATGTTGCAAAGACTGGTCTCAAACTTTTGGGCTCAAGCAATCCACCCACCTCAGCTTCTCAAACAGTGTTGGGATTACAGGCATGAGCCACCATGCCCAGCCCTGAATTTTGTTAACTTCCATCTAGATACAAGTATTTCTGGTATAATGTAAACTCAATAATATCTAAAGAAAAGCAGACACCAACCCTAGGAAGGCTGAATACCACTAACCAAGTAACAGTAGTGGCTCCTGACGTGCTCGCTTCTCTCTCCAGGCTCTGTTCTTGGCACGCACTGTCACCAAGCCACACAACAACCCTGCAGGGGGATGCATCGCGGCTCTCACTTTACAAATGAGGAATCGAAGGGTCAGACAGTTTAAGTTGACTTGCTCCAAAGCCCACAGCTAGCAGGTGGTGGATCTGCAAACAGAACGCAGGCCTGCTGGCTGGGCTCTTCTCTGCCGTGTAGCTCTGGGGCACCTAGCACCTGAGCCTGGCTCCCTCCCAATTAATTGGCTCTGCTCAGGACCCTCCCCTCACTGGGAGTAGCCTCTGCTCTGCCTTTCTCTCTGTCCCTATTGGACTTTTGGTTCCATCACTGCTGGAGCTGGTGATTGTAATTAAGTGCTGTGTTTGGTTTAAATTACCTTCCTATCATCCTCTGCTCAATTGCCACTTATTCCATGACTCCCCTGCTTACAATTCCCCCCACAAACTCCCTGCCTTCAGCCACACTGGGACCATTTTGCTCTGAAACATACAAGCCTGCCCCTGCCTGACAGCCTCTGGGCTTGCTGTTCCGCCACTTGGTCTGCTTTTCCCCCAGGCCCTCCCCTCATCATCCTGATCATCACTGCCTCCAAAAGAACCCTGAGGATCCCCCAGTCATTGTCAACACTCACAGCCATCTGAAACTACCCTGTCCCTCTCTCCACCAAAATAGTAAAGCTCATGGAGCAAGAACCTTTCTGCCCGTTCACTTACCACTGTCAAGCACACAGTAGGCAATCAATCAATATTTTTGAATATGTGAATAACTAAGTAGGGGAAACAGAGAACTCCCTTCTTCCTGATCATGTTGGTAAGAAGCTAAGGGAATGAGGCCACGAACAGTAGGGAGGTGGCTGGATTCCTTTTTCTCCTGCTATTGCTCATTGCAGACAGCACTTTTAAAATGACTTTGGTTCACATCCTGTTTTCATGTCAGCTGAAACAATGTTAATAAAACATATATTTCATCTGAACAGGCAGGAGGCAAGTTCTGATAAGATTATTAATCTCTCATGACTCTATTTAAAAGCAAAGCGAATCTATACTCTGATCATCTCCAGCAGAAACAACAATGATGTTGCCAGAGCTCCTAACGAGATTCCTTCTTTGGAACATTTGTCTAAATGAGAAATAGCTCCTCTGCTCCTGAAGAAGTCAATATATCAATTTCCCTTGTATATTGATTTCTATCAAGATTTATCCCCAGATAATTTTCTTTATATTTGTGCTCTAAGAGAAATAAACCCCTGCTTATCATTTCGGTAAAAGACCCAAGACAACACATTCCTATACGTGCTGAGGCAGTGATGGACTGAAAAGCTGCCCTTTGGGGCGCCCACAAAGTATTCCTCCCGCCCCTCAGAGGTACTAGAGTATAATGGCAGGAGTTAACTTCTTGATACAGTTTGAAAGAATATGTACTCTTTCTGTTTACTAAAGTTACTTTTTTTTTTTTTTGAGACACAGTCTCGCTCTGCTGCCCAGGCTGGAGTGCAGTGGCACCATCTCAACTCACTGCAACCTCTGCCTCCCAGGATTAAGCAATTCTCCTGCCTCAGCCTGCCGAGTAGCTGCGATGACTTGGTGCCACCACACCCAGCTAAGTTTTGTATTTTTAGTAGAGATGGGGTTTCGCCATGTTGCCCAGCCTGGTCTCAAGCTCCTCACCTCAGATGATTTGCCTGCCTCAGCCTCCCAGAGTGCTGGGATTACAGGCATGCGCTACCGTGCCCTGCTATTCAGGTTACTTTTTATAGGCAGTTTGTCTCTTTGTTTCAGCATCTTTTTTTTTCCTTTTTCATTGAATATGATGAAGAATCTTTAAAAAACAAAAACCACAATGCCACTGCTGCAACATCCTGCTTTGTTTTTGTTAAGACACGGAGTCTTAGATGTCCTGGCTGGACACAAACTCCTTGGCTCAAGTGATTTGCCCACCTCAGGCTCCAGAGTAGCTGGGACTACAGGTGGGTACCACTATGCCTGGCTTTGTAACACCCTATTATTATTATTTGAGTTTGGCTTCCTGTTATTGTCCATATTTGACAACTAAAATAAGTATGTCATACTAAAAAAAAAAAAAAAAAGAGGCTCAAAGACCCTGACCTTCTGCAGGAAGTCTCTTTGGGGGCTAATTTTCAACACAACACATAGCTGGGCAAAGATGACTGAACCTTCTTACTTCCAAGTGACGAAATCCCTATTTGAATTGTCATTAAGGGTTCTATGTAGGTCCTTCAGATCAGAGATCAGCAAATTACGATCCCCTCCAAATCTCACACTGTTTTGTGAATGAAGAGTATTGGACCACAGCCACACTCATTCACGTATGCAGAGGCTACAGCTCCTTTTGCGCCACAACTGCAGAGCTGAGTAGTTGTAACAGAGACCGCATGGCTCCAAGAGCCTCAAATATTTAGTATGTGGCCAGTGCCTGGGAGTTCGAGACCAATATGGACAACATAGCGAGACCTCATCTCTACAAAAATTATTTTAAAAAATAGCCAGGTGTGGTGGTGCCTGTGAGTCTCAGCTACTCAGGAGGCTGAGGCAGGAGGACTGCTTGAGCCCAGGAGGTCAAGGCTGCAGTGAGCTGTGATCACACCACTTGCACTCCAGCCTGGGTGACTGAGTGAGACCCTGTCTCAAAAAAATAATTACAAAAAAAAATCTGGCCTTTTACAGAAAAAATTTGCCAACCCCTGCTCTAGAGGACAATCTGTTTCCAGGGTGCAACATACGATAGGGACAGCACTGGCTAAATACTTCGTGGAGCCCAGTGCAAAACGAAAATGCAAGGCTCCCTGTCAAAAAAACAATGAACATTTTCAAAATGTTAACAGCAAAGTGTAAACCAATCGAGGGACCCTGTGACTGGCTGAGATGGTAGAATAATTCTCGTTACAGGTGACAAACTCCAGGGCTGGCTAGAAACTCTTCCACCAAGATGCAGGAGTAAGAGCACTGGATGCAGGAGTAAGAGCGTTTACAACTTGCAAATGCTTTAGAACCAAACAACCTTTTGCTCAACTGAAATCTTACACGGATGCCCAACATGTGAAGCAGCAGCCATGCGGACGTCTGCCCCAGCCATTTTATTTCTAAAAGGTCACTAGCAGGCGATAGCTCTTACAATGTTTTAAGGGGGAGGGCGAAGAAAAACAAAACACACCAGAATCCTCGAAAACAGCATTTTCAGGTAACCTGGCAAACAGATGCATGCTCCGATATGACAGAATCAGGCCAACTTGGCCCTGTTGTCAACTGTGCCCTCGGCTGCTGCTTGTCCTCTATCATAATTATTTCAACTGCTATAATTTATTCATCCCCAGAAAAGCTTACATGTTATAAGGTATCCAGTCCAGGCGTCTAGATTGAAATGGCTGGCAGCTCCAGTCACTCCTGCCCTTTCCCATCTGCTCAAAATACTGACTGCAGAAGGAATATTTTCTATGCATATATATATATTGCAAAACCAAACCAAAGTTACCTCAAAACTCAAGTTCTCTGACAAACATATCATCAGCTTTCAAGTTCACAATTCTGCAGCTGGAAGAAGGGGGCAGAGAATCCTATCAGAAACTCAGTATTTAGTTCTACTTTACATCTATAAGGAAATGGCTTCTCTAGCTCTCAAAATGCTCACTGAATTTCCTGCAAAGTTACTAAGAAAGTTACTTTCTTTTAATTGAAATACATATGGAACAAATTTTATATTTATGAGAGAATATCAACTCGGAACTACAGAGGACGCTGCATGTGAAGAAACTTCAAATGTAAATATGGGGCCGGGCGCAGTGGCTCATGCCTGTAATCCCAACACTGAGGTGGGTGGATCACTTGAGGTCAAGAGTTCAAAACCAGCCTGGCCAACATAGTGAAACCCCGTCTCTACTAAAAATACAAAAAATTAGTGGGGCGTGGTGGTGCGTGCCTGTAATCCCACCTATTTGGGAGGTTGAGGCAGGGGAATCACTTGAACCTGGGAGGCGGGGATTGTGGTGAGCTGAGATTGTGCCACTGCACTCCAGCCTGGGTGACAGAGCAAAACTCTGTCTCAAAAAAAAAAAAAAGTAATTATGAATGGATTCTTATAAATTGGGAACAAAGGTAGAACAATTCCGTATAAATTAAGGCTGAAACCTATCTCCTCTTCTTAGTCTGATTCTTTATTTTCACGCCAGAACATAGAAAAATGCTCAAAGGTCTCATAACCAGTTGAGAAGGACAGAAAGGGTATGGAAGGGTGAAAACATCTTGGAAAAATGGCCAAATACACACGATTGCACTGGACGGATACGTCTGCTCATCTACACTGGAAAACCAAAGAAAAGTCAAAGTTGTCTTTTTTTTTTTTTTCTGAGACAGAGTGTGTTTCTCTGTCGGCCAGGCTGGAGTGCAATGGCACGATCTCAGCTCACTGCAACCTCCACCTCCCAGGTTCAAGAGATTCTCGTGCCTCAGCCTCCCTAGTAGCTGGAATTACAGGCATGCGCCACCCTGCCCAGGTAATTTTTGTATTTTCAGTAGAGACAAGGTTTTGCCACGTTGCCCAGGCTGGTCTTAAACTCCCAGCCTCAAGTGATCCTTTGGGGGCACTCGGACTCCTAAAGTGCTGGGATTACCGGCATGAGCCACCATGTCTGGCCCAAATCAAGGTCTTGACACAACATAAATGTAAAGAGAGTTGTTCCATGGCTTAATAACTTTGTCCTCGAACAGTCGTTACTTCTATTAGCATGTATTTTCTACAGACATAAACAACGCATCAAAGTAATCAGGTGTGGTCCTAGATCACACCCCTTCCTGCGTCTTGTACAGTCAACTTGGCGAGTTCAACCTCCACGTTTCTCCCATCTGCCTGCTTCTCTTCATGCCCTCTGCCACGTCACTGATCTCTCCCGGACCAGGGCTGGCCAACTGGTCCCTCGGTTTCCACTCCTGTTCCCAACATCCATTCCCTGAGATCTTTCTGTAGGAAATAAACTAGATTATGGCATTCCCCTGGTTAACCCTCTTCACAGGCACTTCATGGCAAACCTTTAACCACTGCCCAGAAGCCCTAATGGATCCTGTCCCCATCCACCTCTTCCAGCACAAACCACTGGCTTCCTCTTCATCCTTGTGCATGTTGAGTGCTCCACTTACTCAGTGCTTTCCTTTTTTTTTTTTTTTTGTGATGGAGTTTCGCTCGTTGCCCAGGCTGGAGTGCAATGGCATGATCTCGGCTCACTGCAACCTCTGCCTCCTGGGTTCAAGTGATTCTCCTACCTCAACCTCCCGAGTAGCTGGGATTACAGGCATGCACCACCATATCTGGCTAATTTTTTTTGTATTTTTAGTACAGATGGGGTTTCACCATGTTGGTCAGGATGGTTTTGAACTCCTAACCTCAGGTGATCCACCTGCCTCGACCTCCCAAAGTGCTGGGATTACAGGCATGAGCCACCATGCCCAGCTGTTCCTCAGTGCTTTCTATTCACTCCCCATGTGGCTGGCTTCTCAGCCTTCGAGCCCAGCTCAAATGTTGCCTCCTAGGATGGGCTGCCTCCTGATGGCCCCTTTCCCCTCTGAGCTACTCTGCTGCATCATATTGCTGATGGTCTTCAAGGCACTCGGCATAACCTATATCATCTTGCTTCCTGAGTTGTTTTTCCAGCTTATCTCCTGCCTCTTCGAACAGGACCTTGTCTGTCTCAGTCCTTCATGCTGCCTCACAAGGTGCCTGACACACGGATGTTCCTTATCTGCCAAACAGCATATTAACCATTAGACTATAAACATTAAGCACATGGATGGTCAAAACTAAACCCTAAAAGTAGACAATGAAGTATTTTAATCTACATTCATTCATCTGCCCATTCAACAACTGGGTTATTTATGGAGGGCATCCTATACTAGGTATTATGTTAGGGCCCAAGGAATCCAAAAGTCTAAGAACTTCTCAAATATGTCATATTCTGTGTTCAACATAGGCCCTTTAAAAAGACAAGTTACACTACTACTTAGTATGTTTTCCTGTGATCCTAGAGATTTGTGGAAAAATCTGAAAACCTAGATAAGAGGTTATGTGCCATCAGTTTACTCTCCAAAACCCACGAAATGTATATGGAGAGTAAATCGGGACATAGTTAAGTCATCTCTTAACACTTGGGAGACTGTCCAGACATAAAGCTTTGCTCAGCCAGTGGTACAGAATGAAATTCATTTTCCTAGGCCTGGTGTGGTGGCTCATGCCTGTAATCCCAGTACTTTGGGAGGCCAAGACGGACGGATAATCTAATGCCAGGAGCTCGAGACCAGCCTGGCCAACATGGCGAAACCCTGTCTCTACTAAAAACACAAAAAAATTAGCGAGGCCTGGTGGCGGGCACTTGTAATCCCAGCTACTTGGGAGGCTGAGGCAGGAGAATCGCTTGAACCTGGGAGGCAGAGTTCGCAGTAAGCCAAGATTATGCCACTGCACTCCAGCCTGGGCGATAAAAGTGAAACTCCATCTGCCAAAAAAAAAAAAAAAAGAGAAATTCATTTCCTGGAGGGGTTGTCAAGCTGTAAAGGTGAGACAAGGAGGCTGCATGACTGATAGTTTTTGTAACAAACTGGAATTACCCCATTCAAATCAACAATGCCAATGTTCGAACTCTTTAGAACTCAGCTCTGCCCCTCCTTGCAGCTGCAGGCTCCTCTGAGAGGTATCCACGGATCAAAGTAAGCAAGTTGAAGATGACCGACTTTAGTGCCCAGTGGCCCACTGGTCTGATTAATACTTCCACCCTTGGAGTGCAGATGACCTGAGGCCCCTTGTTGTTTGCACCTACTGCCACGCGCTTAGCTGACCTCCAGGGCAGCAGCAGTATCTTCTTGTCTCACCTCGGTGTCATCCACACTGCTTCCCAGGGATGCTCCAGTGCAGAGGACCTGCAATGGGCCCCACGCCAGCATAGTGTGGGCTCCAAGAAAGGAAGAAGCCACCTGTTGTATTTATTATACCACTTAATATTATACCAGCACCAATGCCCAGCACATGGCAGGTGTCCAATAAATACCTATTAAATAGATTATCCCCATTGCAGAAAAACTGGAACTAAAAATCGTGGCAGCTGTTACAAAAGTGTGTTTCTCACATCTGCAAAATGAGAATGATAAAATTAGGCCGGGATTATAGGCTCACGCCTGTGATCCCAGCACTGTGGGAGAACCGAGGCAGGTGGATCACCTGAGGTCAGCAGTTCGAGACCAGCCTGGCCAACCTGGTGAAATCCCGTCTCTACTAAAAAAACAGAAATTAGCCGGGTGTGGTGGTGTGCACTTGTAGTCCCAGCTACTCAGGAGGCTGTGGGAGGAGAATCAATTGAACCCGGGAGGTGGAGGTTGCAGTGAGCCGAGATTGTGCCACTGCACTACAGCCTGGGCGACAGAGAGGGACTCTGTCTCAAAAAAAAAAAAAAAAAAAAAAAAAAAAAAAAAAAAGAAAAAGAAAGAAAGAAAAAGAAAAAGGAAACATGGTGTGTTACAGAGCTACACACCATGACACCTTCTTTGATGATACTGGCTGATGCTTTACGGAAAGTCTTTCCCCTCTTAAGCATTTAATTCACACTCTCTTTTACTTATAACTTTTACAAAATTACAGACCACATTTACAAATACGTACTTAGGGCTGTTTTCCTCACAACACATTTTGCTTCTAACCTCTTAGGAAAGGCCTCAGGACACTTAACGATTCCTTTCTGAAAGCAACTAACTAAAAGGCAGCAGCAAGGATCTGAACTTTAGAGAGAATCTTACAAACTACTCTTGTGTCAGAGCTCGGCTGGAGGAGGGGCCAACTGCTCAATGGCCTAAGAAAACCTAAAAGAGAACAGCATGAGGAAAGCAGGCAGAACCCCCATTCACGATACAAGTCAAAGCCAGGCTGCAGCTGCAGAGTTATAAAAAGAAAGAAAAAGACTAATGGGATTGCCGCCTCCTCCCGCCTTCTCCCACCCAAGGCAGTAATGAAGATTCACAGCTACACATTAATTAGGGAATCCATAGACGTGCCTGGTTACAATATTGATATAGGGAAACAGATAATAGAAAAGGCACAGATTCCCCCACAAGCTAATAGAGTGTTGTAAGCAATATTTAAATCATCACGCCTCTCTTTCAAAAACACTACTTCTTTCTCAGTGCCAAGAGCTGGCTGCGTTTCTACATTTGGGGAATTTGAGATATTTTCTCGCATGGAAGTCACACCAATATTCTAAAGCATTTGGAAATGCAGTTTTTCTACACGAAAGAATATTGCTTTTAATCCAAATATTGGATTACCAAAACCCTGAAATATCTTTCAGTCCTAATGTAGACAGGAAGACAGAATTGTGGCCTCACCACGGGGCATGTAAGGCGAAGGCAGTCACTGCTTCAATCGCAGAACGCTGTCCACGGCAGAAATGCCCCGTGCAGACCACATCAATGAATAGCCCACCCCAAACAGTTCTGACGCACTGGCGAATCGGGGGTCCAAGGATGCCTCCCCCCATTTTATACATGCCTCACTCCTCCTTCCCACCAGCGGGGCCCCCTCTTCAGCCCTTTCAACCGCCCAGGACCAGGCATCTCGCTAAGCGCTGACTCGGGGAAGGGAGGGCGCAGCCTTTGTCCCGCAGGTCTCCCGCGCCCGCCTCGCCGTCCCTGCCTCGACCCCCGTTCCCTCTGAACGCACCTGCAAACAAAGACGCGCCGTTCCTTCGCCAACTTCCTCACCTTTGTCTCCCGGTCCTTCCGAGGTCGGGAGGGGATGCCCCCCCCAGGTGCTACGACGAGCCCCAGGGTGCCGGCACCAGCCAGCGGATGCCGTCGCTCAAGCAGCAGCGCGCACTGCCCGGGGCTCAAGTTGAAGCGAGCGGCGCCCGCGCCTCCCCGCCCCGCCCGCGCTGCCCGCCCGCCGCCGCCGCCGCCCATTGGCTGCTGGGGAGGCGCGTGGCCCCGCCGCGCCTGGCCGCACTCCAGTTCGGTGCTCCCGCGAGGTGCTCCCGCCAGATGCTCCCAGCTGCTAAAGGCCTGGCTCAGGGCCGGCAAAGAGGATCCGCCACCCTAAATACTCCCTTCCTGGAACGAACGTTTCCCTTTTTGGACTCTCAGGACTTAGAAAGTTCATTCAAAGCCACTGAACCTCTTTAGAAAAAGTTGATGCTCTAGGCCTGCTGTGTTTCTGGTTTCTTTTATTTTCTTTTTGAGACAGGGTCTCGCTCTGTGGCCCAGGCTGGAGTGCAGTGACGCGATCTCGGCTCACTGCAACCTCCGCTTCCTGGGTTCAAGCGATTCTCCTGCCTCAGCCTCCCTAGCAGCTGGGATTACAGGCACCCGCCACCATGCCTGCCTAATTTTTTCTATTTTTATTTAGTAGAGACGGGGTTTCACCGTGTTGGCCAGACTGGTCTCAAACTCCTGGTCTCAAGTTAGCCGCCCGCGTTGGCCTCCCAAAACGCTGGGATTACAGGGGTGAGCCACTGCACTAGGCTAGGTTTCTACGATCCTGATTGTGGGGCGAGTGGGGAGATGGGGGGTGGGGAGCGTTGGTTGGGAAAGGGAGGTATTGCAGCCCGCAGCCAAAAAGCCTTTGGGCAGAAAGACAGAAACCAAACTGTAGTTTGATAAATCTGAAGAATCAGATTTCAAGACGCAGCAAATTCTGAACTGAGCTGGCAAGTGTTTACAGATTACCTGCCAATTTACACAAAGCACTTAGCAGTTCACCCCTACACCCTTTTGTAATCCCTACCTCTTTTAAGACACCTTTTGTTTACAGCTGACTTGAACCCAAGATCCCACAGGCATCCCCCTCCTCCCATATACATGGAAGCAGAAAATGTCCAACTGGCTAAGTGACAGCACTCTAAGAGTCCTGGCTAGCCACTAGTCAATATACAAGTTGGAAAGGAAAATCCAAGGTCTCTTACTGACTGTATTCTGTGAGCACTAAAAGTACTTCCTCTTTTTAATTGTTTCTGGGCAAGCATAAGTTATTTGGCCAATTAACAAAGTGAAATAGGGAGGCTGAGGCAGGAGAATTGCTCGAACCTGGGAGGCGGTGGTTGCAGTGAGCCGAGATCGTGCCACTGCACTCCAGCCTGAGTGACAGAGTGAGACTCCGTCTCAAAAAAAAAAAAAAAAAGAGCGAAATAGGCAGAGCATATTTGCCACATTTTTGGGTATATTCAAAGCCTCATACACTCCTTTTACAAAGAAAGGAACAGAAAATAGGAAATACACATGGAAAATCAAGGGAGTATGTAAGTAGTAGGTCTTGTTTGGGTTTGGTAAAACACACCACAGGTGTACAGAAAACTTTAATGTTCATGTTTAAACGA
>NW_012103366.1:1070811-1079882 GCF_000951045.1 Mandrillus leucophaeus
AGAATCAGATTTCAAGACGCAGCAAATTCTGAACTGAGCTGGCAAGTGTTTACAGATTACCTGCCAATTTACACAAAGCACTTAGCAGTTCACCCCTACACCCTTTTGTAATCCCTACCTCTTTTAAGACACCTTTTGTTTACAGCTGACTTGAACCCAAGATCCCACAGGCATCCCCCTCCTCCCATATACATGGAAGCAGAAAATGTCCAACTGGCTAAGTGACAGCACTCTAAGAGTCCTGGCTAGCCACTAGTCAATATACAAGTTGGAAAGGAAAATCCAAGGTCTCTTACTGACTGTATTCTGTGAGCACTAAAAGTACTTCCTCTTTTTAATTGTTTCTGGGCAAGCATAAGTTATCTGGCCAATTAACAAAGTGAAATAGGGAGGCTGAGGCAGGAGAATTGCTCGAACCTGGGAGGCGGTGGTTGCAGTGAGCCGAGATCGTGCCACTGCACTCCAGCCTGAGTGACAGAGTGAGACTCCGTCTCAAAAAAAAAAAAAAAAAGAGCGAAATAGGCAGAGCATATTTGCCACATTTTTGGGTATATTCGAAGCCTCATACACTCCTTTTACAAAGAAAGGAACAGAAAATAGGAAATACACATGGAAAATCAAGGGAGTATGTAAGTAGTAGGTCTTGTTTGGGTTTGGTAAAACACACCACAGGTGTACAGAAAACTTTAATGTTCATGTTTAAACGAGGATCAGGTGTCTTCTCATTTGTTCAACATTTATTAAGCTCCTCCTAAGTGCCAGGTTCTGTGCAGAAAATTTTATATTAGGCTTTTCCGGTTAACAGATGTCTTTCTAGGGAGAGCATGATTTAACTCATGCTGTTTCTGAATCTATGATCATTAACACTTCAATTATTCGGAAGAGTTATTGACAGTAAACCGCTCTGGCAACCACAATTGTTTGGAACACAGCCCAAACTGTAAGTGAGGCTAGAAGGTTTGAGACTTGGGGTTCAGCAGCCAGAACAGAGAGCAGCAAGCTCAGAGATAAGAAACAAGTTAACAGGATTGTACTTGTTACCCCTTCAAAGGCTGCCTCTCCTTCCTTACACATCATTCCAGTGAGTTTGGTTGTCTGGTTCTCTGTCTATGGGAGGGCAGAAGCAACAAATAGATGGGTCTGCCAGATGTCCACAGGGTGCGGCAAGTGTGACAGCTGAGGGTCTGCTGGCAGGAAGTCATGTGTGACAAGTCCTGCCAATTCTGCCTCCTCCTGCTCTCTCCAACTTGCCCCCTTCTCTCAACTCCATGCTGCCACCCTAGTTCCAGCCATCATCTCTCAACAGGAGGGCTGCTGTCATTTTTTTTGTTTTTTTTTTTTTTGAGACAGAGTCTCACTAGTGCAGTGGCCGCTATCTTGGCTCACTGCAACCTCCTCCTTTTGGGTTCAAGTGATTCTTGAACTTCAGAGAGGGGGTTTTGCCATGTTGGCCAGGCTGGTCTTGAACTCCTCACCTCAAGTAATCCACCCACCTCAGCCTCCTAAAGTGCTGGGATTACAGACGTGAGCCACCGCACACGGCCTGCAGTAGTGTTTTAACAGTCTCCCTGCCTCCACTGATCTCTAACAAGCTATTCTCACAGAAGCCACATTTGTGTCCCTTCAAAAACAAAAATCACAAATATAAGTATCCATGCTCAAACCTTAAAACCACACAGTGGCTTCCCATTGCACTGAAGATAAAGTCTCCATCACTTTCAGGGTCTCACAGGCTGGTCGCCTGGGATCAGGTCCCTGCTTCTATCTCCAATGCGGCAACCACATTCCCTCCTCTTGGTCTCTGCTCCAGCCCCCTTTTCTTCTTCCAGTTCCTGGACCGTGCCCAGCTACTTCCCACTTCAGAGCCTTTGCGCTGACTGTGACCCTCCTAGAATGCTCTTCCCTGCACTGCTCACCTGATGAATCCCTCTCATCTTTTAGGAATCTCAGCCCAAAAGTTGATTCCTTTGGAAGATGTTCCTGACAGGCAGTGTCCTCCCTGACAGCATCCCAGGCTTTTCCTTCATACCCCTGCTGCAGCTGGGTATTAAATATTTGGAAAATCATCCATTTATTATTAATCTCCTTCACTTTACAGTGAGCTTTACAAACTTACAGAGTCTGGTTTTGCTTCTGTACAGTGAAGAATTTAACCTTGGCTGAAGAGAGCCTCTGCCCTCAGCTTCTGGGAGGTAAACTCGAACACCTTGGAATGTTGTGCCTGACCGGCGTGTTTCTGTTTGCCTAGGGGCCTTGGGTCACACTAGAGGGTCTAACCGGGTGATCTGGGGTGGGCGCTTGGCCCATGCAGTATCAGCTCCACCTCTGGAGGAGCTCGAGACTAAGATTAGCCCTGGACCAGTTGTCTGTGCCTCCGGGCTGGAGCCTCAATAAAAATCCTGGACACCAAGGCTTGGATGAACTTCTCTGGTTGCCAATACTCTGTGCTACTGTCACACGGCAATGCCAGGGAAGTTATGCTGCCCAGGATGCTGTGGGGAGAGGACAACTGAAAGCTCAGAACTTCCCTGGACTCTGTCCTACGTGCGTCTTCCTTGGGCTGATTTTAATCAGAATCCTTTCCCTGTGACAAACCACAACCACAAGCATAATGACAGCATTCAGTGAGCTCTGTGAGTCCTTCCAGCACATTGTCAAACCTGAGGCTGGTCTCGGTGACTGTTCTCTGACTTGGCAGTTTCCTGTTGTATTTTCAGCAGCAAGCACATTTCCTGACATACAGTAAGTGCTTAATACATCCACTATTGATTAAATTTAATGAGTTACTATTTTTTGAGAGATCTTTTTACATGACCAGGTAATCAGCATATAATACTTTAATGATTTAAATAACAAATTTCCATTTTGCAAATGCCTATTTACCAGTTAAGGTCCAGATTAAACAAACGCCATCTCTCCCATGAGGCCTTTCCCTACTTCCTGAGGGCTCGTCATCCTTGCCTCTGTGTTCTCTGGCCCACTGCTTTGCTTTCGACACATTAAGTAGTAATAAAACATATTTCTGACCAGCTGGGCAATATAGCGAGACCCACACCTCTACAAAAAATTTTAAACATTAGGCCAGGTGGCTCACACCTGTAATCACAGCATTTTGGGAGGCCAAGGTGGATGGATCACTTGAGGCCAGGAGTTCAACATCAGTCTGGCAAACATGGTGGAACGCTGCCTCTACTAAAAATACAAAAATTAGCTGGGCGTGGTGGCATGTGCCTGTAATCCCAGTTGCTCAGGAGGCTGAGGCAGGAGAATCACTCGAACCTGGGAGGCAGAGGTTGCAGTGAGCAGAGATCACACCACTGCACTCCAGCCTGGGTGACAGAACAAGACTCTGTCTCAAAAAAAAAAAATTTTTTTTTTAAACATTAGCCAGGTGTGGTGGCTTGCACCTGTTGTCCTAGCTGCCTGGGAGGCTGAGGCAGAAGTATTGCCAGGAGTTTGAGGCTGTAGAGAGCTATGATCTTGCCACTGTACTCCAGCCTGTATTACAGAGCGAGATACTATCTCTAAAATAAATGAATGAAAGAATAAAAATAAAACATCTGTTTTTGTGAAGGATATCTATGTTAGATAAACTCTGAATCCCTACTAACTGGGCATGGGGCTTGCACAGAGCAGGCACACAAACAGTGTTTACGGAATAAAGGCAGTTTCTTAAAAACAGGTCTGATTCATAGAAAGATAGGTTCAATTATGTGTGAAATTTTGGTACATATTACAGCTCATGCCCTGATAAACATGGTAGCTGTTACTGTAGTAACTATTATGAAGATGTTCTATTGTTTTCTTTTTTTTCTTTCTAAAAATGAAAATCTTCATCAGAATTATGATACACTTTAAAAAGCCAGATATGCTTTAAATAAAAATATGGAAACTGATCACCCAACTTTTAAAAGGCATCTGACTTCCTAATTAGAATGAAATATCACAGTTTATTTACAAAATACAGAAAGAAAAAAAATCCAACAAACCTAACCACTCATCTTTCTCTTGTAGAAACCTAATTGAAAATTCAACCAGCATACCAATAACCTATGATGTCCCCAAGTAGCACAGAAAAATCAATTTTACTTCCTTCAGACCTGCATTTAACTGGATAATAACTGATATAATGTGCAACAGCCATAATCCAATTTCAATTTGTTTGATTAGATAAGTACAAACATTAAACAAGAAAGTCACAGGATTGTCATGACACTGTTCATGCTGTTAACTCATTATAGAACAAAGCACTGTCATTTGCTCCTAGAGAACATGCTACTAAAATATATAGATATGAATTTGAACTATCCTTAAGTACCATCCACAAAGATCCTTATATTGCCTCAGTCAAAGATAAAAGCAGCTCTGAACTTGGAAGCCGCTTCAAAATCTCCTGAATTGAGGATAAGAGAATCCCTGAAGGATTCCTTAAATATTTGAGACTATTTTAACATCCATTTGTATGACACTTGCATAATCAGAGAATATCAAAGCAGCACCCAAGTTAGTGGTCTCAAACTATAACGTGCATCCTAACACTTAAAATAACAGTGCCACAGTTTTGGCCGGGCGCCACGGCTCACGCCTGTAATCCCAGAACTTTGGGAGGCTGAGCCGGGTGAATCATGAGGTCAGGAGTCCAAGACCAGCCTGGTTAAGATGGTGAAACCCCATCTGTACTAAAACTACAAAAATTAGCCAGGCACAGTGGCAGGCACCTGCAATCCCAGCTACTCGGGAGGCTGAGGCAGGAGAATCGCTTGAACCCAGGCGGCAGAAGTTGCAGTGAGCCGAGATCACGCCACTGCACTCCAGCCTGGACAACAGAGTGAGACTCCATCTCCAGAGTGAGCCACAGTCTCACCTAGAGGGTGTGACTCAGTAGGTCTCAGACTCCCTGCTTTTTTCACATAAGTACCGTCCCTTCTGACCGAAATGATTTGGAGGCAGGTGTTCGGTGGGCTGTACGTTGAGGATTCAAAGCTGTTTCCAGAGAAGGGGACTGGTACTTTGTGTCAGTGGAGAAAGTCAGATGACAGATAAAGACACTGGAGAATGGGGTGCTGCAGCTCTTCCTGTGTCCCGCTCTGCACTCTGAGCCCCTTGAAGGCAGCAACCATGCTTTACTTGTTTTTGTATCTTTTGTGCCCAGTTCAGCACTGAGCACTTAATAAATGAAGCGCATTCGGGGCAAAGTGGCATAGTGGCATGCATCTATACTCATACCTATGTGGACAGCAGAAGCACTCACCACGGGTACTTTTTTTTTTTTTTTATGAGACGGAGTCTCGCTCTGTCGCCCGGGCTGGAGTGCAGTGGCCGGATCTCAGCTCACCGCAAGCTCCGCCTCCCGGGTTCACGCCATTCTCCTGCCTCAGCCTCATGTGTAGCTGGGACTACAGGCGCCCGCCACCTCGCCCGGCTAGTTTTTTGTATTTTTTAGTAGCGAGGATGGTCTTGATCTCCTGACCTCGTGATCCGCCCATCTCGGCCTCCCAAAGTGCTGGGATTACAGGCTTGAGCCACCGCGCCCGGCCCTACGGGTACATTTCTGATGGTAACATCACAACAAAGTTATCAACAGAGCAGGCGGAATGTTTTGGCAGGACCTTGAGGTAGATCAATGCCTTTCAAACTTCAATGTGCAAATGCATTGTCTGAGGACTTGTTAAATGCAGGTTCTGATTCAGTGGGTCTGGGTAGGGCCCTGTCATCCTAAAAACTACATCCCAGGTGATGCCCAAGTTCTTATTCAGAGGCTCCACTTTGAGTAGCAAGAATCCAGACGTGAATCATCCAAACCATGACCACAGGGACAAATGAGCAGCAAAAAAGATCTTCAATGAGCTTGGACAGTGAAAGCCAGGGAGGCCAGGTGCGGTGGCTCACACCTGTAATCCCAGCACTTTGGGAGTCTGAGGTGGACAGATCATTTGAGGTCAGGAGTTCGAGGCCAGCCTGGCCAACATGGTGAAAACCCGTTTCTATGAAAAATGCAAAGATTAGCTGGGCATGGTGGTGCACGCCAGTAATCCCAGCTACTCGGAAGGCTGAGGCATGAGAATTCACTTGAACCCAAGAGGCAGAGGTTGCAGTGAGCCAAGATCACACCACTGTACTCCAGCCTGGGTGACAGAGGGAGACTCTGTCTCAAAAACAAAAACAAAAACAAAAACAAAAACAAAAACAAAAGAAAAAAAAAAGACCAGGCACAGTGGCTCACGCCTGTTTATCCCAGCACTTTGGGAGGCCAAGGTGGGCGGATCACGAGGTCAGGAGATCGAGACCATCCCAGCTAACACGGTGAAACCCCACCTCCACTAAAAATACAAAACATTAGCTGGGCGTGGTGGTGGGCACCTGTAGTCCCAGCTACTTGGGAGGCTGAGGCAGGAGAATGACATGAACCCAGGAGGCAGAGCTTGCAGTGAGCCGAGATCGGGCCACTGCACTCCAGCCTGGGTGACAGAGCATGACTCCATCTCAAAAAAAAAAAAAAAAAAAAAAAAAAAAAAAAAAAAAAAAAAAAAAAAAAAAGAAAGAAAAAAAAGAAAAGAAAGTCAGGGAGTTGTGGACTAACAGTAATATTCGCAACTTATTTTAAAGCACTCTGTAGGCCAGGTGCAGTGGCTCACGCCTGTAATCCCAGCACTTTAGGAGGCTGAGGCAGGCGGATCAGGAGGTCAAGAGATGGAGACCATCCTGGCCAACACAGCAAAATCCCATCTCTATTAAAAATACAAAAATTAGCTGGGCGTGGTGGCACTGAGTAATCTCAGCTACTTAGGAGGCTGAGGCAGGAGAATTGCTTGAACCGGGAAGGCAGAGGTTGGAGTGAGCTGAGATTGCGCCACTGCACTCCAGCCTGGTGACAGAGTGAGACTCCATCTCAATAAAAAGAAAGAAAAAAAAAAGCACTCTGTACCTGATTATTGCTCCTGCAGGAATCTATAATGTGTATTTGTAAAAGAAAGCCCCCACTGCCCCACAAGACTTATCAGTCACAGTAGAAGCTCAGCTTGCACTCACATAAGGATGTGCCCTTTATCTAAAAGACCTCCAGGGTTGCCACAGTATCTCTTTAACTCAACTCTAACAAAAATTTTGAAAAAAAGGAAAAGAAATTCACCTGCTCGACAGCCTGGAGTCCGCCTGTTCTGCACTGTAAAATGCAAAGGCTATTTATAATAAATGTGTATAACAAGAATCTTTGTTAAGTGGAAGAGATTCCCAAGCCCTAGACAGGCAGCATAGCTCATTTTCTTCATGCAATATTCAGCAGAAAAAACCTCTCACTGCTCCAAAGACTTTGGGCCATTCCCTGGCCTTCGCTGTACTATAAAGAGATTTGACTTATCTTCCCACCACCCACCACCCACCACATCTCTTCTTCCTAACTGCTGCGGGGGGTAGTGAGGGTGAGCATAAATTGTCATCCTCCGTGGTTCAGAATCCTAAGGGAACGAGCATAACATTCAATTCCCTCTCTCTTTTATTTATTTATTTATTTTCAGAGACAGGGTCTCACTCTGTCACCCAGGCTGGAGTGAAGTAGCGCAACCTTGGATCACTGCAACCTCTGCCTCCCAGGTTCAAGCAATGCTCCTACCTCAGCCTCCCAAGTAGCTGGGATTACAGGCATGTGCCACCATGTCTAGCTAATTTTTGTATTTTTAATAGGGATGGGTTTCACCATGCTGGTCAGGCTGGTCTCGAACTCCTGACCTCAAGTGATCCGTCCACTTTGGTCTCCCAAAGCGCTGGGATTACAGGTGTGAGCCACCACGTTTGGTCCTTTCAATTCTTAAAATGTTCAACCATCTCCCCACTCAACCCCCTGGCTTGCTCTCCCTGGAAGGCAGAATTGCAAGGAATACTTGCAATACCGGGATACTGCACACATAGGGACAGAGTCATGGAGGGCCAAGGACAAAGCTGGCTGTCTGGCAAGTTCCATGATTATAATTCGAGAAAATCATGTTTGTGTTTCTGCCTCAGAAACTCAAGCTGAAACTGATACTAAACCCATGGCTGGGAAGGTGGGGTTAGGAGAGTAAGACACTAGGGGCTAGGGAGTGAAGCCAAGAGAAGTTCTTTAAAAATAAATAAAAATTTTCCCTCACTGCCAGCCCACCAATGATCTGATTTCTGTCCCTGCAGTTTAGCCTTTTCCAGAATGTCATATAAAGGGGGTCCTGTAATACCTAGCTTTCTGAAACTTGCTTCCTTCACTTAGCGTAATTGTTGAGTGTATCAACAGTTCATTCCTTTTTATGGCTGAGAATTCTTTTGCATGGATGTACAAGAGTTTGTGTATCCTTCTACCAGTTGACAGGTATTTTACTGTTTCCAGTTTTGGCAACTATGAATAAAGTCAGTAATAAGAAAACAAACAACACAGTTTTTTAAATGGGCAATAACATTTGAACAGATACGTCACCAAAGAAGACAAATGTTTTTCACAAGCACATGAAACATGCTCAACATTGGTTTGGAAAATGCAGATTAAAACCACAGTGAGTTACCACTTCACACATTTTAGAATGCTAAGATCACCACCACCACCACCCTCAAACAAACAAACCAAAAAATCCTGGCAATGCCAACTGCTGGTGAGGATGTGGAGCAACCGGAACTTTCTTACTTTGCTGTTGGGAATGCAAAATGGCACAGCTCCTCACAAAGTGGGCTGGCAGTTTCTCATGAACTTAAGCATGCTGTCACCCTACAACACGTATTTACGTGATCCCACTCTTACGTATTTACCCAAGACGAGTGAACACTTCTATTCACACAAAAACCTGTATGTGAATGATTATAGCGGCTCTATTCATGGTTCATAATTAACTTCCCTTTTAAGATGGATGGGCAACTGTCTCTTGACGGGTTTATCTCAGTTTTCCATGTTGACAGACCTGGACACCATCAGTCATCTTTAAAAATTCATTAGGAGATTACAAAATAGAACCACTTTACTTTCTTGGTGGTCACGAAACTCCATGCTCAGGAGCTTACTGTTGAGGCTGAATCCCAGAGGACGGTTTAAGCAGGAGCTTACCCAATGATCACTA
>NW_012103366.1:1081387-1089057 GCF_000951045.1 Mandrillus leucophaeus
AGCCTGGAGTCCGCCTGTTCTGCACTGTAAAATGCAAAGGCTATTTATAATAAATGTGTATAACAAGAATCTTTGTTAAGTGGAAGAGATTCCCAAGCCCTAGACAGGCAGCATAGCTCATTTTCTTCATGCAATATTCAGCAGAAAAAACCTCTCACTGCTCCAAAGACTTTGGGCCATTCCCTGGCCTTCGCTGTACTATAAAGAGATTTGACTTATCTTCCCACCACCCACCACCCACCACATCTCTTCTTCCTAACTGCTGCGGGGGGTAGTGAGGGTGAGCATAAATTGTTATCCTCCGTGGTTCAGAATCCTAAGGGAACGAGCATAACATTCAATTCCCTCTCTCTTTTATTTATTTATTTATTTTTTGAGACAGGGTCTCACTCTGTCACCCAGGCTGGAGTGAAGTAGCGCAACCTTGGATCACTGCAACCTCTGCCTCCCAGGTTCAAGCAATGCTCCTACCTCAGCCTCCCAAGTAGCTGGGATTACAGGCATGTGCCACCATGTCTAGCTAATTTTTGTATTTTTAATAGGGATGGGTTTCACCATGCTGGTCAGGCTGGTCTCGAACTCCTGACCTCAAGTGATCCGTCCACTTTGGTCTCCCAAAGCGCTGGGATTACAGGTGTGAGCCACCACGTTTGGTCCTTTCAATTCTTAAAATGTTCAACCATCTCCCCACTCAACCCCCTGGCTTGCTCTCCCTGGAAGGCAGAATTGCAAGGAATACTTGCAATACCGGGATACTGCACACATAGGGACAGAGTCATGGAGGGCCAAGGACAAAGCTGGCTGTCTGGCAAGTTCCATGATTATAATTCGAGAAAATCATGTTTGTGTTTCTGCCTCAGAAACTCAAGCTGAAACTGATACTAAACCCATGGCTGGGAAGGTGGGGTTAGGAGAGTAAGACACTAGGGGCTAGGGAGTGAAGCCAAGAGAAGTTCTTTAAAAATAAATAAAAATTTTCCCTCACTGCCAGCCCACCAATGATCTGATTTCTGTCCCTGCAGTTTAGCCTTTTCCAGAATGTCATATAAAGGGGGTCCTGTAATACCTAGCTTTCTGAAACTTGCTTCCTTCACTTAGCGTAATTGTTGAGTGTATCAACAGTTCATTCCTTTTTATGGCTGAGAATTCTTTTGCATGGATGTACAAGAGTTTGTGTATCCTTCTACCAGTTGACAGGTATTTTACTGTTTCCAGTTTTGGCAACTATGAATAAAGTCAGTAATAAGAAAACAAACAACACAGTTTTTTAAATGGGCAATAACATTTGAACAGATACGTCACCAAAGAAGACAAATGTTTTTCACAAGCACATGAAACATGCTCAACATTGGTTTGGAAAATGCAGATTAAAACCACAGTGAGTTACCACTTCACACATTTTAGAATGCTAAGATCACCACCACCACCACCCTCAAACAAACAAACCAAAAAATCCTGGCAATGCCAACTGCTGGTGAGGATGTGGAGCAACCGGAACTTTCTTACTTTGCTGTTGGGAATGCAAAATGGCACAGCTCCTCACAAAGTGGGCTGGCAGTTTCTCATGAACTTAAGCATGCTGTCACCCTACAACACGTATTTACGTGATCCCACTCTTACGTATTTACCCAAGACGAGTGAACACTTCTATTCATACAAAAACCTGTATGTGAATGATTATAGCGGCTCTATTCATGGTTCATAATTAACTTCCCTTTTAAGATGGATGGGCAACTGTCTCTTGACGGGTTTATCTCAGTTTTCCATGTTGACAGACCTGGACACCATCAGTCATCTTTAAAAATTCATTAGGAGATTACAAAATAGAACCACTTTACTTTCTTGGTGGTCACGAAACTCCATGCTCAGGAGCTTACTGTTGAGGCTGAATCCCAGAGGACGGTTTAAGCAGGAGCTTACCCAATGATCACTACTTCCAGTGCCAAGAAGCATAAAAACAAACAAGCAGCTATTTTCACCCTCAACTGTTCTTAATCTTGCCTCTCTCCTCCTCCTCAGTTTGCTTTTCCTATTCCACCTATGTGCCCTCATCCCCTAAAGAGATATCAGCTACATTAGAAGGCCACAGAAACTGAGGCTGATATAATTTTGGTCCTTCAGTGTTGAGTTTAAATAAAAACATCATATATGGTTGCTGTTATTTGTTTTATCTTCACATTCAATTGGAAGTTCCTAATTTGAAGGGTAGTGTCCTTTTATTATTTCATTTTATTTTTGAGACAGAGTCTTGCTCTGTCACCCAGGATGGAGTATAGTGGTGTGATCTCCACTCACTGAAACCTCCGCCTCCATGGTTCAAGCGATTCACCTGTCTCAGCCTCCCAAGTAGCTGGGATTATGGGTGTGCGCCACCACGCCTGGCTAATTTTTTGTATTTTTAGTAGAGATGGGGTTTCACTGTGTTGGTCAGGCTGGTCTTGAACTCCTGACCTCAACTGATCTGCCTGCCTCAGCCTCCCAAAGTGCTGGGATTACAGGCATGAGCCACCACGCCCAGCGAACAGTGTCCTTTTAGATCAGTTTTAGTGTATCACCATTCTGTACCTGTTTTTATAAATAACAGCTTTATTGGAACACAGCCATGCACATTCATTTATATCTTGTCTGTGGGCGCTTTTGCCTAACATGGCAGAGACAGCATGACCTACAAAGCCTATTTACTGTCTGGTCTTTTGCAGAAAAAGTCTACTGACTCCTTCTCTAGCAGAATGGCCTTTTAGTCATTCTATTAATATAAACGATGAGTATACTATTTGTTAGCTTTGTATAGCTACTAACATCTGAGCAGCATTTTCTATCTTCAGAGCATTTGTCATATCTATCATGTCACTATAGCACCCCATTAGCCCTATTAAATTAGCTATTATTATTACCAACACCCTTTTTGTAAACAAAATAGGCTCAGAGGGAATGAGTGAACTCAATTGTAAGAGGTGAAGCCAACATCTGAACCTGTCTCATTCTCCAAATCATCTGCTCTTGTCACAAATAAATTGATACATCACACATAGCAAACTGATCATTTAGCAGGTGAGTGAAGATCAACTTGAATTTTCATCTGCCTAAATGCTCCATTGAGCTCACTCAATTAAAGTTCCACACAAAGTTCACATACGGGGCTCCTGTTCTCTGAGATGAAGTCCCCATGTACCCTCATTCCTGGGACTTAGGGACTGCTTAGCCTACAAAAAACTTCTCTTGAGTACAGTCTGTATTCCTTTCATATATATTAGTTAATTATATTTATCAATTACCAGGAAGCTGATCTAGGTTTTGTAGGACCTAAAGTTTAGACAATTTCTGGGGCCTTTTTTTTTTTTTTTTTCCTTTTGCAAAACCATTTTACAAAAACCATGTGATCTAACTGCTAGCCCTCCTCCTAGGGTCTTGAAAGGGGCTCTAAATTTTCAGCCTTCTGAGTAGTTAGGTCTACAGGTACACCGTGCCTGGCTTTTTTTTTTTTTTTTTTTTTTAGAGATGGGGTCTTGCTATGCTGCCCAGGCTGGTCTCGAAATCCTGGCCTCAAGCAATCCTCCCATGTCAGTCTCCCAAAGTGTTGGCATTACAGGGTGAGCCACCACACCCAGCTGATTTTTAAAGTATGGTCCACAGATAGAATTAGTGTCACTTGGGAACTTAGTAGAAATGCAAATTCTCAGGCTCCACCCTACACCTACTGAATTAATCAGAACCACTGAGGCTGGGGCAGAGCCAGCTTTGTTTGAAAAAGACCCACAGTGGATTCTGACATGCACTTGAGTTTGAGCATCACTGCTTTACGGGACCACAGATTCTGCTTTCTTCACTCATGTACAAAATTTTTTGAGGAAAAGAGGGGAAACTGCATCATTGAAGTGAGCTGTATAATTTTTCTTTAGGAACACAACAATCTAGCGACCAATCTGAACCATAAGCAATCTCAGTTTCAGAATTTCAGAAATCCATGACATATGAGATGTGTCAGGATTAACCAGAAGTAAAGGCTGGCAACTCAGAGTCTACTTTGATGGGTTCTGATTGCACTGATGATAAATTAACAGGACTCATGACTTATTAATTGAATGGAAAATGTATATTTAAAGACTCCTGATACAGTCAGAAGACTAAATCAGTAATTCTAAACTCTGAATCATCTTAGAAGTCAAAGAACTTTCCACAAAGGATCTAAATTACTTACCTCCAGCAAAATTCCTTTTTATTTAAAGAGTTGAGACTGGACCAAATTGGTCCTTTTAACCACCAAAGAGCCATTTTATTATTTTTGCCACCAAGGACCTCTTATTTTCATCTTTTTTCTTTCACATCAATGGTTGTGTGCCAACTTTGTAACAAGGTTTGTGGAAGGCACATTTCAGACATGCACATGAAAGGCCAATCACCATGCTTATGAACCTTATGAACTACTAAAGGATCAATAATATTTATTTCTTGTACATGTGTTACCTTGATTTGTCCCCACACCACCTTTCTTTTTTTTTTTTTTTTCTTTGAGACAGAGTCTTGCTCTGTCGCCCAGGCTGGAGTGCAGTGGCACGATCTCGGCTCACTGCAACCTTCACCTCCCGGGTTCAAGTGATTATCCTGCCTCAGACTCCTGAGTAGCTGGGATTACAGGCACCTGCCTATAAACAGAAGAATAAAGTAGAAGGAATCAGTGTAGCCAATTTTAAAGCTGCATATATAGCTATAATAATCAACAGTGTGCGGTAATGGCAAGTAATCCTAGCCCTAGGACTAAAATGGGCTGGGCACAGTGGCCCACAGCTGTAATCCCAGCACTTTGGGACGCTCAGGTAGGAGGATCACTTGAGGCC
The DNA here is from genome assembly GCF_000951045.1 of Mandrillus leucophaeus. NCBI lineage: Eukaryota > Metazoa > Chordata > Mammalia > Primates > Cercopithecidae > Mandrillus > Mandrillus leucophaeus. Next base: position 1,086,223 of record NW_012103366.1, read on the forward strand.
AGGAGTTTGAGACTAGTCTGGGCAACACAGCAAGACCCCATCAATATGATTTTTTTTTTTTAAATTAGCTGGGTGAAGTGGCACATGCCTGTAATCCCAGCTACTCTGGAGGCTGAGGTGGGAAGATCACTGAAGCCCAGGAGATCCAGGCTGCAGTGAGCTGTGATCTTGCCACTGTACTCCAGCCTGGGTTGAGACTCTGTCTCCAAGGAAAAAAAAAAAAAAAGAAAAAGAGGCCTAAAAATAAGGCCAATATCTAAAGGGACTACTCTATAAACAAAGTGGGCCAGAATTTTAGATTCTGAAGGCAGACAAGGAATATACGTGAAATGAAAAAAATTCCAAGAAAAAAAGGCTTGATATTTCTTGGTTTAGATGTTTGTATTAATTTCCTTGCCAATTATACAACTGCTTACTTTTCTTAACAGGCTAATTACCTAGGAAGGCTTATGGTATTTATTACTGAATGCCTAGTATTTAGTAAATATTCTATATAGTCCTGTAGAAACAGGAAAATATGAGGTCGAAGTGGGCCCCAGCCACCCCACCCTGCTTGTGGGTGTCTCCTGAAATGAACAGAGTGTGAATGAATATGCATTACATTTCACCACCTTCAAGTTTAAGTGGAAGAGAGAAAAAACATTCAAGTGTCTAAAAACTTAGGTACCAAACCACGTTATACATCATTTTGGGGGAAGACATCATTCTCTGGCAATAAACTGCTCACCCATGAAATGAAATAATCCTTCTAGGAAAGAATGATTCATTATTTAACAAACGTTGTCTGTTGTTAACTTCACTGAGAAAAATAAACAGGAGGAAGTGCTCCAGGAATCTCAACAAGCAGCATCCTCTGCCTCCAGCCCACTGTGCCCGCTGCTGCCAGTGCAGATGAGGGAGGGCGGAGCAAGAGGCAGCGCAGAGGGAGGGACAGCATTCTCTCCTGAGTGCCCACCAGGGGACAGGGGCCCGTGCCAAGCCCTCTGCCATTTAATATCTTATAACCAAGCTGCATGAAAGTTCCAAAGCTTCCATCTCTACAAAAGAGGGCCCTGGGGCACAGTGTGTAACTGGCTCAGGGTCACCCAGCTAACAGAGGCAGATCAGGAAGTCAACCGGTGTGCCTGACTCCAAAGGCCCTTTCATTTAAGATGCCATATAATTGGTACCACCTAGAGGAGAGACAGCTGGGTGAGGAAGATGGAGGAGCAAAGCTAGGTAGCAGAAGGGGCTCCCACTGCCCTGACTGTAGAAGGCTGAAAAAATATCCCAAAGAAATCAGGTCCTAATCCCTGGAACCTGCAAGTGTTACCTTATATAGATTATATATACACACACACATACTTTTTTTGTTTTTTGTTTTTTTTTTGGAGACCAAGTCTCACTCTCACCCAGGTTGGAGTGCAGTGGCATGATCCCAGCTCACTGCAACCTCTACCTCCTGGATTCAAGTGATTCTCCTGCCTCAGCCTCCCAAGTAGCTGGGGTTATAAGCACGCGTCACCACGCCCAGCTAATTTTGTATGTTTAGTAGAGAGCCGAGGTTTCACCATGTTAGCCAGGCTGGTCTCAAATTTCCCACCTCTGGTGATCTACCCACGTCAGCCTCCCAAAGTGCTGGGATTACAGGTGTGAGCTACCGCACCCAGCCATATATATATATTTAATGGCTGGGCATGGTAGTGGCTCATACCTGTAATCCTGGCACTCTGGGAGGCCCAGGTGGGCAGACAAACTGAGGTAGGGAGTTCAAGACCAGCCTGGCCAACATGGTGAAACCCTGTCTCTACTAAAAACACAAAAATTAACTGGGTATGGTGGCTCTTGCCTGTAGTCCTAGCTACTCAGGAGTCTGAGGCGGGAGGATTGCCACTTGAACCCAGGAGGTGAAGGCTGCAGTGAGCCAAGACTGCACTACTGCCCTCTAGCCTGGGCAACAGAGTGAGACTCCATCTCAAAAAAAAAAAAAAAAATAAAATAAAGGGGTGCGCGGTGAGGGGGTCTTCACAGATGTGATTAAGCTAAGGATTTTGACATGAGGATATTATCCTGGATTACCTGAGTGGGTCCTAAATCCAGTCTTAAGTGTCCTTCTAAGAGAGAGGTAGCAAGATTACATACTTGGAAGAGGAGACAGTGATGTAGCCACAGCTAAAGAATGCTGGCAACCACCACAAGCTGGAGGAGGCACGGAACAGATTCCTCCCTAGAGCCTCCAGAGGGAGTGCAGCTCTGCCTACACCTTGATTTCAGCCCAGGAAAACTGATGTGGAGGCCTGGCTCGGTGGCTCAAGCCTAAAATCCCAGCACTTTGGGAAGCCAAGGTGGGAGGATCGCTTGAACCTAGGGGTTCAAGACCAGCCTGGGCAACATGGCGAAATCCTATCTCTACAAAAAATTTTTTTAAAATAAAAAACATTAGCCAAACATGGTGGTGCACATCTGTAGTCCCAGCTACTGAGAAGGCTGAGGAGGGAGGATCCCTTGAGCCCAGGAGGTTAAGGCTGCAGTGAGCTATGATTGCGCCACTGTTCTCCAGCATGGGTGACAAAGCAAAACCCTGTCTCTTACAGAGAAAAACAACAGAAGACTGATACTGAACTTCTGGGCCTCCAGATTGTGAAAGAATAAATTTCTGTTATTTTAAGTCAGTAAATCTGTGGTAATTTGTAGCTACAGCAAACAAATACACTGACCTGCTAAGTACAAGCTGGCAGTTATTGCTATGTAGTACACCCCAGCTCTGCTGGGCCCCAAGTACCAAGAGATAAACCCCCATTCTGCTCAGGCACTCTCAACTCCTTTTCTTTTTCTTTCTTTTTTTCAAGACAGAGT
>NW_012103366.1:1089107-1090204 GCF_000951045.1 Mandrillus leucophaeus
TATAAACAAAGTGGGCCAGAATTTTAGATTCTGAAGGCAGACAAGGAATATACGTGAAATGAAAAAAATTCCAAGAAAAAAAGGCTTGATATTTCTTGGTTTAGATGTTTGTATTAATTTCCTTGCCAATTATACAACTGCTTACTTTTCTTAACAGGCTAATTACCTAGGAAGGCTTATGGTATTTATTACTGAATGCCTAGTATTTAGTAAATATTCTATATAGTCCTGTAGAAACAGGAAAATATGAGGTCGAAGTGGGCCCCAGCCACCCCACCCTGCTTGTGGGTGTCTCCTGAAATGAACAGAGTGTGAATGAATATGCACTACATTTCACCACCTTCAAGTTTAAGTGGAAGAGAGAAAAAACATTCAAGTGTCTAAAAACTTAGGTACCAAACCACGTTATACATCATTTTGGGGGAAGACATCATTCTCTGGCAATAAACTGCTCACCCATGAAATGAAATAATCCTTCTAGGAAAGAATGATTCATTATTTAACAAACGTTGTCTGTTGTTAACTTCACTGAGAAAAATAAACAGGAGGAAGTGCTCCAGGAATCTCAACAAGCAGCATCCTCTGCCTCCAGCCCACTGTGCCCGCTGCTGCCAGTGCAGATGAGGGAGGGCGGAGCAAGAGGCAGCGCAGAGGGAGGGACAGCATTCTCTCCTGAGTGCCCACCAGGGGACAGGGGCCCGTGCCAAGCCCTCTGCCATTTAATATCTTATAACCAAGCTGCATGAAGGTTCCAAAGCTTCCATCTCTACAAAAGAGGGCCCTGGGGCACAGTGTGTAACTGGCTCAGGGTCACCCAGCTAACAGAGGCAGATCAGGAAGTCAACCGGTGTGCCTGACTCCAAAGGCCCTTTCATTTAAGATGCCATATAATTGGTACCACCTAGAGGAGAGACAGCTGGGTGAGGAAGATGGAGGAGCAAAGCTGGGTAGCAGAAGGGGCTCCCACTGCCCTGACTGTAGAAGGCTGAAAAAATATCCCAAAGAAATCAGGTCCTAATCCCTGGAACCTGCAAGTGTTACCTTATATAGATTATATATACACACACACATACTTTTTTTGTTTTTTGTTTTTTTTT
>NW_012103366.1:1095409-1125264 GCF_000951045.1 Mandrillus leucophaeus
TTGGTGCCATCTTGGCACACTGCAGCCTCTGCCTCCCAGGTTCAAGGGATTCTCCTGCCTCAGCCTCCTGAGTAGCTGGGATTACAGGCGCAGGTCACCACACCAGGCTACTTTTTGTATTTTTAATAGAGACGGGGTTTCGCCACGTTGGCCAGGCTGGTCTCGAACTCCTGGCCTCAAGTGATCCGCCTGCCTCAGCCTCCCAAAGTGCTGGGATTACAGGCATGAGCCACTGCACCTGGCCTCAACTCCTTTTCTGAAGTTTCCTCTACCTTCCCTCATGTGGGCCTCCACACCAGATAACTGCAGTGTCCATATTAACAGCTAAAAGGAGTAGGAAACATTGAGTCATTAATTTAGAATTCATGGTTTCGGACACAGTTCAGCCACATTTTTGTATAAAACTGAGCAAGTCGTGTAGAAGTTCTAGGTCTCAGTTTCCTCATCTGTAAAAGGGACACAATGCTACACCCTATAATCCTGAAAGGACTAATGGAGATAATGTGCAGAGACTTTCAGTAAACCATTGTGTCAAAACGTGCACAGTTCTGATTATTCTCCCCTTCAGATAATCAAAAGTATTCTTAAGCATCTAATATAAGTATAACACTCATGTTGAACCACACACAAGGAAGTATAAGACATTGCACTGGCCGTCAAGGAATTCACAGTCTAACCAGGGAGACATACACATCTGTGACATTAGTGACAACCTGAGGTTGGAGAGATCTAGTACCATAAAGATATGCATGACTGCAGAGGTGAAGGACAGCACAGGGCACGGTGTGCTGTGAAGATTCACTCCCATTTGTAGGGGTGGCATATATTTCCCCACTCCTTGAAGTGAGGCGCAGTTACGCATCTTGCTTTGGCCAGTGAAATGTGAGCAAAAGTACTAAGCATCATTTCCAGCAGAAATGTTCAGAGTCAGTGCATCTTTTCCTTCTGCCACCATTGTTGCCAATACTCTAGTCTAGATAGTGACTGTATCATCAGCTTTAGACAGAGAATGAGGACAATGACCCAGGAAGCCGTGTCTTCAGCCAACCTACCATGGACATTTAGCAGGAAGAGTTGTTACAAGCCACTGAGATTTTTGGTTGTTATTACAGTTTAACCTAGCCTGTGCCGAAGGACACGAATGGTGATAGAAAGGCTAACAGAACAGGCGGGACCTGCAGTAAGTCCTAAGGACAGGGATGTCACATAATACTGGCACAGGCCTTGACAGTCATGTTAGAAAGTGCTTCATGGGACTCATGGGCCCATGTCATTACCTGTCTCTTCCTCTTAGTACATCCCATGAGGGCAAAAACCATGGTGTTCTCATTCATGGCCACATCCTTGGTGCCAAGCATAGTGGCAGACACATGCTAGGGACTGAATACATGAGTGTCCAGTAAATCCCCAGAAAGCTAGATGGGATCAATAGAGGAACAAGGAGGGAGAAAAGGAATTCCGTGGCTTGACATCTCAAGTTAGGAATGAGGAAGATGTGGCCTTGGACATGAAGAAAGCCAACTTTACAGATCACTGTAAGATACACAGGAAGAAATCTGGTTAAATTATAATGATAAAGGTTTAAAAAAAAAATGGGGCTGGGTGCAGTGGTTCATGCCTGTAATCCCAGCACTTTAGGAGGCTGAGGCGGGTGGATCACCTCAGGTCAGGAGTTCAAGACCAGCCTGGCCAACATGGTGAATCCCTGTCTCTACTACAAATACAAAAAATTAGCCAAGCATGGTGCTGCATGCCTATAATCCCAGATACTCAGGAGGCTGAGGCAGGAGAACTGCTTGAACACAGGAGGCGGAGGTTGCAGTGAGCTGAGATGGTGCCACTGTACTCCAGCCTGGGCAACAGAGTAAGACTCCATCTCAAAACAAAACAAAACAAAACAAAGATAGTACCCTATATGGATGATGAGAGCCATTTCTATCCTCCTGCCCTGGTTAGCATACTTTTGTGGTATAATCTGCTCTACCAGTTCTGGGGCCTAAGAGAATGATTAACAATGTTATGATTAGAAGTGACCCAAGATTCGACCACTTAAGATACGTATCTTCTCTTTTTTTTAAAGAAGCACTCTAATTTGTACAGGGTAGACATATTTAAACCTTATCTTTTATTTTAAAAAAATTTCCCTCTTTATTTTCAACCCTCGACTTAGTGAATTTAATAAATAGTATCAGGTTTTATTTTTCTTAATAAATAACTTCTACACCTTCTCTTACATCAGTGAAGAAGACAAAGCAAGCTCAAAGCTGTAGAGAGATGAATCAGGACATTTCCTTTAGGTAAGAAGGGGCTGAGACAATTACACTATGCCACTGAATTTGTTGGGGGAAATATATTAAGAAATTTCACAGCATCCATTAGCTATAATGCTTTTAGCAATTGCTGCTAATCTTCACAATGGGATTCCTGGTGGGATTCCTTGCCAAACTTGTTTGGCAAGCAAGTACCTCTAGGGCTGAGGTGGTTCTATGACACTATGATTCTCTGATTAATGGGGAAGGCCACAAGTATCATTTGGATAGGTCAATAAATATTAATTAGCTGTAGAGATAAATTTTTAACATTGTGCTCTTTTAGCTGCTTAGGGATTTTACAGAAGGAAAAAAATCCTCAAAATACTCCTGTTTTAGAATGCATAGCATTTCCCAATTATTGAATAATAGAGAAGTCAGAGAAAAAGTCTGTATTTTAAACACTCATTGGTTAATGGGGCGTTACAATTGAACTCTGTTTATTTACCAAAATTTATATGGCATTTCCTTCCCAAAAGAATTAAGTGGCTTACAATAAAAGGCACACACAGCCTATCATAAATTTAGAAAAGTAAAATTTAAAGCCAAATATAAGGAAGAGAAAGTAATTCTATAAATTAGGCAAAATATTAGTTGGAACCACATTCAACCATTTCTGATTCACAAAAACAGCAATGTTATATGATTCTATCTGATTTAATTACTGCAATTGAGGGTTTAATTTAACTTGAAACTTTGTAGCAAAAAGGGAAACATGATAAACTATACAATTTTCCCTGTTAACCAAATTCTTACATGCAAATCCTTTGACAGACAATATTTTCTAGAGACTGAAATCTAAAAGAAATCTGCATTTCAGTTTTTTATCCCAGGGCAATTTAACAATAAAAAGGACGTCTTCGGTGATGATATTACCAAAGAAGGAGAGATTTCCAACACGGGATCATCACTTACTACTGCATTGAATGCAGTGGAAGTACTGTTCATAAGAACACAACACTTTCCAGGGAAGGCACAGGAGGCAGGGGCGGGGCTAAGTAAATGAAAGTCTGAAAATCTAGCTTCCTTATCCTGTGCCCAGATAACAATGTTCTCATTCAGAATCCCTAGAACCATGTTTTCTGACCTGGTGGGTCCCAGAAGTGCTGGCCCTGTGAAGGTTCACTGATAACGAAGCCAATAATATGTCTTCTGCTTATCTAGTGTTGACTGCGGGACAGCTCAGAGCCTTCAGCAGCTGAGGTTTTAGGGGCTTTCTCTGAGAGCAGGACATTGCCTACAGTGTTTCCCAAAACGATGTGAGTGTGGAATTTCCTCTTCTTTAAACACCAGTTACTAAGCTGGTAGAGTGCTCAGCTTAAAAACTTCTTAGAAAACTTGACCAAGATTCAGTGTTATTCAAACTATGACCAATCAGGGGTCACAAACGGCATTTTAGAAGTTAAAAGAGTAGCAAAGAAAAAAAAAAAACAAAGGGCAGGGCACACAGTGCAAATGAGAACTGTTGTGTGACATTCTTGTTAGCTAAGTGTGTGAAGGCACAGTCCGGTGCAGCTGGGTAAGTGCTGGGCTCAGCTGTGCTGCCTGGGATGGGGACAGGCAAGGGTGAGACCGGCCATATCACACCGTGGGGTTTAGCTCCATCCTGAGCAGCAGGGAACATGTCATGTCTTTTTACCCATCAGAAAAATCACTTGGGTTGCAGATTGTCAAGGACACAGAGACAGATGGGAGCTAAAGATCAGGGGTGGAGGAACAGGCATAAGAAGTAGTTAAGAAAAATTAACCAACACTTGGAAATAAGACAAAAGGAGGACTGTGTCTTTCAAAGTCACAGGAGAGCAATACTTAACAGACCCTCCTAAGGCTTACTTACTTCACTAGGGCAGTGCTGTCCAACAGAAATACAATACAAGCCACATTAAGTAATTTAAAATTTTCTAGTAGTCACATTAAACAATTGGAAAATGGAAGTGAAATTAATTTTAATATTTTATTTAAGCTAGTATGTCCAAAACACTATCATTTCAATGTGTAATCAATATGAAACTGTTATGGGACATTTTACATCTTTTTAATACAATGCTTGTGAATTCTGGCATGTATTTTATACTTTATAGCACATTTCAATTCAGACCAGCTAGATTTCAAGTGCTCAAGGCCATCACCGAAATGAACAGCCCAGCTCTAGGGAATTGTATTTTTATCTAACTTTGCTGGTTAGTGATTAGGGCTCAGACTCTGGGAGAGTAGTTGTTAATTTGTAGAACATTAATATGTTACAAGTAATTTTTGCAACTTTCTGCTAAGAAAAAAAAAAACAAAACCCCAAAAGTGAGGATTTCATTACCAGTAGGATATTAATCAGTTTTGTATCCACCTTAGTCATCTATTCTAGTATTTTCTCTTTTCTTCTAGCTGCTGTTATGATTTGTGTTATGCCTTTGGTTTCAACTGTTTTATTAGGCTGTGTCTAGGCAGCAGTACGTGTGTGTTTGTGTATGTGTGTGATTCTTCCTGGCTTGAGGTTTTTTGAAACCTTTCCAAATTCTTGAAAGCACACGTGCTTCCTGGTGGCTTGGTTATCAGGTTTAGAAGATTCTCAGCCTTCCTTAGGCTCCTTTGAACTGTGTTGGTAGCTGGCTCATGAGTTAAATAAATCTTTGGTATGCACTCACTGCATATTTTAAAACTTTTATTTTAAACAACCTTATTGAGTATAATTGATACACAACAAACTGCATATGTTTAAAATATCCAATTTGACAAGTTTTGACATATATATATGTACCTGTGAAACTACTACCACCATCAACATAATGAGTTTATCTGTAACTCTCAAAGATGCTTCCTGCCTCGTTATAATCCCTGCCTTCTGTACTTCCCCAGGTAATCACTGAACTGCCTTCTGTCACCACAAATTAGTTTACCTTGCATTTATAGAATTTTACATAAATGCAATCACACACTACCTTTTTTTCTGATCTGGCTTCTTTCACTCAGCACAATTATTGTGAGATTCACCATGTTGCTGTGTACACCATTGTCCCTTGGTGTCTGCAGGGAATTGGTTCCAGGACCCCCAAGGATGCTCAAGCCTCTTATATAAAATGGCACAGTATTTGCATATAACATATGCACATCTTCCTGTACACTTTAAATAATCTCTAGATTACTTATAATACCTAATACAATGCAAAACTATGTAAATAAGTGTTATACTGTATTGTTTTTTAAAACTTGTATTATTTTTCATTGTGTATTTTTTTTTCCCCAAATATTTCCCATCTGCAGTTGGTTGAATGTGCCAATGTAGAAAATCTGCAGCTATAGAGGGCCGACTGTATCAACAGCTGGTTCCTTTTCACTGCTGTATGGATATCTGTTGTACAATACACCACGGTTTGTTTATCTATTTACCTGCTGATGGATATTTGAATCATTACACACTGTCGATATGATTGCCTGTTTTTAACTCTGACCTAGGTATTAAGGAGGTAGACTCCTTAGGACTGACCACCACTGTGGGTGGGGAGGACCCACAGGAGCAGGGTCAGGGGCTCCCACACTGCTGACCTGTATGGCTGACTAGATGGCAGAGCCATTAACCATGGTGGCTCAGCATAAGTCCAGTGGATGAACACATACTGAAATGAGAGAATGTATAAATGGAGAACACGGGAGAATGAATACAAAGAACAGCTTTGAAAATGGGGTCAGGAGTGTGGATGTTTCAAGATGATACTCTCCATCTTGGCCAATGTGGAGTATAACAGATTTGCCTTGGCATCCCAGCAGGCAGCTGTTACCCATCTGAGAGCAAAGGTGCCCTAGCCTAGGTTAGCCGAGGTTGGGCCACACCCCCTATAACCTTGTGGCATGTGGTTAGGAAAGAGGCTTCTCTCAAAAGACAACTCAATTCTTTGGAGCTCAGAAGCTGCTTATGGACTCAGGGATGACATGTGCCCTCTCATCCTTGTTCCCATCCTCATTCCAGGTTTGTATAAAGGTAGGTCATGTAGGGGTGTAGTGCTGACAGCCAGGGTCAGAGGGGATCAGATACTTTCAATCTGAACTAAATCTCTATTTCACAGATTTGGTAATCAAAGAAGGGTCAACTCTTTGAAAAATGGCATTAATGCCTTCATCGGTGCTATATATAAAATTCCTGCAAACTCATCCTGCTGTGCCCTGTTTAGTTCACCTGCTGGGACAGACCTGGTTTTAGCACCACACAGGAACATTTGATTCTGCTGAGTTGAAGACTGAGACTTGCAGTTTTCTGGTGTTGTTTCCAACAAATTCACATTCAGGAGCTCTCCTTTAGGGAAGAGGCAAGAAGGATTTAGGGATCAGAGAGGTAGGAGCCATGTGTCAGGAACTATTGTCCAGTGGCAAAGTGACTCTTAACTCTATCATGACCTGCCACACCCCAGGCAGGGCAGCTCAGGGTTCAGGGCATGAGGCTCATGAGCCCTGCCTGAAGATGGCTCTCCAGTGGGCAGGGTGCTTGGTGCAGAGAAAAAGTAGCCCTTGAAAATGCAGCTGGAACGTTTTCCTAAAGGGGTGGACTCAGCAAGACAGGGTGGGTGGCTGAGCACTAGAGAAGCCATCAGGCTGAACTTGGTGGCTCATGTCTGTAATCCCAGCACTTTGGGAGGCTGAGGAAGGCAGATCACTTGAGGCTAGGAGTTCGAGACCAGCCTGGCCAACGTGGCGAAACCCCATCTCTACCAAAAATACAAAAATTAGCTGGGTGTGGTGGCACACATCTGTAATTCCAGCTACTCAGGAGGCTGAGGCATGAGAATCACTTGAACCTGGGAGGTGGAGGTGAGCCGAGATCTTGCCACTGCACTCCACCCTGGATGACAGAGTGAGACTCTATTCCAAACAGAACAAAAAAGCAAAAAAAAGAGAAGCAATCAGAAGCTTATCTAACGCACTGCCCACGAGAGAAAGGCGCCTGCGTCTGCTTGGCTTTGTCGTCCCCATCACATTACCTGTCTGTTTGCCATGTCAGCATCTGTCTTCATCCACTGTGTCCCTGCCATCCCTCCTGTCCGGATCTCCCTCAGAGACTGTACCTGTGCCCCCTACCTCATCCTGTCCCGCCTCAGGACTTTCAAATGTTTCTTCCTCTTTGGAGTATTTCTGGTATAAAATTTCTGACTGAATGAGAACATTTTCTGGGTTTTATTTTTCTGACTCTCCCCTCCCCCATCACACTCCTCTAGATGGGTGAATGGTGTCAGAGCAGACAGAATGAGTCTGTCCCTCACTCTGTGTTCCTTTATTTATAGCCTCAATCATTCTTCCTGGGTTTGGAGAGGTTTATTCTTTCCATTTTAAGTTGACTCTCTGGCTCCCTTCGTTTTCTTTGGCCCCACTTGTGATTTGGTGTTTCCGTCCTCTGGCTGCCATGACCGCGCCTGCATGATTCTGTTCCCAAGACCTTTTTACTCTTGGAAATTGGGCTCTTGCTTGAGGACTCTGGATTCAATTTCCTAATTCTTGTCTTTGATTTCCTTTCCTGTCTTCCCTTTTCAAACAAGCACGTCCCTAGGCCACTCTTTGGGGAATAGCCAAGAAGAACAGAATTCCCAGTTGAAGTTACAACAAAGAAACATGGGACCCAGTGCCTGAGCCCAAAGTATGTGTGCTGCTTCAAGGGACTGCAGGGAACATAATTCTACTGTCTTCTTATCTTCAAAGAGAGGCCAGTGAGCAGGAGGAGACTAGAACGTGGGTCCCAGAGGGAAACTGGTGCAGCCTCACGTGGACCCACGTACGACAGCAGCAGGAACCCTTGGCTCCCAAGTGACCAAGACTTTTTCAGTCCACCCAAAGGCTAGCTGAAAATTCATGACAGGGTAATTCTCCTACATTCTCACTTTTCTCTATCAAAAAATAACTCCTCCGAACACAAGCCATTCCAAGGCTTGAGTTCACAGCTCTGATACGTAAACACCAATTCTGACTTCATAAGAGGGTTAGAAAAATACAAAGCCATTTTGAGGGGCTCTAAACAACAATTTTAGCCTTCGAAGGGCAGCATCAAATAGCTCTAGGGAACTCTATGAAGAGTCACCAACTCGTTAGTCGAGACTCACTACGAACTAATTAGAGATAATTTCTAGATATTAAAAGTAAAAGAGAATAATACTAAGCTCTCATGTTAAATTTCTCCTTATTTTTAATGATATGTTATGGTTGACCCAGGACAACATATTTTTTTCTTTTCTTTTCTTTTCTTTTTTTTTGAGATGGAGTCTCACTCTGCAGCCCAGGCTGGAGTGCAATGGCATGATCTCAGCTCACTGCAACCGCTGCCTCCTGGGTTCAAGTGATTCTCCTGCCTCAGCCTCCCAAGTAGCTGGAATTACAGGCATGAGCTAACACATCCAGCTGATTTTTGTATTTTTAGTAGAGACAGGGTTTTGCCATGTTGGCCAGGCTGGTCTCAAATTCCTGACCTCAGGTGATCTGCCCGCCTCAGCCCCCCAAAGTGCTAGGATTATAGGCATGAGCCACCGCACCCAACAGACCCAGGACAGTATTTCGAGGAAATATTACTATGTTAATAAAAAGAGTGCCACTGGGAACGATGGCACTTGTGATCCTTGCATGAAAGCACCTCCATATTTCAGCTACCCCAGAGATGATCTCCACTGCAGGTGGAGAGAGTGGGACGCAGAGTACCCCAGACTCAGTGCAAGGGAAGAGGCACGATTACATTGCAAATGGTGAGATTCCTACTCCAGTATTCCTTCTCTTGACCTTCTCTAGCTCTCAAAAACTTGACATAATTATACACAATGAGACTCCTTGAGTTCCACCTGACGTTCTCAAATTCTTCTTCCCCAGTGACGAACTGTGCTGCACTAAGTTCATAGTCACTGGACTCCCCAGGAAACCAAAAATCATCAGGATGATGACATTTGAGTAAAAATATTCCAGGTGACAACTCGTGTATGAAAAGTGGTAACTGCACCTTCCTTTGCAACAACACAAGGCTTTTAGTAATTCTTCAAGCACCTAACCATGCACTGAACATCTGCATAAGTTCTGGGTTATCATGGTTACGACTTCCTCTGTTCTCAAAGACACTCATCCATGTTTACATGGGTTGTTAGGCTATTTCTTTACTCAAATGACTCTTCTCTTCCTGGGAGGCTCCAAGTATTCAAAGAAGATCATGGCACTTTGAGGATGTACACAGAGAATCAAACATGATGGATCTCCCTCGCTCTGCATCCAGAAAGGCCCATCCTTTGTCTGGCTCAGGACTCAGGGGAAGTGCCAGGGGAAGTGCCAGATGGAAGCTGTTCAGAGATCATCATCAGACTTTTCTGCTCTGTCTTGACACAACAGCCTCAAGCCCCCACACTTCACTGGCTGTTACTGAAACATGTTCACAAGAAATCCTGAACTATGCTTTGAGCCAGAGTTACCAAAATGGATGATGTATTTCTCAGGAGAAACTGTCGTCTTCATATATTCATGAACAGGGACAGTACCGCCATGAACGATCTGTCTGAAAATGCCCTCCCACTTTCCTCTAAGGGAAACTGTTCTTGGACAATCACTTACAATGTCTTTCCTTAAAGGTGATTCTGTGCTGAAAGTATCGCAAGCATCCCATCATGATTAATGGAAGGCAGGGAAGCCACTTTTAAAGAGATAAAATAGAACCACAGTGTAAGTCAGCAAAATGGTCAAGTAACTCGTGATGCCTTTGCTTATCATGGAGCTGCATTAAAGAGAAATTAACTCTAGAGGTCAAGACAATACTGTAGTGTAGGGAGAGAATTATTGCTCCTCCCTGAAGACTTTTCTCCCTGAGGCAAGACAGCACATACCATAGATTAAACTTTCATCGGCAGACTTGGAATTCCATCAATCTTTCATTACTGTCTGGCTCAGAGAATCCCCTACCAGATGTCATCAGGAAACTCTACTTCTTCCAAACCGAGACCCCACCTAATCACTCCTCGGGAAAAAAAAACAATGACCAAGAAGAAACAGAGATAACTTTCGGATCAGCTCAAAAACAAGAGAGACCCACTATTCCTTTTCTCTCTCTTTTTTTCTTTTCTTTTTTTTCTTTTTGGATACAGACTCTCGCTCTGTCACCGAGGCTAGAGTGCAGCGGCGTGATCTTGGCTCACTGCAACCCCTGCCTCCCAAATTCAGGCAATTCTCTTGCCTCAGCCTCCCAAGTAGCTGAGATTCCAGGTGTGCACTATCACACCTGGCTAATTTTTGTATTTTTAGTAGAGATGGGGTTTCACCATGTTGGTCAGGCTGTTCTCTAACTCCTGGCCTCAAGTGATCCACCTGCCTTGGCCTCCCAAAGTGCTGGGATTACAGGTGTGAGCCACCGCGCCCGGCTAAGACCCATTTCTAAATCACTGTCACCTAAAACACTGCCCTTTATCACGGACGGTTTCTACTAATTTAGAAGGGAAGCCTCCTTGGCACAGGGGCTGCGGTGTCACCTGCAGTGTGGTGTAGTTAAACAGAAAGAGCCACACTGGCTTGCTCAGAAAAGCGTTCCTGACTGCCCTCCATATGGCGGACAGACTCTGCACTGTGTGAGTGGCTGTCCCTTTTATTCAGGGCTAATTCAATCTTAAAGGTCAACCAGGGAGGGGACAGGCAGGACCAGGCAGGAGACAGAAACCACACCAGTCATTTGAACGGAGAATAGCACAAAGAATTTTAACTAGTAACTACAATGGCAAAAGGGGATCCTGAGAAAGCTCCCATGGAGGTTGCAACTGCAAGAGGGGGGCTCTGACCTGCAGGGCTGAGGGAAGAGAGGAGAGAGGTTGTAATCATTAAAACACAGAAGCCTCACGGAAGAACCTCCTGGAGAAAAACCTCTGACTGCAGAGGAAGAGGTATTGTTGGCTGCTGGTGGTGCCCCCAGGCTTGAAGGAGGGACCCCAGGGCCAGGACCAAGACCTAAAAAGTAGGCTTGACTGCTGATTGTGCTGGAACCTCTGAAGAAGGCATGTGATGAAGCCAGTTCTGCATTTCTGTGAAGTTGGAGAAACTGCAAACTGGGTTCAGAACCGATGCAACTGGGATAAAGATGTGTTTCTAGGATGGTGCTCAGAGAAATAGGAAGCAAAGGAGGGAGCAAGTTCCTCCTTCCTCCTCCACCTGGCAGTTCGCCTTCGAGTGCTGCACAGTCGTCAGTCTAACAGGTAGCAGACCAGAGAAGCAGGAGCATGGTTTGCAGAGTCCCAGCCCCAGCATCACAAAGCTGAGTGGGGAAGTGTGGGTTTGGAGCTGAGGGGACAGCTGCTTAATGACTCTAGTACAGGAAGCAACAGGCCGTGGGAGTGAGAAACCTGAGGCGACTGGTTTTCACGCTGCGTCAGAACATTAGCTGTTAAACTTCTTCTTTGGTGGTTGAGTTTCAACTTGGCAAATGTCTGTGCAACT
The DNA here is from genome assembly GCF_000951045.1 of Mandrillus leucophaeus. Classification (NCBI taxonomy): domain Eukaryota; kingdom Metazoa; phylum Chordata; class Mammalia; order Primates; family Cercopithecidae; genus Mandrillus; species Mandrillus leucophaeus. The sequence goes on from NW_012103366.1 coordinate 1,107,136, forward strand.
ACAGACTCTAGTTCCCAGAGTCCTTTGCAGCTGAGTGTGGCCAGTGGGGTGTGAATGGAATGTGACTGTACCTGAGGTGTGCAAGTTCCAGGTGTCTTCAACTTGGAGACAAGTCACTTGGCCTGGTCAGGCCAGGATGACAATTGAGGGATGGCAGAGCAACAATCTGGAAGGAGCCTGAGCCCCTGAGTGGCACAGAGCTGTTCTGCCAGGTAGCAGTGCCCACTGCAGCTGTGGCATGAGAACTAACTTCTGGCACTGAAGCCAGTGGACTGCAGAGTACTTGTGGCAGCAGCCTGGCCTATACCCTATTATAATACACAGAAGGCCAAGGTGGCAGGATCACTTGAGCCCAAGGAGTTCAAGGCTGCAGTGAGCTATGATCACATCACTGTACTCTAGCTTGGGTAACAGTGAAAAAAAATGGCTGGGTAAGGTGGCTCACACCAGTAATCCCAGCATTTTGGGAGGCCGAGGTGGGCGGATCACCTGAGGTCAGGAGTTCGAGACCAGCCTGACCAACATGGCGAAACCCCACTTCCACTAAAAATACAAAAAATAGCTGGGCATGGTGGCACGTGCCTGTTATCCCAGCTACTTGGGAAGCTGAGGAAGGAGAATCACTTGAACCTGGGAGGCTGAGGTTGCAGTGAGCCGAGATCATGCTACTGCACTCCAGCCTGGGCAACGAGAGTGAAACTCCATCTGAAAAAAAAGAAAAACTTACTCAAGTTTAGCTCTAAGGAACAGTAGCAAGGCTGAGCAGTGCTTTCAGGTACCCCCAAATGCTGCTAGTAGAAGACACAGTTAGGAAAGGAAATAGAGACTGCCAAAAAAAATGGGCCTTTTCCGCAACGACTTTCTATATACAGCAGCTATAAAGATCGCCTCATTCCATTCTGAGTATGTTATTACTCAAATGTTCTTTCTGTGAAGAGTTGGGCTGTGCTGAGTTCCCATAACTGGGTCCCCCATTCTTTTTCTTAATGCTTTGAAAATGTGGAAACTATTCTCAGCTCATGGACCCACAAAAACAGTCCTCAGGCACATGGTGTGTCCACCTTTGCTTTCGATTCACTCATGTGGTCTTAGCTCCTCAATGAAGAAGCCAGACTGTAAGGATAGGGACCATGCCACTGCTTTCTGTGTCCTGCTGCTGTCTAGCATAGTATTTAGGACATAGACCCAGCCTCTCCTCCCCTGCCAACCCTGGGACATTTAGACCATTCACCATCTCTTGTCAAGATTAATAGAGTAGCTTCCCATTTGGGCTGGCAAAAATACCTGGGGTGTGTTTTTCGCTCTGCCATGAACTACATGGGTCATCTAAGGTAATCACGCTCTTCTGTCTTCAGTTTCCTAACCTCTAAAATAAAGAGACTGAAAGACACTGATACTAAAGCACCTTTTAAATCTAAAAACCTGTGAGTCAAAGTTTTGCATATTCTAAATAATTAATCCCAATATTCCTCAGGATCCCTGAACTCCTCCCCAAAATTCAGCAGTGTTTTCAAAAGAAGTCAAAACAAAGCAGCAGAACAGCACTGGCATGAAAACGAGAACATAAAGTACGTGTGACGAAGGCCTTTTTAAAAACAACCTAGCCAGGCACAGGGGCTCACACCTGCTACCCCAGCACTTTGGGAGGCCGAAGTGGGAGGACTGCTTGAAGCCAGGAGTTCAAGACCAGCCTCGGCAACAAAGTGAGACCCGTATCTACAAAAATAAAAAAAACATCTGTAGTCCCAGCTACTCAGGATGCTGAGGCAGGAGAATCGCTTGAGCCCAGGAATTTGGAGGCTGCAGTGAGTGATGATCATGCCACTGCACTCCAGCCTGGGCAACAGAGCAAGACCCTGTCTCTAAAAATAAAAAGAAATAAAACATCTTGAGCCAGGGTCTTGGTGGATAAAAACAGCTGGGAATATCTTAGAAGAGAATATGAGAAAAAATTCGGTACAGTGGGGACTATATTCTTTACACAAAAGTTCCTGAGATCATAATCAGATAAAACAATCAAGTCAAAGATAACCTTATTTGGAAATTTATGAATAATCTATGACACAGAAATATTTTATTAAAAGCTGTTCATCAAAACCAGAAAACAGAGGTATTAAACACCTTCTAGGAAGAGAAGTTTGGCTACACAATCTGTAAGCATAAGCAACATGGCAGGGTAAACACTGAGTAAGAAAGAACTGTTTAAAAACCACTTGCACACATCATGACTGTTGATGGTTGTGTGAGAAAACATTTTAAATGGTCCATTTTCAAGGCATGATAAATCTAAGTCCTGGCAGCCTGCATGCAAATGTAACACACCACATGGCTCATGCACCTAGAAAGTCACAATAAGCTAACAATGTAGAGGAGGAGTCAGCCCATTAAAGGGAAGAAAGTTTTGTTATTGGGAAATGAAAATTAAGTGGGGAAGGGAATGGGGTATAACCTTACAAGGGGGATAATGAAACTCAGGCAACATCCAGGAAGATCGTAGCCCCATAGTACTCGGCCAGTGAGGAACTGGGGGAGGGGCTGGCGTGCTAGGAGATAAATTACCTGTTGTGACTATCCTAGGTGTGCCTGCCCACCAGATACCCGATCTTGCAAGACTGTTTTTAAAAAGTCTCACTTTCACTGTTCTTCGTGCCTCTAAGTCCATTCTTTGGGTTTGGATGGGTGAGTGTATTTCTCATAGTTGCTATTCATTATGAAGACATTTTATCTTCATTAGAGCAGGCCCAATGGAGTCTCCACTTATAATATTCATTAAAAGTAATTCCTATTTTTCTTAATAATCAAAAAGAGCACTTTAATGTTGCCACGAATTTAAATGAATGAATTTACTAACGAGAGCCGTATTTCCTGAAGTGTGTTCCATGTGATTGTGTTTCCACCAAGGAAAAGGTTCCAGCCAAGACTGGGAAATGCTTTTTTGCAGAGTCCTAGTCCATCTCAGCATAGGAAAACCTCTGAGAGGGCCCAGTGTACTTAGTTTAACTCAGTTTCCCAAGTGACTATAGAATCTTTTTTTTTTTCTCAAGGGAAAACCATGAACATCTTACCTGATTAATCCTCATGGTATACTGATACGGAAGCCTCTTGGAAACATGCCATTTATGGGGTCTGAAACCCTCTGACAATAATCATTTTAATTTCTTGTGGGAAACAGCTGGATTAGCAGACTCTAGGGCGTATTGGTGAAGTACACAAGGATCTCTGTGCCCTTACCCAGAAGATAAGCCTGTGCCAACCACAAGGCAAGAGGGGAGTCCCTGTTCCAAGTTCCCTGTGTTCAGAAATTATGTTTGCGTTGGGCACAGTGGCCCACACCTGTAATCCCGGCACTCTGGGAGGCTGAGGCATGTAGATCACCTGAGGTCAGGAGTTCAAGACCAGCCTGGCCAACATGGTGAAACTCTGTCTCTACTAAAAATACAAAAAATTTGCCAGGCGTGGTGGCAGGCACCTGTAGTCCCAGCTACTTGGGAGGCCGAGGCAGGAGAATCGCTTGAACCCGGGAGGCAAAGGCTGCAGAGAACTGAGATTGCACCATTGCACTCCAGCCTGGGGAACAAGAATGAAACTCTGTCTCAAAAAGGAAAAAAAAAAGAAATTATGTTTGCTTGGTTTTGGTACTTCTGCAAAAAAATAAGGAAGAAGGTGCTTGCCAGGGTCTGAGTGAATAAGAAGAACGCTGAGGCTGGAAGCTAGCATAGGTCCCTGAAACTGGGTGGGGACATCCCTCCCAACTCACCTTTGGGACAGTAGCCTGGCAGGCCCACAGAGACAAGATGAAAGGAAGCATTCGGTCATTGGCCTCAGTCGCCAAGGGCAGAAATGCCACCTCTAAGGCCCAGTGCACACACCTGCATACGTCCTCCTTTGCATAGCGGGCAGGAGGAAAGCAGGCAAACCTGGGTGGCTCCTGGGGCTGAACTGGATTGGAAAGACAAAGCTCACGAAACCCCTTTCCCCAGTCTCCGTCTCTAGGGGCCATGACATTTACCTCACTGATCAAAGGCAACAAAAGTCAACTATGGCCAAGAAAGAGGAGGCAGCCCTCACTCTACCAGGCAATAAAGCAAATGGGCCCCACGAAACACTGTAATAAAGATAGACATGGCTCTCAAGAAGACAAAGACCTCAGCCTAGTCATGTGACAACCAAAACCCCACAGAAGACCGGTATCCGATGTGACTCAACTTCTCATGCTGTTCATAATAAAAGGTCTCTCCAACTCAACCCTGGGGCTTAGTGGGGGTGTCAGAGCCGATCCCCTCCTCATGCAAAGTAAACTCATTCCCGAGGGAATTTCTTCCAAGCAAATCAAAACCACTTGAAAGCCGTAAAAAAATGTTACATCCAAAATACTTTGATAATTTCTGAAATTACGTGGCTCAGGGAAGCACTCTGGATTTGCAGAAAGATTTTGTGCCCTTCATGTCTGGCATAATACATACTTCTCTCATTCATTTTAACCACATCAAGAAATCCCCGAAGAGATTCTACTTTCTCAGCAAGGAAAGTTACAAAAGAGAATGCAAAATGGGCTCGTTTTTCGTGAGCAAAATGAAATACTTTTATGTTTTATTCATGCAAAGTGAAAACACCTTTCCTTTGCAACATTACAAATTGAATTTGCTCTTGTAAATTGCTGTTAAAGAAAAAAAAAAAAAGGAATCAAAAGCAAAGGAAAGTAAAAAAAGCAGGAGTACAAAGGCCCCTTCTTCTGGGGAATGGAAACTCAGGGGACCAATGGGGAGAAATCGAACCTTTCACTGGCAAACACACTTTTAAAATTTGCTGTTTCCATGCCGATCCGGCTGAAGGCACCCACAACCCCACGATCTTGCTGAGGTCCTACTAGCTACGTGGAACCCTCCCACGATCTTGCTGAGGTCCTGTTAGCTATGTGGAACCCTCCAATGATCTTGCTGAGGTACTGCTAGCTACGTGGAACCCTCCCATGATCTTGCGGAGGTCCTACTAGCTACGTGGAACCGTCCCATGATCTTGCTGAGGTCCTGCTAGCTATATGGAACCTTCCCATCATCTCGCTGAGGTCCTGTTGGCTATGTGGAACCGTCCCATGATCTCGCTGAGGTCCTGCTAGCTATGTGGAGCCCTGAGTGTATTTCTAAATTACACTCATCTGCTAACACTGAGTGAGAATAAGAACATGAGTAATACAGCCCACGTTTCAAAGCCATAACCAAGGCAATGTAACCTAATTCACACTGATTTCATCAGGGAGTGGGAGTGGGAAGCTCTTCCTGCTTTGTGGGACAACTGAACTCATTAGGGTCTGGAACAGCCTCTCATCCTCTAGATCACATGATCAAGTGTACTTCAAGTCTCCCTGAGGTCTGACTCCTCTCCAACCTCCACTGTCTTTAAAAGGAAGCCATGTCATTAGCTGCATCTGCTAGCATGTGTTTAAAAGTCAAGGGCTAACATTCATTAAGCACCTGTCATGTCCCCATCACTGAACCGATTACTGTATACATACACATGCACATATACGTATGTATTGTGGTCCTTATTATGATCCTCACTTCACAGATGAGAGAACTGAGGTTCAGAAAACTTGAATAATTTTGTCAACTGGAGTTTGAATCATTTGTTTCCTTCCAGACATGTAGCATTTGGCCTTACTTTAAAGAGTTAGGGTGAGCTGAAAACCTCATCAATACAAACCACTGACAATCTGACCTTAAGAAAACCCAAGCTCATCCACTTGTACACGTATGTAATGTAACGAGCTCCACACCTTGGTTCCTGCCTTAAAAACAAACATGGAGGACAGGAACCAGGAAAAGCTCAAGCATCTTATACCCAGGGCCTTCCACCAAAGCTAAATGTTTTTAATGATGACCAAACATCACCAGAGAGCTTCCTTGTAAAATTAATCCATGCATCTCTCCAGGGCTACAGCTCTGGCAAGCAAGGGAATGACAGGTGTGTGCACATAATCCATCCACCCATTCCCCCAAAGCACCTGGCCCAGCTGTCATCATTCACTACTCTGTTAGAAAAGCTCAAAGATGCAACTGTGCTCCCAGGAAGGCTTATCCAATCGGCAGTGAGAAGAAAGACACTTTAGCTCTCTCTTTTGCAGACCATTTCTCACGTCTAGTTCCAGCATAAATGCTTATTCTTTAACTGATGAATACTTGGCCATAATCCTTCCTTTCTGGTTTAGGACTTGGAACTGAATCAAACGTACTAATGCCCAGCGTTGGTTGACAAAGGCTGTCATAAGCCCAGGTAGACCACACTCCCATTAGAGAGACCAAATGACTCAATAAAAAAGCAGAATGTTCAGAAATGGAACCATAAGCTCAGGAGAGCCGCTCTCTGTTGTCTGGGATTTTTATCCTCTTTTGCAATGCTCTTGTCCATTTTCAGCAAAGCAATAACAAGTTATCATCGTATAGCTCATCCCGAAATGCTAGGAGATGCTCTAGTACCTTGGGAATTGCCAAAGATTGACTATAATTTAAGAATTAACTGCATTTAATGTAGACCAATTACTTAACAATGGTCTCTGAGTATAAAGTCTGTATAACTGCTACTTTATTAAAATATGCACTTGAAAATTGGAACTCCTTGTTTCCAATCATCCTGGAGAACAGAAAATTCATAACACATCTAAGATTCATTTCTTATAAATAACATATTTTCAGTAGGACTTCAGAAAAATATACATCAAATGGAATTTTGATAAGACCAGACCTTTCCAGTGTTAAAAAAAAGTTTAGCCAATCTCAAACCCCGGAAATTCCTGAGATCATGATTTAATGACCTGAGGCTTGTGATGAAAGGCTGTACAACGTCCCCCTTCAAGTAAGCCCTTGATGAAGAAAACAGCAGCAGGAGAGCCTCTGAAATGGCTGAGACTCAACTGAATGAAATGGAATTAATTTTAAAAAGACTGCAGAGAGGAGGGGAAAAAGGGGTTCAGATGGTCTGGGTTGGAAACTTGGTTGAATGAGGAGGGTCAGGAGGAGAAACATGCAGAATTGGAAGGCAGGATCAGGGTCAGAATTGACAAAAGATTTGAGACACAGAAGCCAGGAAGGGAAGCAGTTTGGAGGCTTTAAGAGGCAGGGAACTAGAGACACGCTTTCATTTTGTACATTTCTATACAGAGGCTACACGAGTTTCGTATTCGGTGAAATGCTGCGAGACTACGCTTTGGTGTTCAGCTAGAACGGGGACACGGGCGAGGTGACCCGGACTGCCCCACCCGGGGACTCACCGGCCATTGTCGCGGCCCACGCCCCACACGCGGATGCTGACGATGGGCTGTGAGTGCAGCACGCTGCGGTCCATGGGGTCCACCAGGCTGAGCATGTCGTTCTCCAGGATCAGGTACATGTCTTTCCCCTGGGACACAATGAGAAAACACGCTGTCTTCCTCATGCAGGCTGGAAAGCCTAATTGCGTGTGGCATCCAAGAACGCTGTGTCAGCCATCAAAAGAAGTCACCCTGCGGTCTGTAATTTGTCTGCCCAAGAAATTTCCTTTCTGGACAAGAATATTGATATCTTTCAGCTTTCTCTCATACACCCAATTTCTCTCTCCCTCTCTGAGTCCTCTGAAATGTGCTCCCATCCTGCTTTCCAGGCTGCTCTTAAATTTAATTATTTACGCTTCTGAATCTTTATGACAAAAGACTAATGGTGGGTTCCCTGGAGAATTTAGTCTTTCACTAATTCTGTGCCCATCAAACTCTTAGAACCCTCTCTCCCCGTTCTTCTGGCCAGGTCCTACCAAGCATCCCCTCGACGGCCTTTCCAGACCCACAACGATACCTGCTTCTTCTCAGCTTTTACACCACTTCCTAGCTGTGTGGTCTGCCCGGCAGACAGCAGGCACAGCTTTGTGACATTTCTCAGCACTAACGATGGCTAACACTTAAATGACTACCTTAGGCCACATGCTTAAGGTGCACTGGCTCACGATCTCTCTAAATTGCCCTCTGAGGGCTTGGATTGTTACTATCAACAGTTGGCAGTTGGGGAAACTGACACTGAAAGTTTAAGTAACTTGCTCAAGGTCTGACACAGAACCTGTGGGTGCTGCTGGGATCCCAGCATGGGGGAACACCCAGGTTTCTCAACTCCTGCACTGTCCTTCGGAGTCTTACACTCTGGTGTCCCATCTCCCCACCTGTGTTGGCTTTCTGTGGGCAGAAGCACCAGACTACTGATTCCCCCTGCAATCTCCCAGGCATAATTTTAGGACATCATTAAATAACTGTTGCACAGCTGAAACACTTTCTCTCCTCAAGGTCATCTAGATGCTATGGCACTGCTGATGGAAGATCTGGCTTGGCAGAACAGTGAGGCTTCTTGGTAGGTCTTCAAATCTCGAAGTGAAACAGATAAACTGCTTTCTGGTATAGTTTTTGGGAACAATGTTTTAGTTTCCCACCAAACATTCTCAGAGTGAAATAGAGCTCTAATGCTCAGGGAGGCAGAGATAGGTATCTTGGTGCCTCTGTCAGCCAGTGTTGAAGCTGTGGCCTGTGTCTACAGCTGAGATCCAGCCTGGTCTCAAATCTTCCCCCAAGAGCAGCTAAGCCATTTACGGATGAAAGCACTGGCAGAAAACACAACTCGTGTCGACTATTGTGGTGAAACAGATTCACACAGCCTGGAGCATGCTGCCTTAGACCTACGGCTCCTCTAAAGGTCAGTCATTCACATGTTAGTATAAATCACAACCACCTTCCTTGTAAATCCTGGCCAAGAAGGAACAGCATTTTTGACTGAAGGAGAGAGAAAACAGGTGGAGAATTTGGTGGAAACACAGGCCTGGGTTTTGTTCTTTATTTTTTTTTGAGATGGAGTCTCGCTTTGTCACCCAGGCTGGAGTGCAATGGCATGATCTTGGCTCACTGCAACCTCTGCCTCCCAGGTTCAGGTGATTCTCCTACCTCAGCCTCTCGAGTAGCTGGGACTACAGATGCATGCCACCATATCCGGCTAATTTTTGTATTTGTAGTAGAGACGGGTTTTCAGCATGTTGGCCAGGCTGATCTCTAACTCCTGACCTCAGGTCATCCATCTGCCTCAGCCTCCCAAAGTGCTGGGATTACAGGCATGAGCCACCATGCCCAGCCATGCTTGGGTATTTGGATGGGAGATAATGCAGTGAGAGAGGACAGTAAAGTCAAACAACAGAAGAGTCTAAATGGCTTTTCTTGGATGGAAGAAAATTCTTCCAGTTCTCCCTTATGCCTGGAATCTAAAAGTCAGCTTGGCAATGCAGTGATTCAGCTCCACTTTAAGGCAGATAAACTCCACCATGGAAAGGCTTGGAAACCTACCTCCCATTGAGACGTGCTGCTAGGAGAAAATGTGAGTGGAGTTCCAGTCAGCTCAACCAAAAAGCAAACTTTTCAACCACTGCTCTGTTCACTAGAAGCAGAGAGAACAGCATCTATTCATGTAGCAAACACTATTCCAAGATGCTCCCAAAATGCTTTTTCTACAGTTCTCGGGCACACCAGGAATACAGCTTTTCCGGTTTGATGTGAGTTTTATACACATTTGGTATCTGTACTTACTTCTTTCCTTTCTGAAATTATCTCAACTAACATTTCAAAACGTAATCACTCTGTTAAAAGGGAGAAATATATAAACATCAATTCCACAATTCATGTATAATGTTGATTCCTCAGAATGTAAGTAAAGAAGAATGTTATAAAAGGATAATTTGTCAACTTTTAGAGTAGAAGCATCAACATTTTTGTGTGTATGTGTGGAAGTCACCTTCCCCTTTGAGAATATGGGTCCTTCTTCCAGTCTGCAAAACTGCTCTTAAAGACTGGCACATCCCATTTTGCAGGCATGTTTAGGGGAGTTCTGGGTCCCTAATGCTCACCCATAAATCTGTGTCACTTAGCTACTGAGAAACGCTCTCTCTCCAGGCCCCAGTCCTCACTGGGATCTGGCAGTGTTGAGGGATCAGTCACGCGGGGGCACCATGCCTACACTTCCTGCATTAATGGAAAAAGACACCTGAAAAACACCTCGGAGCCCCTTAGGACCACGTCACCGAGCTGTGGGGCTTCCTGAAACACAGGAGAACGCAAACAGCCTGCCGGACATCATTCTCCGCGCCACTTACCTCTCCCCAAATCCCGACCGTGTCTCGGATGTCATTTTTGCAATAGGAAAGTTGCCTGATGCAGTTGTTGACCGCAACACTACTTTTACCGGGGGCGAGGTCTTCTTCTGCCATCTCTACCCATCCCAGAGAACGCACAGCAAAACACTGGAAGATAGAGTAAGAGGACAAGAAGTCACTCCATGGTTTGGCCAATCATACCAGTTTACACTACTCCCCTCCCACAACTACAAGGTACTACACTTAATGCACTTCTATTTGCTTCATTATGTTCAATCATCTAATTGAGTTAACAAATCCTCTACTGCTGGAAATTAAATGGTAACTACTTTTTGCTATTAAAAAAAATGTAGTGACAAATATCTTTTTGCCTGACATGTGCATGTGTTCAGATTTCTTCCTTAGAATAGATTACTAGAAGCAGGCCAGGTGCGGTGGCTCACGCCTGTAATCCCAGCACTCTGGGAGGCTGAGGTGGGTGGATGACCTGAGGTCAGGGGTCTGAGACCAACCTGGCCAACATGGCGAAACCCCGTCTCTACTAAAAATACAAAAATCAGCCAGTCTTGGTGGCGGGTGCCTGTAACTCCAGTTACTCAGAAGGCTGAGCCAGGAGAATCGCTTGAACCCAGGATGCGGAGGTTGCAGTGAGCCAAGTTGGCACCATTGCACTCCAGCCCGGGAGACACGGCGAGACTTCATATCAAAAACAAACAACAAAAAAGAATAGATTACCAGAAATATAAGTATAGGGCTTATATTACAAAAATTTGGATACAAAAATTTCTAAGCTCCTGATACCTCTTATAAGGCAGTTTTTTAAATAGTGAGAAATGCAACCCCATGAAATCTGTTATTTGGTAAGTACCTAGAAATGGTGGAGACAGAATGAATTAAATACATGTTAGGCACTTGTTTCTAATAACAGAGAAGCAAGATGTTTTCTCTAATACCCAGAAAGGCAGCAAAATGAGGAAAAAAGTATCCACTCATGATAACAAATAAGTGTGTCAGGTCCTACAGCGTGACGAGGGAATCTTTACATGCCGAAGTGCTTGCAGAATTGAGAGATTCGTGCTTTTAAAACCATTTATTCTTGTATCACTTAGAGATACTTTAAGATCATACTACCTCTCTTTTTTTTAAAGTTCTGTAATTCAATTTTTCCCTTTAATTAAAAAAGTACTATATGCTGCATATTATAACAAGTAAAAAATCCAAAGACGTATGAAGAAAAAACTTCACAGCGCATGTGAGGGGGACTTGGCTACAGCATTTGCCTTGCCGGTGATCACCAGGGTTGCCGCGTGCCTGAGCTGGGTCCCTCATCCCTCTCTGCACCCCTGATCCCATGCAAGCTGTCCAGCAGTTGCAGAGGCCACCTTCCCCGAAAGGCAGACATGGAGGCCAACAGACTGGCTCTCGAAGAACAGCTTTTAAAGTTTCCAAATGCGAGTTTCATAACCAAATGAAGAAATGCAGCAAAGTGTCCTAAAGTGATCACATTCGGTCTAGTGCCACCTTTCCTATTCCAGTCACCGTGTGCAGACCGGGCACCCCCTTCCTGAGTAGCTGATCACACTTTGTCAGGGGGAAAAAAACTCACCAAAGTATCACAGACAAAACAGTCCATTTAAGCAAACACTGCGCTGATCCTCAGGTCCTAGACAGAAAAGAAGGCTATGCGACCACCTCAGCGGCCACTCTGCTGATGGTGCACAAGGTGCCTTTCACAAAGAAACCAAAAAAAGGAAGGCAGTCCCCGTGACGACCACAGAAGCTACTCAGGAGTCCGAGTCTTGGGGAAAGGTTCTGCACGTGTACACACTGCAGGGAACCAGCCCAATGGTGAAGAGGAGGTCCCGGGTGCCAGAGCTGGCTGTGGCCAATTCAGGGCTGGCCAGGTCTTGCCTGGCCTGCCTGCCCCTCCGCAGCTCTGCTCCCTCAGTCTCAGACCAAAGTGTGTTTCTCCAGGTGGATGTGTTGGATATTCCACAGAAGCACCCCACCAAATGTGCTGCTTTATGAAAATGCATGATTTTGCCAGTCTGACCCCTAAGTGCCCAGGCCCTGCTGTTTCTCCAGAAAGTGCTGTGCAGCCCACTAACCTCTCTCCCATGTCGGTTCCCAACCCAGGCCCTAGTCAGTAAAATCACAGTGTCCCAGCTGACTCCCCTGGCCTGCCATTCCAACCTTGTCTCCTACCACCTCTATTCAAACGTCAAAAGTATTAACTCAGTCAGTCCTCACCCTAACCCTTTGAGTTCGATACTAAGTTACTGTACCCATTTTATACATGAGGAAACTGGGTGCAGCACAGAGTTGGTAAGTGGCAGATCCAGGACTCAAACCTGGGCAGTTTGGCTTCTGGGCTCCTACACTTAACTACTTTGTTATATGCCTCTGAGATTTTCATGGGGGGACAATGTCAGATGGGGTTAGGATGACAAAGAGGGCTGGATAAACAGCCGGTAACCTCAATACAGTTCTTTTTTATTTTTATTTTTTCTTTTGAGACAGGTTCTTGCTCTGTCACCCTGGCTGGAGTGCAATAGCATGATCTCAGCTCACTGCAACCTCCACCTCCTGAGTTCAAGTGATCCTCCTGCCTCAGCCTCCCAAGTAGCTGGGATTACATGTGCACACCACCATGCCTGGCTAATTTTTATATTTTTGGTAGAGATGGGGTTTCACCATGTTGGCCAGGCTGGCCTTTAACTCCCTGACCTCAAGTGATTGGCCTGCCTTGGCCTCCAAAGTGCTGGGACTACAGGCGTGAGCCACCGCACCCAGCCCTTAATACAGTTCTGAGTGTGTGTGGATCAAGAGTAGGAACGACCTGCATTCTAATCTCAGCTCTCTGATGTACTGGTACTGGCACCTTGGAAAAGTCATTTACTAAGTCTCAATTTTGTTCATTTGTAAAAATGGGAGTAATAATAATAATAATTACTTCAGAGAGTTTTCGTGAGGAGAAAATAAGTAGTGAACTTAGCATGTAAAAAACACTTGAACATTTGTTGAATGAATGAGCAAATAAATACAGTGTCATATAACTCTTAACTGATCAAGAAGGAAAAATTAAAGATTTGTTTTAGGGTGACCACATGTCCCAATTTTCCCCTCAATAGTTCTGGGGTATCCCTGTCATTCTGGCAAGATTATTCAGAGCAGCCCCTTTTACTCTCAAAAAGTGTCCTGGGTTAGACAATAAATTATATGATCACCTTGGTCAAAATTCTAGTGAATTCGGCTTCTGGCATGGAAACTGGGGCTTGGACAGGGTACTGTGGCATGCCCACGTGGAAATGGGGTTCAAGATCCACAGAAGCTGCCATCAGGACAGCATCTCAGTGATCCTGGCCGGGGTGAACCCTAAGACAGTACTGTTACTGTGAGACACTTCTCTTCAAACCAGAAGTCAGAAATGCATTTTCCCACCATCTCCAGCTGCCTACTATAACGTCCTACAACCTAGGACTGCTCAAAAGAATTCAGTAACGACAAAGAAGGTAAAAAAGAACACTGGCCGTTTTCTCTCCTTGGAGTCCAAGATGACAAAAATTTTGATCTAAACAGCTCACTGAACACCAAGAGTATCATTCTTGGCTAAAATATGCAAATCACCCGACCTCATCCAAGCACATTAAGAATACTGTTTTTGCTGGACGTGGTGGCTCACGCCTGTAATCCCAGCACTTTTGGAGACCAAGGCCGGTGGATCACTTGAGGATAGGAGTTCCAGACCAGCCTGGCCAACATGGTGAAACCCCGTTTCTACTAAAAATACAAAAATTAGCCAGGTGTGGAGGAGGACACCTGTAATTCCAGCTACTCGGGAGGCTGAGACAAAAGAATCATGGCAAAAGAATCATTTGAACTCGGGAGGTGGAGGCTGCAGTGAGCCGAGATCGCACCACTGCACTCTAGCCTGAGCGACAAGAGCAAAACTCTGTCTCAAATAAAAAAGAAAAAAAATTGTTTTGTCATATTGATGAATACAAGCCTGACATGTTACTATAGTGAGTTTATCTAAAGTCATTCTTCTTGTGTAACCCTGCTGAGAGACTAAATTGTTTGAATTTAGTCTCTCATCTGAAGAGTGTCACCCCATTCTATGTAGCCAAAGTGAAAGGAAACAGGTATACAGGGAACATGCAGCTTGGCCCGAGGGGCCAGCTTGGCTTCTTCCCAAAGAACGGAGCAGCAACAAGCAACCTACACTGTTTGGTGATGCCCCCGTGTGGCCAGGAAGGTTCATAACCACCACCGCTTTCCCTTAAACCGAGGAAGGGATGCTGGGCGTAATCAGTTCTGGGAATAAAGGCTCGTCTTGGAGCATGGGAAGAACTCAAAATATTTAATGAAGTCATCTGCCACTTAAAAAAAAAAGTTAATTAAAAAAATCAACATATACACTTTGACTTATGCCCATTCTTCAATAATTCTTAACCAAAAGGGCAAAAGAGTAATGGTTCAGGGTAGAACCGTGTCATCAGAGGGGTCTGGATTCAAGTCATCATTTTGCTGCTTTCTGGCTGGTGACTTTAGGTTAAGTCACTTCAGGTCTCTAAGTCTCAGTCTCTTCATCTGTAAAATAATAATGCTACCTATACTTACAGCATGTGCAAGTCCTAAAGAAGATAATGCTGGTAAAATGCTTAGCATCATGCCTGGCAGATAGTCAAAACTTGGCAAATGCTTATTGTTATTTTTGTTTGTTTATTGTTTTTGAGATGGAGTTTCACTCTTTCACGCAGGCTGGAGTGCAGTGGCGTGGCGTCAGCTGACTGCAACCTCTGTCTCCCAGGTTGAAACGATTCTCCTGCCTCAGCCTCCTGAGTAGCTGGGATTACAGGCATGTGCCATCACGCCTTGCTAATTTTTTGTCTTTTTAGTAAAGATGAGGTTTCACCATGTTGGCCAGGCTGGTCTCAAACTCCTGACCTCAGGTGATCCACCCACCTTGGCCTCCCAAAGTGCTGGGACTATAGGCATTTGCCACAGCATCTGGCTTTTATTATTATTATTATTGATAAACTTTTACTCTTTTCTATTAGTGGATTTTAAGGATTTCTCTAGTTTAATAGATTTCAGCCAAAGCCAGCATGTGGATTGTACTGTAGACCATGATACATATGAATATATGACCTGGAGGGCTTTCTTAAAACACGTAACAGGTTGGGCACGGTGGCTAATGCCTATAATCCCAGCACTTTGGGAGGCTGAGGTGGGTGGACCACTTGAGGTCAACAGAGTGAGACCCCATCTCAAAAAAAAAAAAAAAAAAAAAAGAAACACACACACAGAGAACACTGGACCCCTTCCCCAGAGTTTCTGATTCAGTAGGTCTGGCTAGGACCCAAGAGTCTCTATTTCTAACAAGCTCTCAGATGATACTGAAGCTGTGATCCGGGAGACACACCTTGAGAACCACTGCTATAGACAGATGGCTTCTTTCTTTACCCAAAGTAATGTGGTTCCTCAGATTGAAAGTAAAATCTAGGTTCAAATCCCAGGGCTGCCTCTTACCATTTTTGACCTTGGGTGAGTTAGTTAACCTGTCTGTGTCTCAATGTCCTCGTTATAAAACATGGGTACTAAAAATAACTTGTCTCACAACAACCTATCAAATGTTGTGAGGATTAACTGGGCTAAATTCAAGTTTGCTGCTGCTTCTGTTATTGTTGTTAGTTACTATGGGCATTTAAGGGATCTGGGTCATGGCTGACCCAGAAGGGACACAGCTTTTGACCTGGGCCCCCTTCTCTCCCATTTGTTCTCTCTTCTTCCACAGTGGAATCGAGTCATCCTATCTTAGTTGTAAAACCTATCTTGTGTGGAGCTTCTATCTCTGAGTTTTATAATACAGCCATCTTCTTGCAGAGGACCTCTCCTTAAAATGTGTGTTGTGGAGCAGAACACAGAGCAAAGCCTGGGTATCTATGACCAGATGGTCCTCGGTTCAAACTGTATTCCAATTGGTGGATGCTCAGCCTCCAGGCATCTAAGGTTACTCAGTTGAACAGTGATAAGGAAATGAAGAACAGCAAGTGGCTGGGACATTGTAGGCCCTCAGCAAGTATGTACTTTGTTCTCTCTGGTTCCAGAAGATACTATTATTTCAATTTTTGTTTTCCCCAGTCTTCCATTTCTCTTTTCCCTTGCTGAATTTCTAGGTTTCTGTCCTTTTCCTTCCTCTGGGCTTGAATGCAGGCAGCAAAATGAGAGCGTGCTGTCAGAAAACTGGGGGATCTCCTCCAGGGACCACGAGGGGCAGGGGATGCAGTGAGGGGTGAGACCAGGGGCCGGGAGCCAGTGAGCTGTGGGATACAGGCCTTGCCTCTAGCGAGGCGAGTTGGCCTCGGGCTACAGGACCAAAGAAGACAGTGGTAAAATGAGCTCATGTCCACTAAGGAGCATATCCAACACCCAGGGCACAGCCACTGCTCTGTGACTGTTGAGGGATAGTGACCAAAAGGTAAATGGTACCAGAACATATAACAACATTAAGTTACAGATGTTAAAAAACTAAAAAAGTTCACATCAAAAAGCTAAAATGTGGCCCAACACTACAAATTACTACAAATGTAATCCTAATTAACAGTCATCTATGGGAATTACTTACCATTCAAGCCTAATTATCCTATAGCACAATAACAACTGTGTATTTGCGCTGATAACATTTACTGAGTGACTATTTAGTTCCTGGAGGACCTACAGAGATGAGTGTCCTTTCTTCCCTGTAGATACATCTGAGTTAACTGAGAGTATCTGAGAGTAGATAAGTTCCTGCTCTTGAGAAGCTTGTGACACAGCAGACACATAGCAGCAATCTATAGCACGGACCATGAAGGTGCACTGAGGCACAAGCATGGGTTGGGAGCTCATGGAAGGAGATTTTTTTGTTTTGTTTTGTTTTTTGTTTCTGAGACGGAGTCTCACTGTGTTGCCCAGGCTGGAGTGCAGTGGCAGCGCCTTGGCTCACTGCAACCTCTGCCTCCTGGGTTCAAGCAATTCTCCTGCCTCAGCCTCCCAAGTAGCTGCGATTACAGGCGTGCGTCACCACGTTCAGCTAATTTTCTGTATTTTTAGCAGAGACAGGGTTTCACCATGTTGGCCAGGCTGGTCTCCAACTCCTCATCTCAAGTGATTCGCCCGTCTCGGCCTCCCAAAGTGCTGGGATTACAGGTGTGAGCCACTGAGCCTGGGCTTTTTTTTTTTTTTTTTTTTAATTCAGAGTTAGTGATGGACAGCTTCTTAAAAGACATGAAATTGAGCTGAGCCTTGCAGGACAGATTAATTCATTTATTCAACAAATATTTATGACACCTACCATATGCCAGGCGACTTATTAGCGGAGACTTATTATCAACGGGCCAAACAGACCAAACACTCTGCCCTACGTAGTATTTCAAAAAACTGGAAGGGCATATTTGTTTGATGGCCACATCCAAGGTCACACAGCTCTGTGGGCATGGATCAATAAGAGTAAGGTGCAACTATGGGAGAAGGGGCCCAGAGCAGAGTGGCTTGGGGCCCAAGTGTTCAAGCCACTAACTCTGGGATGAAATCTCAGGTCAGCCACTTATTAGCAGTGTGACCCAGGTTACTCAATCTTGGTGAGCCTCAGTTTCCTCATCTGTTGCTGTGAGGATAACAGGATGGACCTCATAGGGACCTGGCAAGATGAAATGGGATGGCTTAGATTAAGAATCTTGCAAAGGGCCTGGCCCAAAGGAAATAGGTGAGAAAAGGTGACCACTATTTTCTCAAGGTCTCTAATTCCCCAGTCCTGACACATCATTGCCAGCTATACCAATCTAGTTTTGTTTTTACAATTAATGACTGAGCAACACTAAGGATACCCCTAGGTGGTGGGGGACAGGGAGAGATGCAGAGCCTGGTGGGGGTGGGGGATGCTCTGTCCTCTTCAGAAGGGCAGGCTCCATCTCATCAGCTGACTTCAGGGTTTTTTTTTTTTTT
>NW_012103366.1:1125954-1170732 GCF_000951045.1 Mandrillus leucophaeus
AAAAAAAAAAAAAAAAGATGCAAGACACTGATTTTGGTGTAAGCCCCCTTGATATTATCCTTGATGCACCAGCAAAGGGCCTCTTACAGAGATGGCTGATGTTGTCAGGGGAATTAAAGGAGAACGTTGGCAGAGAAAAAGGAACATGCAAAAGTTTCAATGTAGAGAACAGGGATTCAACATGAGAGAAATAGAAGCCACAGGGAACTGGCAGGGTTTTGGGGAGGATACACACACCACTGCAGGATATGGGATTCCAGCCTGTCTTGCTAGATCCTAGGAACATGGTGATCCTGGCTGCTGCCTACGCTGCAGAGCTGCTCTATGGAGACCTTTTCTATCTGTGTTCTGGGGGTCAGGTGGAAAAAAGCCATGTATTCCTGCTATATGTGACTATGAAGAAGAACCTTTTTAATAATCGTATGGCCCACATACTATTTATTTCACATTGGTGGCCAGAATAATGTACACTTAGGGTACATTTGTTATATTTGATAGCCCATGTTTTGTGATATTTCCCTAAGAGTTAAGAAGAGCCCTCTGCCATCTCCCACAGTTACTGCAGCCAGTAGAAACAGCAGCGGGTCTGATTTCTGCCTGCAGCCCAGGGTCTTTTCACCGCCCAGGTTTCACTGAGAAATAAGGCAGCTGGGCCGGGTGCATTAGTTCACTCCTGTAATCCCAGGACTTTGGGAGGCTGAGGCAGGCAGATCACTTGAGGTCAGGAGTTTGAGACCAGCCTGGCCAACATGGCAAAACCCCATTTCTACTAAAAATACAAAAATTAGCAGGGTGTGGTAGCATAAGCTTGTAGTGCAAGCTACTTGGGAGGCTGAGGCAGGAGAATTGCTTGAACCTGAGAGGCGGAGGTTGCAGTAAGCCGAGATGGCGCCACTGCAACTCTAGCCTGGGCGACAGAGTGAGACTCCATCTCGTAAATAAATAAATAAATAAATAAATAAATAAATAAATAAAGTCAGTGAGCAAAGGACTGTGACCTAAAACAACTTTCATAGAGTCCATACAAAAAAATATGCAAGCTTTTCAAGGTTCAAAATACCTCTTGGATGTCGCCTCCGTAATAGAGAAGTCTTTAGTAAACCGGCATTTGTGGTCATTACAGGCAGGAAGAGAGATCACCGTCATTATGTAAACGGTTTGAAATATAACTAGGCTTTGCTATTGCTTTTTTTTTGGAAATACTGAAATGCTTTTCAAATCTAAGATGTCAGTGGGTTCTGCCAGAGAGGTGTCTGGAGATTCTCTGGAGTGAAGCTTGACCCAGTTCTCCATCGGGCTGAAGCAAGGAATCAGCGTGATTCATTATTCAGCATGGCAGAGACCACGGTGGCCAGGGAGGACCCAGAGAGCATTTCTACACTGGTCCCCGTCCCCTTTAGCTGTTTCTGCCATTTTCCCAGACTGTCTACAACACAGTGAGCACTCAGGCAGAAAACACGATGCATGGCCCTTTGAGGCCCTGGGCCCACTAGTGCCATTTACTTAACTTTCCCCCTTCCTATTTTTCAGAGCAAGACACATAACTGGAAAAGCTCCCCTGATGTTAACTTCTGACAGGCCCTTCTACAAAGAGGATGGTCATGATCATAGCTAACCCCATGCAGCACTTACCACGTGCCAGGCACTAAGGATTGACCCATAATTAAAATATCGCCCACGATATCCATCTCCTTGCCTGCCTGCCACCCACTACTGGCTAGTCCCTTCGTGAAGGGCGGTTCCCAGCCCAGGTCACCTCTGTCTCTGCTCACAGGGCCAGGAACACTAACCCCATCCCCTGCAGCTGGGAAACACCCAGTGCACACGCAGTCACACAAAATGAATGCTACATTATTTGACACAAGGAAGGGGAAAGAGGCAACGCAGTTGAGCAGTGGCCTCACAATCCTTCTTCACACACAGCACAGAGCCGTGCGAGTTCCCGGGATGTAAAGCTTCCCTGATTTCAAGTCCTTAAAAGAAAATGAAAGGATTCTTTCAAAGCAGATGCATCTTCACTTGTTCTCCCCTGGGCCATTCCCAAGTCAGCTCCTGCCTGCGATGTCTATTCCTAACGTCCTCTCTCTGTCAGAGAAAGCACTTGCAGACTTGCCACAAAGCAACCTTGAGAAAAGTAATCATGTCGAGATTTATAGGAACCACTGATGTGCTAGAGAGAATGCACAAAGGCGGTCTCACTCCAGTGGGGGCTGAGATGAGATTCGGCATCTACTTTAGCTATTGCTGGGGAATCTTTGCTTCCTCACGCTTATTCAGGGGAAGCCAAAGCTCCTCACTCCTCTGCACTAAGGGATCTCTTTGGTAAGGGTACGATGGTCCAGAGCAGCAGCCTAGACACCTTCCTGACCCCTCATGTGGCTCGAGTGGGGAAGGGAGAATGAGTTTGACAAAGGTCAGTGGTCTGAGGCCATGCTGGAGCTGGGGAGGGTGCCACTGTCCTGGAGGGGCCTGGATTTGGCTTCTAATTTAAGGCATACATTTGTGTAGCATTAAAGTCATGACATCAACATGCTTTCCTTTTAAGACACAAGATACACATTTTTGCACGGCAATGAAATAATGTCTTCAATGTATTCTAAGCATAGTTTCTAAGTATTCATTGTTAACTTAAAAGCATTCTCAGCTGGGCACAGTGGCTCACACCTATAATCCCAGCACTTTGGGAGGCTGAGGTGGCTCCTGCTTGAGCCCAGGAGTTTAAGACCAGCTTGGGCAAAATGGCAAGACCCTGTTTCTACAAAAAATTTAAAAGTTAGCTGGGCATGGTGGCGCATGCCTGTAGTGCCAGCTACAGGAGGTAAGGCTGACGTGAAAGGATGAGGCAGGAAAATTGCTTGAACCTGGGAGGCAGAGGCTACAGTGAGCTGAGGTGCGCCACTGCACTCCAGCCTGGGTGACAGAGTGAAACCTGTCTCAAAAACAAAACAAAACAAAACAAAACAAAATTCCCACCAGTACTTAGTTAAGGGGATTTCAGAGTTCCAACAACCAGGAAGGAAACTTCCATTTAAAGCGTTCTGATGTAACCACAGGTGCTTTATTATAAGTTACCTAACTTAATTTAGTTCCATTTTCACAACCCAGTGAACCCAGTGAAAGAGGGACTCTGCATCTTTTTTAACTGTCCACACAATGCATTGGAAACATTTTGACCATGAAAGGACTTGAACCCTCAATCTTCCGACCCAAAGTGAGATGTCTTTTCCATTAGGCCACATAGTCTCCTCTCTCCCATTTTTGAGATAAGCAAACAGACTCCTGGCAAATTTAAGGTTTCCTAAAACAGAGGTGGTAGAAAGGAGTATCCTGCATGTGCACTTATTAAGAATGTGTGTATATACATGTACATATGCGTGTATATGTGTGCACACGGGTATATATGCATATATATGTAAATATGTGTATATACATGCATGTATGCATATCTATATGAGTATATGTAGATGGATCTAGGTACAGATAGACATACATGCAAGGGACTCAGCTAGAGACTTCCTTTTACATATCTTATTTAATCAACTTAATCCATATAACAGCACATGAGGCAGATATTATTATTGCCATTTCACAGATGAGGAAACTGAGGTACAGGGTAGTTGTTAAGACTGAATTGTGTCCCCTCCCCAATTCCTATGCTGAAGTCCTAACCCCCAATGTGACTGTATTTGGAGAAAGGGTCTTTAATACAGTAATTAAGTTAAATGAGCTCTTAACAGTGGGGCTCTACTCCAATCGGACTGATAATGCTTTGTTATTTTTTTTCTTTCTTTCTTTTTTTTTTTAGACACAGTCTCACTCTGTTGCCCAGGCTGGAGTACAGCGGCTCACTGCAACCTCTGCCTCCTGAGTTCAAGCAACGATCCTGTCTCAGCCTCTCAAGTAGCTGAGATTACAGGTGCGTGCTACCTAGCCTGGCTGATTTTTGTATTTTTAGTAGAGATGGGGTTTTGCCATGTTGGTCAGGCTGGTCTCGAATTCCTGACCTCAGGTGATCTGCCCGCCTGGGCCTCCCAAAATGTTGGGATTACAGGTGTGAGCCACCGTGCCTGACCTTTTTTTTTTTTTTAGACAGGGTCTTGCTCTGTTGCCCAGGCTGGAGTGAAGTGGCGTGATCTTAGCTCACTGCAGCCTTCACCTTCTGGGCTCAGCCTCCCCTGAGTAGATGGGACTACATGTGTGCACCACCATGCCTGTTAATTTTAAAAAGGTGGGGATTTTTTGTGAAAATGGAGTTTCACCATGTTGCCCAGGCTGGTCTGGAACTCCTGGGCTCAAGCCATCTGCTCACCTCAGCACTCCACCTCCCTGTAAAGTGCTGGGATTACAGGCGTGAGCCACTGTGCCCAGGGGTGTGTGTGTGTGTGTGTGTGTGTATGTGGTGTGTGCGTGGTGTGTGTGTGTGTGTGTCTGTGTGTGGTATCCTTATAAGAGAAGGAAGAGACAGCAGGGAGGCCCCCACACAGAGAAGAGGCCATGTAAGGACAGAACAAAAAGGCAGCCAGCACAAACCCAGGAGAGCGGCCCCAGGGGAAGTCAACCCTGCTGTCACAGTGACCTTGGGCTCCCAGCCTCCATAACTGTAAGAAAAGAACGTTTCTGTAGTTGAAGCCACCTCGTCTGTGGTATTTTGTTATGGCAGCCCCAGCCAACAAACACACAGTGGTGTATACACTTCAGGTAACCATGAGCATATGGCGGAGCTGGCAGTGAGGCCCGAGTTTGTGTACCGACAAATTCCTGTCTCCGTGCTTTGCTGCCTCCTAGGTGCGGCAACAATGCTGGTTTTCCTGACGGAGAGAGGGAGGCCGGCATCCCCAGGCCACACCTAACACCTCTCACCCCGACACGTGTGTGCACAACGCGCCTCCTCCCCTCCTCACAGTCTTATAGGTGCACCCAGTAGCTACACCTGGCTGGCACCAGAGCCCAGGGAGGCCAGCCCCACTCTAAAGAGGTCCCGAAGAATTCAAGGCCTCCTAGGAGTACCCTGAGAAGGAAATACTCCCTCAACAGAGAGTGAGTACTTCAAAGTCCACCAGCTCTAGGTTGATATCTTTGGGCTGGTCCGGAGGCTTCTCAGAATTACCTCAGAGCCCACACTGGTGGGGCCCCCACTGCAGGCACCAAAAGTCCTGAGGTAGTGTGGGTGCCCTTAGGCAAACTGTCCACCAGGGGGCGCCATCACCCAGCACCTGCTAACATATCACTGGAGGCAAGGAGGCCCATGGAGGAAAGGAAATGCCCAGGCAACCAACTAACTGCCTGCTAGCTGCGTCCTCCTCCCTCCAGGCCACAGCACTGCTCTCCACAGTGTTCTCCAGAGGTCTAGGACTGTTATGTCCAGGGGCAACCTGCAGAGGAGCCCAGTGTGGGGCTGAGGCCTCTGGGCCTCGCCTGGCACAGTGGCCCTGCTCTTGCCCTTACACAGAAGGGCTTCTGCTCCTAAAGAAAGGCTGGTGCACCATGCAATCGCAATTATTTGCAATGCCTGCCCGACAGCGACTCTCATTAACTTGCTGAGTGGGTTCAATCATCAGCACGTCACGAACAAGTCATACAAATTTAAAAACATCAAGCAGAATGCCAACTTATTAATTTACAGAGAGAAACGCAAGTGTCAGTCTACTGCATGTTCAGGTTGGCTAATGAGAGGGTTTGCTCTCTGCAGGAAATCCACTCATTTTCAATCCCTAGGCCACCACAGGCTGACGAACAATGATGCAGGCAGAGGAGTCTCACAATCAGCATCGTAACAGCCAGGATCCTTGCAGATTCTTCACTCATGCCAGAGACACGCCTCTGGGTTGTGATTTAGTACAGAAACAGTTAATTGCATTAGTCATTTCCTGCCCAGGAACCAGGCTGGCATTATGAGTCCTATTTTTATCAATGGAAAATTTGAGCAAAGGTGGGTTCAACTGAGAGATGTAGCCCAACGTTTCCAGAATGTCATGGAACAAATTATGTGTATGCTTACTTAAACATGAACTTGCAGGCATATCTCATTAGACATATGTAATCTGATAATCACTTATAATCATCATCATGATACTAGCAGTGACTATCGAGGGCTCACTGTGCTGAGTGATTTATATACAAGTCTGGTCTTGGCAGGGAAAGCATGAAGGTAGGCGCTGACATTTACATAGCATTTGCCACAAGCTGCATGCTTTACAGCATATAGCACAACATGTTTTCACAACAACCCTACAAAGTAGGTGCTGTATCTCTTATTTTCTAAACGAGAAACTGAGGTTCAGGGAGCTTAGTTGAATTGTCTAATGTCACACTGCAAACAGCAGAGCTAGATTGGATCTGAGGTTTAATTCTCAGGTGGATTATTACCTTGATTTTCCAGAAGAAGACATCAGTTTAGCAAAATGGCATAACTTAGGAACAAAGGGATCCCAGCTCTAGTCATTTATTTTTGTATTATGATTTTTTTTATTTTTGAGACGGAGTTTTGCTCTTATGCCCAGGCTGGAGTGCAGTGGCGCAATCTCGGCTCACTGCAACCTCTGTCTCCCAGTTTCAAGCAATTCTCCTGCCGCATCCTCCCTAGTAGCGGGGATTGCAGGCACCCACTACCATGCCTGGCTAATTTTTTTTTTTTTTTTTTTGTTAGTAGAGATGGGGTTTCACCATGTTGGCCAGACTGGCCTCGAACTCCTGACTTCAGGTGATCTGTCGCCTCGGCCTCCCAAAGTGCACTGGTTGTTTTTTTATTTTTAGAGAGAGGGTCTTGTTCTGTTGCCCAGGTTGGAGTGCAGCGGTAAGATCATGGCTCATTGCAGCCTCCATCTTCTAGGCTCAGCCTCCTGAGTAGCTGGGACTACAGGCTATGCACTACCATACCCGGCTAATCTTCTCTTTTTTGTAGAGACGGGGTCTCACTGTGCTACCCAGGAGCTGGGACTACAGACTATGCACTACCATACCTGGCTAATTTTCTCTTTTTTGTAGAGACGGGGTCTCACTGTGCTACCCAGGCTGGTCTTCAACTCCTGGGCTCAACAGATCTACCTGCTCCAGCCACCCAAAGTGCTAGGATTACAGGCGTGAGCCACTGGGCCCAGCTCCCAGCCCTAGTCTTGATTCCCCATTCTCTGCTCTACATTAGCTGTTCTATTAGCAGAAATGCTCAGTCTAAAGGGGGCTCCTTGAGATCAGGCCTGTTCTGTGGACCTCAGTACACCCACCATCCAAAAGTGGCCCCGGATGTATGGCATGCTCAAGAAATATTTGTCAGATGAAGACACTCGAGCTTGAGACAGACTGAAGTATCACGGCAAGGCTGGGCCAGACCTGGCTGGGGGTCCTGGACCACCACTCCCTAGTTGTGCCTTCAGTACATTCATCATCCTTAGTTTCCTCATCTGCACCACTGGAGGGATAATCCTGCCTTTGCAGGCACTGCTGAGGATTCAAGGGGCTGTGAACCCTGGCAGCCAGTCCGGCACAGCCTATGGGAAGCAGTTGTTTTTACTAGAATAATAGTAAAATTGTATACAGCCTGGACTCTGAAGCCAGAGATCGCAATTTGAATCTCAGCTCCCTACTTAATTCCTGTGTGACACATGGCAAGTTGCTGACCTTCCCCTGTGTCTTGGCTTTTCTAACATGGAAACGACAGACATAGGGTTGACCCTTGAACAACATGGATTATTTGGACTGTGTAGGTCCACACAGATTTTTTTCAAGCAAATGCAGATTGAAAATAGAGTATTTGCAGGATGCAGAATTCGTGTATACAGAGGCTTGACTTCTCGAATCCGTGGGCTCCTGAGGGACAACTGTGAGACTTGAGTATGCATAGATCTGGTATACTCAGGTGTCCTGGCATCCATCGTCCGCATGTACTGCGGGATGACTGTACTCACGTTCTAAGGAGTATTGGGAGCACTAAATGGTATCACGTGTATAAAGTGCTCACAATGGTACCTGGTAAGCACGCAATGTGTCAACCTTTATTATGATTAGCTCTAAATTATTGATAAATCCTGACCTAAGCTATGCCTAGTGATATAAAAGTCATATAAAATATCCATTTAGTTGGGAGACATAGGGTCAGGTATCACGTCCAACTCCAGGTGTCTTACACTGTAGGCCACAGGGCCAGTCCTTCCTGTGGGCTTACTCTGCCCAACTCAGTCTATGTCTGGCTTATCAGGAGCGCCACCGTAAGCTGCTGGGGTGTGGAACCTGCAGACTGGAGCCCATATCCAAGGGTCCTGGGGCACCTCAACACTGGTGCATCCTGAGCTGTTACTGTGACTGCAGTCCTCATAAGTGGGCCTTCCACTGGTCCTGGATCAACACCCAGCGGGACAAGGATTCCTGTGCTGCAGCTGAGCCTCCATGCAGAGCTTTGTGCTAATTTCTTCTCTAGGTACCAGTGGAATCTAGATAACTCATCGTCATGACATCACCTCCCTCCTCCCTCTGCCCCTATGCAGACTTTTAGCTTCAGGGCACTGGGATGCTGCAAAGGCCTGCTCATTAAATTGGACCCCTAGACATCGAACAGGCCTGCAGAAGCTTTGGAGAGTATAGTTTGGACTATTCCTGCACTCGGCGATACAGGACAAGCACAGAAGGTAATAATATTGAGTTTGTTCAAAAAGCCAAAGGCTTTTGCAAAGTACTCTTTCTTATTTAATAGGAAATAGAGATTGTCTTATGGAAGACTGGGATGGGAACCTGTGGAGGAGACATCTTAAATCCAACCCCTGGCAGTCTGACATAGGGCTGCTGTCAAATCCCCATAGCCACTCCCCCAATCACAATGCTTCCTAGACATCCCTAACCCACCACAGCCTAAGGCCTACAAAGACAGTTCAGTGGCTGGGCACGGTGGCTCACGCCTGTAATCCCAGCACTTTGGGAGGCCAAGGTGGGCAGATTACCAGGTCAGGAGTTCGAGACCAGCCTGGCCAACATGGTGAAACTCCGTCTCTACTAAAAATACAAAAATTAGCCAGGTGTGGTAGCAGGCGCCTGTAATCTCAGCTACTCAGGAGGCTGAGGCAGGAGAATTGCTTGAACCTGGGAGGCGGAGGTTGCAGTGAGCCGAGATCGCGCTACTGCACTCCAGCCTGGGTGACAGAGCGAGATTCCATCTCAAAAAAAAAAAAAAAAAAAAAGGGACAGCTCAGTTATTCCAAAAGTATCTCCAAGAATCACGATCTGAGAGTGACCGTGGAAATTCCCCTAGTGGAACACTGAACACGTTACACAAAAGGGAACTTCATCAAATCTGCTGCTGGAGATGCTCAAGTGCCAAGCAAAGCTGAGTGTGTGGCAGTAAACATGAGAATCACATCCCACCTTCTCGGAGTTTGAGTAAGAGCCCATGGAAGTCGAGGCCAAGAAGCTCGGCTGGCAGAATCCCACTTCTATTCCTGCTGATATGCAGCAGATGTCTGTGCTACTGGGAAACCATTCTTACTCCTTGAAAGTGTGAGTGGTATTTTAGTTATCCCTTGCAGGAGTCTTGGAAAAGATTGGAAAGCAAGTCCTGAGGTCCACATGGCTGATTTACACTACAGACTACGTTTCTGCTACTGCAAAGCTGAGAAATGTTATTTGCAGAGTAAGCACAGAGGAAAACCGGAATGCACACCGAACTGTGCGCATGAAGTGGAACACTGCATTTTGCTGGGAAATGAGCTCTAGGCCACGTGAGCTCTAGGGGAGACGCTGATCCTAAGAAAGGAGCAGAAAGAGCCTGGAGTCAGGAGGTAGGCTGCACCCGCCAGTCTGGAAGGTCAGAGCTGGGACGCTGTGGGCCGAGGGTGAAGTTACATAGTTCAGTCTCAAACAGTAACAGGTATATTTGCAATACGGAAAATGCGATTTTCAAATAAATAAACAAGTGTATGGTTTTTAACAACTGTTTGCCATAAGCATGCTCCCTAGGCAGTATCTGAGGCAATTCAGAACTAGTTTGGTCCTCTCTACCCTAAAATGTGCCCTCGTAGATGACTCCACTCAGAATAGTGCCACTGAGCCTTGAATAAAGTCCTTCCTCCGAATAGCTTAAGTGCAAATACACTCCATTCCCATCATGTGCGGATTCCATATCTGCAAGTTCACCTACTTGCTAAAGTTTGTTTGTAACTCCAAAGTCCATACTCCTGGTGCTTTTGTGGTCATTCGTGGACATGCACAGGGTAGCAAAACATTTGCGTGGCCCAATGCACGTTTCTACTGAGGTCGCACCAAGTGACATTCCCCTTTCTTGTTTCAGCTCTCATACTGCGAAGAGGGGTCCTTTTTGTGATCCATTTAGTACAACTTTTTTCACATTTTCGTGCCCTTTGGCAGTGATTCTGCCGTTTAACATGGCTCCTGAGAACAGTGCTAAAGTGCTTTTAAGTGCGAGAAAGCTATGATGTGCCTTATGGAGAAATACATATGTTAGGTAAGTCATTCAGGCATAAGTTATGGTACCAGTGGCCATGAATTGAAGGTCAACGAATCAATAACATATGCTAAATAAGGGGGCTGGGTGTGGTGGCTCATACCTGTAATCTCAGCACTTTGGGAGGCCGAGGTGGGCGGATCACCTGAGGTCAGGAGTTCGAGACCAGCCTGGCCAACATGGTGAAACCTCATCTGTACTAAAAATACAAAAATTATCTGGGCGTGGTGGCTCACGCCTGTAATCCCAGCTACTCGGGAGGCTGAGGCAGGAGAATTGCTTGAACCCAGGAGGCAGGAGTTGCAGTGAGCCGAGATCGTGCCATTGCACTCCTGCCTGGGCAACGAGAGTGAAACTCCATCTCAATAAATAAATAAACAGATAGGTAGATAGATAGATAAATGTAAACACATAAAACAAGGCTAGATACTGATCAGGTGATGAAAATGTTGTGACCAGAGGCTTGCAGGAACCTAACCCTGTATTTCCTCTAGGAGCAATGCTTCAGTATTCATTAATTCAGTGTTGCTGGTGACTTTATAGAAACTCAATTGCCGTGAATGATGAGAATCAGCAGTATTTGTCCTTCTTCGCAGAGCAAGAATGGAGGGGCACAGGGTAGCAGGGTGGGGAGTGGTACTTAACTGCTCTTAAGCTTTCTAGATCTTGGTGTAGTGAGTTGCAGGCACCTGAAACCGTGAGTCCCCTGGGTTTTTGTCCTAGTTCTGCTACTGACTAGAACCTTCTGGATGTCATCTGATTTACTCAGACCTCATTTTTGTCATCTGACAAGAGAGGGGGAAGGGAGCAGTTGAAGAGGGAGAAGGTTTGGGCTAAAAGATCATTCAGGACGTTGCCAGCTGTGAAACACCCCTCAAACACTTTATCCGACTCTTGTCCCCACTGGTTATTCCTTTGGCTAAAGGCACAGTGGCCTCCAGGCCGATCCTTCATCCACTAGGGACTCATCACCATGGGCTCCCCCTACCCTCCCAATCTGCCTGCTTCCCTCTGTCGTCTCCTACTCAGTATCACCTTCTGGGAGGCCTCTCTGACTACTTAAAGCTGCTACCCTCCTGGCACGTACTCGCTCTCTTCCCTGCTCTGTTCTTCTCCACAATAAGTCTATTCACCTGATGTACTTTTATGCCACTTGTGTGTTTCTCTCTCCCCACCCTGGAATGTAAATTACACAAAGGCAGGGACTTGGTCTGCAGTACCCTCAGCCCCAGAGCACAGAGCCTGATCCTAGCGAGTGTTAAATGAATTTATACCTGCAAAGCTGGACTGAGACCAATACCTGGTACTCAGTAAAAGTTAGTGATAACTAACTTCAGGGCTAATTTCACTTTTCACTGTTGTTTTCTAAGAAAGGTTTTACCGCACCAGTCACCAAGAAATGAAAAGTGTGCAACTTCTTGCAAAGTATCTGAAACGAACTCAATGAGTTCATAATGTGCAAAGACCTACAAAGACCTCAATGAAAAGCACAGCTGTTCCCAACCCCAGAGAAAGCATTTATGAGGTCTGAGCTCTCCAGGCTGACTCCTGGGATTCTGCACTGTGTTCTTAGGGGAGAAGCATTTAACCACAGCATGGAGACCCAGAACATGAGGGCTCTGGGGATCCTGGAACCTGGCCACTTCATTTCACGAATGAGTAAATCCCAGTCCTGAGAGCATTAGCCAGAGTTGTCACTAACAAGAAGGAAGCTTTGCCTTGAGGGAGCGGAGCTGGCACTGCAGGGTCCTGGGCCCTGTGTAAGTGAAGTCTGTCTTTAAAGAGTTTCTTTGGTAATTGCCCAACACTCATGGAAATGGTCCCTGACTAACAGGAAGTCAGTGTGTAATGCAAAGGTGAAGTAAATACGAAGAAACTCTCTGCTAAGATAGGCATGGCAATTGCAGAAGAAAAACCATTTTAAGTAGTTGTTCTAAAGAATTCACTGTAAATTAGATATGCTGAATTCCTACGGGGAGGAATGTATGTGCACAGAGCTGAGATACGAAAAAGGAGACCACAGTCAGCCACAGACTGGAATTAAGGCTAGAAACCTAACCCCAGAGCTCAGAAGGTATCTGAGGAGGAGACATCTCTTAGGCTAGATCTGAAGACAGACAGACAGACAGACAGACAGAGAGACAGAATGAAGGGCCCCCTTGTGGCTTCTGCTCACAAGAAGGCACAAAGAGGATGCTGTCATGGGCAAGCCTGTTCCAGAAACATGTGTCAAGTTCCTAAGATAGTTACTTCCCACCCGTTCTGCACATGGAGATTGGCAACTCTTCCTCAGTATTGGCTGAGCTGTGATGTTCAAAATGCAAGAAGATGTGTTTCCCTTTGAATGAAATAATTTGGCCCATGTAGACTTATGTGGTTGGATGTTGTTCCAAGTAGGTAACATACCCGTGTCTCTGCTGTCTTACCCAGTGTGTATGTGGCCGCCAGGAAAGACAGACGGGGGAAACTGAGGAACTCCAGAAACTAGAAACTATTCTGAGAGCGAGCATGACTGACCAACCCTGGTGATCACACAAAAACAGGAAGAAGGGACCCAGACGATGTTGCGAGGCGATGGATTCCCAAAATTCCAAGAGAAGCAACTGCAGGTGCGATTCTGTTGTGAAGCATTGAGATGATGACGGGGCAGAAGTATACAGTGTACGAGGGGAGCCCTGGATGAGGAGTCTGTGGTGGGGAAGGTCAGAGGGAAGCGGGGAGGACTTCATATCATGCAGCCAACACAGCTGACGGGCCACGATGCCGTGTCCCTGGGCTCTGCTGCACCGCAGACTTCTGCAGGCTCCCTTGAGTGGCCAGGGCTCTCACTCAGGGTCAAGTCAGGATGGCAACTCCTGTGCTGTGTTGACTGCGGCTCATTACTGCCACCTGTGGGACAACTGGGACTGTCTTTTGAAAGGACCTGGGGTGGGTCTAGTGATTTGAGGCCCTGCAGAAGTTTATTGATCCCAAATCTGAAACTCCTACTGCAGATGGTAGCTCATCTCTTCACCTTCACGTTCTGCTATTCTCTAAGTGAATTCCAGCTCCCCAGCTAGCCCCAGAACCTGACTTTCAGAGCTGAATTCAAAGATTTCTTGTCTTCAGCTTGATGGATGAGGCCCATCAAAGAAAGGGAAGTGACTTGCCCCAGGTCTCCCAGGCTGGCAGTAGCAGAGACGGGTGAACACTGGGGCCCTCTGTCCACAGTACTCATCCCACCACCTGCTATGGCCTCCCTGACAAGCCACTGAGGTCAGGGTTCCCATGTGTATTTTTTTCATATCCCACAATACCTAGGTAAGTGCCAAGCAGATAACCAGTACTTAAGATCTCTCAGTGAGTTTTTTTCATTCAATGAGAAAATTTAGACTATCCAGAGAAAAAAACACCAAAAATAATTAAAGCAACACGAGTTCTGTGAATTATAAAGGTAGAGGGGAGCCGAGATCAATTTTATCAGACAGGGAATGGGTTATCTTAAAGTATTTGAATGAGTTAGGAAAATGCCAACCAAGAGTTGCCCTTCTACATAGGATATCAAAGAAGTAGAAGCTTTGGAATGATGAGGAGCATTTGCAGAACAGTAATGGTGAACTTCTTAAGAAAAAGAGATGTTAAAACAAGGACTCCTCTACCAACGATGCTGTGGGCTTTTTATCCATAGGTCAAAGGTTTAAAAACAGGGTGATCAGTTAACTCTACCTATGAACCTTCTTGTTTTAACAGAGATGACTGGACCAGAGAGTCATTAGGTTTATTCTGTATCTAGGTTATAATTCCACATGCAAAACGCAATCTCTGTGACACTTATTCCATGACAATGCAATAGAGCTTCCCGTTTCTCACACTGCTCTTGAAGGAGAGGATGGCAGTTCACACTTTAGCACATAAAACAGAACACAATATTCTGAATATTTCCACTTATTTACAATGTGATGTGCCCTAGTGCTGGCCAAACCACTCTATCATAATTCTACACAGCTTAAACTAGTGGGAAAGGGACTAGCTTCAACTAGCACATCCCCACTCTGGCTAGTACACAGTTACTGAGCGCTGGCCAAGCTCACCTCTACAGACATCTTTCAAAGAGAGGGGCCCACAAACAACTCCATAGGAATGTGAAGGTGTTTTGCAGGCAATGCCACACCAGCACATGCTTGAGTGCCACTGGGGAACTTCTGAGCTATCTGGGTCAATTTTGTACCCAGTATTAACTTTTTAAGTTACAAGATTTGGGGGAAAATGTTTTATAGGCACTATACTATTTACCCACAGCCTATCTCTTGGACAGTAAGAGTGCTTTAATGCCGTTAATGGCAGCAGGCCAGATTCTGTGGCAATCCCCATTTTTGGCAATCCTTGTCGCTCTCTCAAAATCAACACAAACACTGCAGGGAGAAGTGGCAGAGGAACTCACAGAGGAACTCAAGAAGCATGCAAAGGAGCTATGTTTTCCTGTAAAATGGGGGCAGCTTTCCCTCCCTCCTTCTCCTCCCCCTGTCCCCTCCCCTCCCATTCTTTCTTTTCTTGGGGGCAGCTTTCTTTCTTCTTTTTATTTCTTTCTATCTCTCTCTCTCTCTCTTTTTTTTTTTTAAATAGAGACAGGTTCTCACTATGTTCAGGCTGGTCTCAAACTCCTGGGCTCAAGCAATGCTCCTGCCTTGGCCTCCCAGAGTGCTGGGATTACAGGCATTAAGACACCGTGCCTGGCCGCAACTTCCATTTTTACATTTATATCGAGCCTTGAGGTGAGGGTTTTTTTTTTTTAGCTAGTACAAAACCCCTGTGACTAAAGCCCAAGTCTTATCAAGCAGGCCTCTGGAGGTTGAGAGCAGACTTGGCTTTAACCTGGGGTACAAGGAAAGGAAGGCTGATAAGATAAACTCAAGAGGCGTCCTTTCCATTGTGGCTGAGCCACTAAGGAAGTCTGAACTGACAAGTGCTTTACATAAATGTGCTCCACAGTAAAGAAAAAGGGAGAGTAATTCATTCTACGTTACGTAAAAAATCTACACGTGCACGCACACACACTTACTAAATACAACCAGTGAAAAATTGTTTCAAGGCTTGTTTTGTCTATGAGGCGACAAACACCCGTATTAACATATAGGAACTTCTTTATACATGTCCTCACAGTCACCTATCTGGAAGTTACATGAAAACTTCCCTAATTTCTCACATTATAAGGTGCTATCTACATTTTAATGTATCCTCATTAATAACCAGTTTATTGCCAGACATTTCCCACTTTAAATTTCTTCTAAGGTCTGGAAAAAAAGAAATCTATGCTATTTAATTTAAGCTATGACATACTATAAAACACTGCTAAAATCATGATTCCCAGGCTCAGAGAACGAGGAGGTGGCCTTAGAGCTGGTACACACCTGGGACTGGGCTAAGCCCCACATTGCCTCTAGGTGGCTCTGTCCACACGGCCGCCCAAATGGCTAACTCACCCTGACTGGCAGGACTGCTGGGAACCATTACATCAAAATATTTTGAAGACAGTTTTGGAAGACAAAAATCATATTTGATGTTTAGAGGGGGCTGTAGGTTATCAAAGCATCTCTACAACACATCCTGTTTCATCTTCGCAGCAACAGTGTGAGGTTCCCAGGCTAGGCAATAGCGTCGTCCCATTTTACAGATGAGAGAAGTAAAGTCCAGAGAGGTTTAGCCACACGGCTCATCGCTGACAGTGCGGGCTAGAACCCAGGTATTGCTGCTCGTGCTTCTTAATCTTTCCACTTGGACCACGGCCCTGCATTAGGGACAAAGATTTTCTGGCTGTTTTTTTTCTCTTTTGTCATTCACTGGGAGCCAACTGCTTGGGTATGTCATTAATATGGTTTGGCTGTGTCCCCAACCAAATCTTATCTTGAATTATAGCTCCCATAATTCCCACATGTCATGGGAGGGACCCGGTGGGAGGTAATTGAATCACGGAGGCGAGTCTTTCCCGTGCTGTTCCCATGATAGTGAATAAGTTTCACCAGATCGGATGGTTTTATAAAGGGAAGTTCCCCTGCACACACATTCTCGCTTTCCTGCTGCCATGTATGATGTGCCTTTCGCCTTCTGCCATCATTGTGAGGTCTCCCCAGCCATGTGGACCAGTGAGTCCATTAAACCTCTTTATCTTTATAAATTACCTAGTCTCGTGTATGTCTTTATTAGCAGCATAAGAACAGACTAGTAACAAACCCAAACACAAACCACACACACATACAAAACTATATTTTCTCTTACCTCTCCATCTTTAAAACAGGTACATGTCCTTAGGTGAAACTGAGCTTATGGAACAGAACTCCCACCACAACAACCCCACAGGGAATCAGGGGACCAAACCAAATGCAGGCTTTAAAGGGCAGAGCCGGGCTGGGCATGGTGGCTCACGCCTGTAATCCCAGCACTTTGGGAGGCTCAGGTGGGTGGATCACCTGAGGGCAGTGGTTCAAGACCAGCCTGGCAAACATGGTGAAACCTCATCTCTACTAAAAATATAAAATTAGCCGGACGTGGTGGCAGGCGCCTGTAATCCTAGCTACTTAGGAGGCTGAGGCAGGAAAATCACTTGAACCAGGGAGGCGGAGGTTGCTGTGAGCCGAGATCACGCCATTGCACTCCAGCCTGGGCAAAAACAGCAAAACTCCATCTCAAAAACAAAAAACAAGGCCAGGGACAGGCTGACCTACACTAAGAGGAAGGGTAGCTCAGCAATGAAAAGCTTGGGCTCCGGAACCAGACTGCCTGGGTTCAAATCTCAGCTCTGCCATTTACCAACCGTGGAACTGTGATCAAGCCACCGGACCCTCTGTGCCTTGGCTCCCTCGACTAAAAATAAGAGACCCTCACAAGGCTTGTGGGAGAACAGAGCACTGTGAGGCTTGTGGCAGCATTTCCAGAAGTGGGGATAAAACTGAAAGACAGAAAACTGAACTTGTCCATAATGGCCTCACAGCACCTTTGTGTATTTGTGCCCATACATGCTAAACGCTCAATGAATGTCGGCTAACATAATCATTATTGTATTGTGGGGAAGAACATAGGCTTTAGAGCCTGCCTCCTTGGGTTCAAATTTCAGTTCACCCACATAATACATTAGGTTCTCGGAATCCGAGTTTCTTCATTTGTACAATGAGAATAATAACTTCACCTCCCCTGCATGGTGGTGCTGAGAATCAGAGAGATGCATGGAGAGTGGCCAGCACTCTGGACCTGGATAAATGTTCATTCCCTTCTCCATCCATCCTCTACTCCTGTCAAATGATGAAGGTCGACACTGGATGCCCATTCATTCCATTGTTTCTAGCTCTCAACCAAAACACAGCGAGATGCATAAGAATATCTGAAGAGAAGAGATAAGCTTGATGTAGGATTTTGCTTTATTTATTTAGTGACACTGGCCCACTGCATTGGTGAAGAGGAGAAAAAACTAAGTACTTTCTAAAAATATGCTCTAGGTTGCGATCTCATCTGAGCTTGTAACTCTGAAAAAATCATGGCTCTCAGAAGCACTTTTTGAGAAATCACAAGCTTTTGGCTCTGGGTTCCATGTGTCATTTACGCGGGTCCATTTTCCAGCTTTGCTAGAGACAAGGGTCACTTGCAGTTCAATCTGACCATTGGTAACGTGGCTGGAGCAGGAAAGTGGGCCCCAGTGGAGACCTGTCTGCCCCTTCCTGAGCAGCATGTCTGCTGAGAAAATGAGACTATCATGGATCAAAAGGGACACATATCCTATCGGTGCCAACACCAGAGGGGGAACTAAGCATGTCTGGCTAGAGATCTGGGATACGAATGTGTGGATCTAACAGCTAAGTACACTTTTCATGAAGCTATCTTTAGTCTGAGGGTCTCCTAAAGCTAAGTGAAATTATTTATGTGTTAGGGCTTAGCAAACTCATCCAATTGAACTGCTTCAACGTGAAGCAACAAAAATCCAACTTGCAATGCAGTTGCAAGCTACTTCTTCAATTCCAGCAGCACTGTAATTGTCATTCTTAAATGATATTAGCATTGTCTCTGCTGCATTATTTTGTTTCCTTCCCCAGTCTGACTGATCTCCTACCATCCTATGTATGTACTAGCCATTGAATACACACATGCTGAGTAAACAGATGAATCTGCTGCAGACTGCTATTGAGAGCTGCCACTCTTGGTGTCAGTTCAGAGTCTGAAAATGTGAAAGGCTGACTACTGAAATGATTTTCTTATAAGTACTAGAGTCAGAAGCAGAGGGAGAACTTAGACCTTGATCTTTGTGACTTCGCTATAGGGCCTCACACTTGGATGAGGTTTTAAATAGGAATCCTAGAAGTGACAAAGTATTGTGGCTTAACTAGAAATGGCTTGGCAACTGAATTATTTATTTACTTATTTTTTGAGATAGGATCTGGCTCTGTGGTCCAGGCTGGAGTGCAGTGGCACAATCTCGGCTCTCTGCAACCTCTGTCTCCCAGGCTCAAGCGATCTTCCCATCTCAGCCTCCCAAGTAGCTGGGACTACAGGTGTGTTCTACCATACCCAGCTAATTTTTTATTTTTTATTTTTAAGAGATGGGGTCTCATTATGTTGGCCAGGCTGGTCTTGAACTCCTGAGCTCAAAGGATCCACCCCCCTCGGCCTCCCAAAGTGCTGGGATTATAGGCATCAGTCACTGCGCCTGGCCAGCATCTGAATTAATCTAATTGTTCTGTAGGAAAAACCATCAGTTCTCCATCAATTTTTAAACTGCAAATAAAGCAGAAATGTTTTCATCACTATCTAAATACCAGTATCTGGCATTAAGCTCTTAGGCAGCAAGCCTGACAGAATGAGTTCTGAGACGTGCTGGCTCTTTTCCAGATGGCCTTGGAATGCCAGCTTCAGGATCCCCAGGTCTCAACCAGCTGGTCCTTCCTGGAGCACCCAGACCTGCTGAATGGATGTCCCGTGGCCACTCCTGCCTGAGGCTGTTCAGTTCTGTGATTATTCATGGCCCAAAATTCTGTGCCAAGAACCCAACAGGCCAGGTTCACACACCTGCTGCTCTGGCACCATCAGGATGGTGGCTGTTGCCACTGCTGCTGGCTGGTGCCCATTTCCTCACCTGTTTCCTACCTGATTCCTTCAGGGGAAGAGGGAAGTCTGCCTTTCCTTCATTAGTTTTTCCAGGCATCTGCCCCTCAGAGGGTGCAGCTGCCAAGAGTTAGACAACAATGCATCTTTTTTCGACAGCACCCTTCAAAACTCGGGGACTCACATATGGCTGCCAATTCCTCGACCGCTCATTCAGGCAAGCTTAGTGACCAGAAGTTAATAAGGGAAAGGAAGCCGTGCTTCTGTCAGGAACACGGCATTATACGCTTGGCCATGTTGGCAAATAAATGGAGGAAAACAGTTTTAGAAACACAAAAGCTGTACTCTGGGGTAGGAGGCAAAATGAGCAGCCAAGGCCAATGGGAGTGAGTGTCTGCACCACTCAGTGGAAAAGCAGGCTGGATAAGGGTCACGGAGCCTGGCTTTGGGTCCTGCTCTGCCACGACCAGCTATGCATGCTTGGGCAGGTTACTTTGCTTCTCTGAGCCTTCTGCTTTTCCTAAGGCTGGAGATGATCCTTATTTTCTCTTTGTGAATACCAAACTAAAAGCCATGCATGAGAGGTTGAATCTCATTCGGCCAGGACTTGATATATTCAACGCTGGCTCTAGACCTTGGTTTCAAGATTCAAACAAGTTGCTATTTTCTGCCCTGTACTGAAGGCACTAATTTTGAATGACTGAAACGTGGGAATGACATGTTTAGCAGATTGCACCACCCAAAGATGGCTGCATTAAAACCTCCCATCCTATGCGCTCCTTCTAACGTGAACTTGCCACTGTCTCATCAAGAGGTGGTGTCTGTTTCTCCAGTCCTTGAATCTGGACTGTGACGACTCTGAACAACAGAATACAGTGGAAGTGACATGGCGCCATTGCCAAGAAGAGCCTTTCCTCACCTGGTGGCTTCACCTTCCTGCTTCTTGGAAGCTGGACACCAGGTAAGAATTACAACTGCCTACCCAGAGACCACCCCATGAGAAGACCAAGCCACACGGAGAGGCCCTGGAGGGCGTGAGGAGGAGCACTGAGCCAGGAAGCAGGTTGGAGAAGTAGCCATCTTCAAAGAGGATCCTCCAGCTCCAGCCGCCCCCATGTGGATCAGGCAGGAACTGCACTGCCAAACCCTCCCCAGACTCTGGAACCCACTAAATCCTGAGCAAAATAAATGATTGTTTTAAGCTACCAAGTTTTGGTGCAGTTTGCTACATAGTACACAGGAACAGATAACAGAAACAATGTTATCCACAGTATTGGGCAAATACAGATGGACCTCATCTTAACAGATCTGTTCCTAAAAGCATTTGCTGAAAATGAACACAAATTTACATATCAAATCATTTTCAAAGCTTCCGCACTTACATTTTTTGAAAAGAATGGTGGTGGGGGGAGAGAGAATTACTAACTCCAGTGACAATTCATATATACTTATTTCCTTAGGTATTGTCTCCTGGGAAACCATCCAAGCCACCCCTTTCACCCAGCCATGGAATATGGCCCCGGAACAACCCCCATTCATGACTCAGGAGCTCAGCTCCTGGCACAGTGCATTGAATTTGCTTGTTTCTTCTCCATTGCTTGAAGGCAGGGGCCATATCCATTCCTTCTTGTAGTAGGAACAGTATAATGGCCAGTGCATAATGCTTATTATATGCTAAGGACTGTTCCAAGCCCTTTACATGTGTATTTATAGTGTTTATAATATGTCATTTCAATGTTTATAACAGCCATATGAGGTAGGCTCCATCATTACCCTCATTTTGCAGATGAGGAAACTGAGGCACAGAGGGGTTAGGTAACTTGCCCAGGGTCATCCAGCTAGTAAGCAGCAGAGCCTGGCTTTAAACCGGGCAGTCTTGGTCCAGAGTCCACGCTCTTAACCACACCATACATTAAGTATGTATGCTCCTTTCACACTTAGCATTCAATAAACGTCTCTGACTCAATGAATGAATCAACAATGCAAATCAAACCCAAACTTCCCACACAGATCAGGATTTCTGAAAGAAGAAACCTGTACCACATGAATAAAAATCAATTATAAGAACTACATGCAGCTGTAAAATCCCATATAAATGCTAAGTAATGATAATGAATTTGCTACACAGACCAGAAATAAATCTGAATGAGAAAAGGTACTTCCCTACTACTTCCTGCTTATCTATTAGTGCTAGTCAGTAGCTGCTAATATAATTACTTCATGAAAATCTATGCTAATAGGAACCAAGAGAGGGCACAGATAAATAAAGCTCACAGATGAATATTAGAATCTCATGTCCATTCACCATTCAGTTCAGAAAGCTCCGTCAAACCTACTACCCAATGGTTTGTTTCGTCTCCTTCCTCTTCCTCTCCATCTGAGGCAAGTTATAACAGAAGAGTAAGGAGGCACATGAAGCTTCCACAAAATCCAGTGCCAATAAAAAAAGTTCCTGAGCAGCTGCAAATTGGTTGCAAATGGCCATAAAAGAACTAGAAGATACTGCATAGAAAGACTATGTGTACTCCCCTGCAGAAGCTGCACAAAATTGGTGCCTTATTTTTATCAGGTTTCCAACTGTATAGTGTTATTACTCCGTGTTGTTTGTAGACTGGCAGTATCAGTATCACCTGCAAACTTAACAGAAATGCGATTTCGTGTCCCACTCCGGAGCAAATCAATCAGAATTTGCCCACAGGTTCAGTAACATGTGAAAAGCACCACAAAAGACTGGACCACAAGTCTGGATGAGGGTGAGAAGGAGTTTGTCGTCAAGCACTGACCTTCCAGTTCCCTCACACATTCCCACCTCGAACAACCCTGCTACTCCAACCCCAAATACCCAGGTTGCCAAAATGTTTTTTCTTTTGAGATGGGGTCTTGCTCTGTTGCCCAGGCTGGAGTGCAGTGGCACGATCTAGGTTCACTGCAACCTCTGCCTCCCGGGGTCAAGCAATTCTCCTGCCTCAGCCTCCCGAGCAGCTGGGATTACAGGCATGTGCCACCAAGCCCAGTTAATTTTTGTATCTTTAGTAGGTACAGAGTTTCGCCATGTTGGCCAGGCTGGTCTCGAACTCCTGACCTCAGGTGATCCGCCACGCCTGGCCCCAAAATGATCTTAAAGCTGAGAGAAGCAATAACTGGGAACAGGTGGGCGTGACACTTCCCCGGCCTTTGGAGTCAAATGCATCTGTGTTTGAGTCCCTGTTCCATCACAGTTACTAGATGTGTGATAAATAATTGATGTCTTGTAAGCATCAGTTTCTTATCTACAATATGGAAACATAACTATAATGCCTGTTTTTGCAGGAAAATTGCAGGTTAAGTGCCTGGCAGAGGGGAGGGCACCTATGCAGAGTGTGTTCAGGAAAGAAGAGCCAGCCCTGGTTCATGGCACTCTCTCTTTCCTTCTCTAGACTTAAATACAGATAGACTATTTCATCTCCAGATGCCACAGATGAGGGCTACCACATTTCATTTGAAATCTGAAATTTTCTCAGAACCTGAAATGACTTCTAATTTGATGACACATTCATTTGAAAGATGAGGACACTGAAACCCAGAGAATATAATATCTGGGGCAGCACAATCTTCCTTACCCGTTTTCTTAATTATGTGTTTCAAAGAACAAGGTTCTAAAAACAGTACCAAAAACCTCTCCTCACAAATATATTGAAAATGATTTGTTATACACTGAGACAGAGACAGCAGGATGGAGCAGTTGGAGGCTCAGAAGACCCATCTTCAAACGCCATTTTTACCAAGAACTAGTTGTTATCACAAATAACTCTATGACTCATTTTTTTTTCACCTCTAAAATAAAGGCCCATTAGATCGGCTCTAATGGTACTCTTCCAAGCAAAAGAAATTCTAATTCCAGATGAAATGTTGCCCCCTTTTTCTTCGAGACAGGGTCTCACTATGTCACCCAGGCTGAAGTGCAATGGCCGATCATGGCTCACTGTAGCCTCAACCTCTTTGGGCTCAGGTGATCTTCCTACTTCAGCCTCCCGAGTAGCTGGGACTACAGGCGCATGCCACCACGTTAGGCTAATATTTTCATTTTTTTGTAGAGACAGGGCTTCACCATGTTGCTCAGGCTGGTCTCGAACTCCTGGGCTCAAGAGATCCGCCTGCCTCAGCCTCCCTAGGTGCTGGGATTACTTAAAGCATGAGCCACCCCGCCCAGCCCCTCTTCTTTAAAGATGTAATTTTCAATATTGTCCACCAGGTGGCAGAACATCTCCCTTACAGAAGTCTGAGCGGAGTTAACACAAAGGACAGAAAAGAACTCTGATGAAACAGCATATAGTTTTCAAAGCAATTTTCTTATAGTTTTCTACAATTTGATTGTAACTGGCTTTTGAATGTTAATCAAGAATTTGGTCAGCCATGTGCCACGGGAAAAGGGCTAAATTCCGAATCTAAGATATTAAACTAGGATGAGCACAGCGGGTGATGGGAATTGAGAAGTGCAAGCTACCTGGCCGCCTAAAACATGCCAAGGAGTCGTCGTCTTAACAAATGCGCGTGAGGGGCGATCATCTACAAAAGCCTTGGATATAGAAAGTTTTAAAACATTTTCCATGGAAAAGTGGCATCAAATAGAAAAAGAACTGACTGAAGAAAATGTGTAAGATTACAAAAGCAGATAGTTCTGAAGTTAAAAATGGATAGCGGACTGGGCGCAGTGGCTCATGCCTGTAGTCCCAGCACTTTGGGAGGCCGAGGCAGGGGGATCGACTGAGGTCAGGAGTTCAAGACCAGCATGACCAACATGATGAAATCCTGTCTCTCCTAAAGAGAAACAAAACAAAACAAAAAAAAAACATCAGCCGGGCGTGCTAGTGCACGCCCGTAATCCCAGCTACTTGGGAGGCTGAGGCAGGAGAATCGCTTGAACTAGGAGGCGGAGGTTGCAGTGAGCTGAGATTGCACCACTGCACTCCAGCCTGGGCAAGAAGAGCGAGAGTCCGTCTCAAAAATAAACAATTTTAAAAAATGTGGCCGGGTGTGGTGGCTTACGCCTGTAATCCCAGCACTTTGAGAGGCCCAGGCAGGTGGATCACTTGAGATCAGAAATTCGAGGTCAGCCTGGCCAACATGGTGAAATCCTGTCTCTACTAAAAAAAATTAGCTGGGTGTGGTAGTGCACACCTGTAATCCCAGCTACTCGGGAGGCAGGGGCAGGAGAGTTGCTTGAACCCAGAAGGTGGAAGTTGCAGTGAGCCGAGATCGCACCACTGCACTCCAGTCTGGATGATGGAGGGAGCTTCCATCTCAAAATAAATAAATGAACGAATGAATGAATGACCATATGCATAGAGACTAAAATGGAATATGGCATCCTAGATTAGATCCTGGAACAGAAAAGGGCATTAGAAGAAAAACTGGTAAAAATCAGAATACAGTGTTTATTAATACTTTTGAATCAATGTTAATTTCTTTGTTTTGACAAATGTACTACGATTCTGTAGGGATACAACATGATGGCGATCTGGAGAAGGGGCTATGAGAACTCTGTACTATCTTTGCAACTTTGCTATAAATCTAAAATTATTTCTGAATAAAAATCTTACTTTTAAAATGCATAGAAAAATAAGAGAAAAAAATAGCCAGGAATGGACAGAAACAGTTTCATAGGAAATGTCCTGTGTTTATGATAATTTAATAAGGGGAAATTTTTTCTTTTTTTTGAGACGGAATCTCGCTCTGTTGCCCAGGCTCTTGGAGTGCAGTGGCGCGATCTCAGCTCACTGCAAGCTCCGCTTCCCGGGTTCATGCCATTCTCCTGCCTCAGCCTTCCTCGTGGCTGGGACTACAGGCACCCACCACCATGCCCAGCTAATTTTTTGTATTTTTAGTAGAGACGGGGTTTCACTGTGTTAGCCAGGATGGTCTCGATCTCCTGACCTTGTGATCTGCCCACCTTAGCCTCCCAAAGTGCTGGGATTACAGGCGTGAGCCACCACACCTGGCCAATAAGGGGAAATTTTAAAATTAAGGGTTAGTAGCTCACACGTAATAAACTAGGACGAATAAATACAAATGACACAAATGACAAAGCCTAGAGTGAACTGGGATGTGGACAAAGAGGAGTACTCTAGGGATATTACTGATGGGATTATGCGCTGCTACAGGCTTTCTGGAAAGTAATTTTGCAATAAGTGACAGAAGCAATAAAACTGATAGCCTTTGCCCCAGTAATACCAGTTCTAGCAACCTACACCAAAACAATAATTTAAACGAAAAAACAGTCATCTATTTTTATGAAGTTGTTGCTCTGCTCTGTAGTGGGGAAAAACTGCTCCTATGGATGCAGGTGCCTAGACACATTATGGTGCTATTAATTAAATGAAATACTATAATAGAATCAAGAGTGACCAAGCCAAGGGCTACAGGGAGGAGCATGTGAAATAATTTTTCAAGAGCTCACTACATGCAACATAGTACCCTAGGCTGGGTCCTGGAACAGATAAAGGATATTAGTGGAAAAAATGAGAAAATGTGAATAAAGTTTATAGCAAATGATATCAATATTAATGTCTTAGTTTTGACCGATGTACCATGATTATGAAGAAGTTAATACTAGGGAAAGCTAGGTGAGAGGATCTATGAGAACTCAATATTTCCAACTTTTTTACAAATCTCTAATTATTTCAAAATAAAAAGTTAAACAGGGAACTCAGAATTATATACAAACACACATACATGGTTATCAAGTACAAAAACTTTACTGTATAAAAATTTTAGTAGGTTCAAAAAACATTTTCAGAGTTAGAAAAAGACTGTTTCTTTGGGGAAGTGTGTGTGTGTGCGCGCGTGTGTGTGCGTATGCATGTGTGTGTGTGTGCGTATGCATGTGTGTGTGTGTGCGTATGCGTGTGTGTGTGCGCGTGCGTACGCGTGTGTGCGCGCACGTGTGTGTGTGCGTGCACGTGTGTGTGTGTATGCACGTGTGTG
Organism: Mandrillus leucophaeus; assembly: GCF_000951045.1. NCBI lineage: Eukaryota > Metazoa > Chordata > Mammalia > Primates > Cercopithecidae > Mandrillus > Mandrillus leucophaeus. The sequence goes on from NW_012103366.1 coordinate 1,152,425, forward strand.
TGTGCATATGCGTGTGTGTGTGGTGATTTTGTGTTGCCATTGCTATTTAGAGGTTTCACTGAACAACTGATTAAGACGCCCAGATTCAGAGTAGTAGCTGAAGAGGATTTGGAAGTGTCCCCATCCTGACAGTCTAAAAATAATTTTTAGTTTTTTCAGCATGTAAGTTTTAAGTAGGGAGTAAGGAAGATATTTTCTATAAAAACTTTTTGAGTAATCATTCCTCACAGACTACATTTAGAATTCCATAGTATATCAAATATTATTGTTAAAGTCAGGATTTTTGGTGGGGAGGAGGCCACTCGGTTCCCTGGTTCTTGGTGGACTGAAAGAATGTAAAGGGTCATCTAAAGTGAATAACTTACTCTACAAAGGTGCTGGAACATCCAGAAAGCCTAGGTCTTGCCACTTCTCCCTCTGAGGTGCTGGCTCTGGCCCCCAGGCAACACAAAACAGGCAGGAATGACTCCCATGGGGGACGGAAGCTCCTCCAATGTGTCTTCATTAAAGTCAGCTCTGAACTCATGGACTTGTCATGGAGGGCGGTGCCACAATTATGGCTCACTGCAGCCTTTACCTCCCAGGCTCAAGCGATCCTCCCACTTCAGCCTCCCAGGTAGCTGGGACCACAGGCACGGGCCACACACCCGGCTAATTTTCTTTTTATTTTTGGTAGCAACAAGGTCTCGCTATATTGCCCAGCTGGTCTCAAACTCCTGGGCTCTTAGTGCTGAGCTTAGAGGCGTAAGCCACTGTACCGGCTTGCAAAAGTCCTTTTAAGATTCTGAGGAGCCCTTCTAGGCATTCATTCCACTCATGCTAGGAATCCTCAAGTTAAATAATCACCAAGAGGCACACACAGAAAACCCCACCTGCAAATTCATGTTAGTAGCTGTGCAAATCCTGTGATCTGAAAAGCTGTGGGTTTTTCGTTCTCCCCAGGCTGATCTTTCCTTACTCTCTATATTGTTCCAGCCCAGACTGATACACTGATTATTCTCTGACATTTTCTGTGCCTTTTTTTTTTTAAAAACTGTTTGTTCTTAAAGGTCTCCTCACATCTTTTATGGAACAAAGACACAGATAAACAATACAATGTATATATTTTTTGTTGTTGTTTAGAACTAAGCACAGCTTTAGGAACTTATGACAAAGCTGAGCTTCCTTATTAACATGAACAGACTCATAACAGGCATTGAAATAGACATGCTGGCAATAAAAAGGTAGCAGATAAAGAATCCAGTAAGCAATACAGCCGTAGGGAGAAAAGAGAGAAAGCCCAATCCACTGACTTGGGTTTAATTGAACCAGTCCTCCTATTCCTATTACCAATTCCATCTCCATTCCATGCTTTTCCCCTTGTCAATTTCACACCCTGGCTCCACATATCTCACTGCCCCAGCCCTTGGTGGTGGACAGAGATACTCACTGCTCCTCTTCCAGCTTTTGCTGATACAACTTGTAAAACACTAAGTAGCAAAGCAAGTTGTTCACAACCCGCGTTTCTTTATAAAATTCATCTTTAGAGACCCGCATGTTAGGAGCAGCCCAAGGACTTGCTCAGAAAGCAGGCTCTAGAGTGACCATCATCTTACTGGCTATGCTTAGAACAAAGCTGACTTGACTAGAAGCAGCAGAGATTTTACTGGGAGCCCTAAGATACTTACAGAACCAACTGGCAATATGGCAGTTTCTGGCAAAGGAGTCAAGGTTTTGAACCTGTATGGTGTTCCCCTCTTAACTGCTAAGAAAACCTATTTGCAATGTTATTTGTAGACACGGATCTGCTTTGGGATTCAGAACAAATAAAAAAGAATCTGGGAAGATTCCTTCTCCTTCCATGGCACAGGAGGGTGAAGGGGACGGGAGGGGAAGGCGCTGAAGTAGACAAGGTGGAATTCCATAGTTGTTAGCACCAGAAGTTCAGGTGCATAACTTGTAAATGAAAATGAAATATGCGAAATGAAAATGCAAGCCCCAGCCCCTCTTCAAAAAGCAGGGGGAAGACGCTATAAAAACTATTAAAACAAAGGTTTTTCCTTTCTTCCGTATACTTTCTCTTGGCTTGTTAAGATGTTTTGTTTTGTTTTGTTTTGTTTTGTTTTGAGATAGAGACTCACTCTGTCACCCAGGCTGGAGTGCAGTGGTGTGATCTCAGCTCACTGCAACCTCTGCCTCCTGGGTTCAAGTGATTCTCCTGCCTCAGCCTCCTGAGTAGCTGGGACTACAGACACATGCCAACATGCCCGGCTAATTTTTATATTTTTAGTAGAGACGGGGTTTCGCCATGTTAGCCAGTCTGGGCTTGAACTCCTGACCTCAGTTGATCCGCCTGCCTCAGCCTCCCAAAGTGCTGGGATTACAGGCGTGAGGCACCGCATCTGGCCGTTAGTGTGTTTTTTAATTGCTATTTAATGTCACAATCCCTCAGGCATGGGGATACTTGTAGAGTAAGTGCAAACCCTTACAAACACTCAGGGCCCTGTCCATATCTTGGTACACGCACACAGACTATCAGCTTCTGGGTCCCTGCTCCCATCAGCTGCTGGGCAGCTGCACCATGCACTGACCAGGGCCAGGGAAATCAAGCCAGGAATTTCTTCCTATGGGCCCACAATCTCAACCCACAACAGATGGGTGGCCCATAAATGTATGGCAACATCAGTGCTGGAACATGCTAAGTGCCTGGACTGCGGGTAGGCAAAAGGCTCACCCCCACTGAGTTGCCTGCGGAACACACAGCAGTGTTGCCAGCCCAGACTGGGTTGGTCACCACCATGCTCCATCCCAAGATACCCAGGGAGTGTGCACTTGACCCCGACCCTCCCATGCTCACACCCATGTCTCTTTCACGGTAGAGGGCAGCAGGAATCTCTACGTGGGGAGCGAGAGAGGGAGGTCTGGCAGGGCCTGGGATGCCAGGGGGCCAGAAGCTGAGAATCGCCCATGGACACTGGGAGGTGGCAGGACTGTGTGTAATCCAAAGCCCAGTCCTCTCATGGATGTTCCGTTGGACTTGACTTATAAGATACAAATTCAAAGATTAAGAATTTCTTGACAGCAACCTTGAAGCATTCATCCCCACGCACAGGGGCCTTCTCATTGTGGGGCCTGTGCACCTGCACTGGCCACATGCCCGGAAAGCTGGCTCTGTTAGCACCCTACCAGAAGTCCAGAAACAAAATGGACACAAGTTTGCCCCCACTGTCCCCAGTTTTCCATCATAAAACCTAATTCTCCAATCTGTGTTTATGACAGGAATGGCAACGATATGAGGCTGCTCTGGTGGAGGGAGGTGGGAGGGGTCTCATACCCTACCTGTTTAGCCTCCTCTCCCATTGCTCTGCAAGACAGAGCCTGAAGCCCACCCATTTGAACAATAATTGTAACTTATTACATTGTGTAAAGAGCTGATGTAGTGAGATATAGGCAGAGTCTTGATGGTTCTAGAGACGCCCCCAAACCTAACTTACCCTAGGGATTTTCTTCAAGTGTCAGGGAGATTAGGAAAGAAAGAGAATTGAGGGATAATTACTTATTAAATGGCTCCGGGTTGATGGTTTGTAAAAACTGGGCCATTATCTAAAGTCATTATTTGGATCTAAGAATATAACCTGGTGGCTGAAAGCAAGTCTCTTACAAACCTTGGCTTCTGGGTCACTGTTGATACTACAAGAATCATCATCGTCAGGGTGTGGGGCATTTCTAGACAGAAAAACAGAAAAGTGGACTCAGAATTCTGTTGCAAACTGTCTGCACAAAGCTATACACTGACAGCAGGTCAGTCCTTCTAATGTCCTACCTGAGTTTCAAAGATGCATAGCGTAGGGTTGCTCCTTCAAACTCTTTTAAACTGGGGTCCGGGTTAACAGTGGCTGCATGCAAATCCTAGAGGAAAACAGAACCTTGTTAATGTACAATGGGGGAGGAGTCCATTCATTGCCTCAAATATCAAACGGGAGAGAAGTCTTCCCAGCAAGAGGCAGAGAGTGTATGTGAGCTTAGGCAGAGAAAGGCATGCAAGGACTGTTGAATGCTGACTGGTGCAAACGCCTGTTCTTACAAAACAACGGGGAACCTGGGGCATTCACAATGGGAGACACCAAAAAAAAGGCAACAGGAGTGTGAGCTGAATGCCCCTAGCAAGAAGCCCGATCACTGTGTCCCTGCAGAATGCATGATATTCACGAAGAAGAAAAATATACAGCCACAGCCATGCAGAAAGGATAAAATATTAAATGATCTAAGATCTGACAATATACTTGCCTTCCAAATGTCACTATTAATCTTTCCCCCATTCAGAACAGCAAAATCACTCCATGGCTGTTTCTAGACATATAATTATTCACATAGGAAAAAAGCACATTGATTTAAATAAAAAGAAAAGAAAAGAAAAAAAAAACACAAGACACTGTTGTTAGCATTGATATTCACAAGATGGGTTAGGGAACAAGTTAACTCTAACAGCAACTTGTTGGCTCACACCCTCTATGTCTAGATTATCACCTGAAGACTAGGGCAGGAGAGTGATAGTGCTTTAATTACTTACCAAATAAGCGACTAAACATTATTAGAAGCAGACAGTGAAGTTATTTCCTTAAGGTAATTTTAAAAGCAAACAATATAATTCCAAGTATTCAATAACTAGCATACCTAATTCCGTAATAACCATTTCCTCCCTATAAACCAAACAGAACTGTTTTCTGGAGGTGGGGGTGGGATGAGGGATGGGTACTGTGTTTGTTTGGAAACTGGGGAATGCCCATGGCTGAGGGCCCCAAAGTTGGGAGTCAAGATATTTTCACTTAAAGAAAAAAAGGAGAATGATGGGGAGAGAGGGTTAGTGAAGAACACAGACTGACATCAACATTTGGTGGAAATTTAACCTAACAAAAAACAGCTCTAAACAATCTAACATAAATTCCTCTAATTCATAAAAGCTCTACTTATTTATTTATTTATTTGCTACAAAAGCCTCTTCACGAATTAATCCTTGATCATGAAATGATTTTCTAAACATAATTATAGTGCAAGGCATGAAGCCTGGCCTTGTTGGGAGAGCTCTTGCAATAACTGATTTTAAATCTAAACAACTCCTCCATCCACCTCAGACAATGAGAAAATTTCTTTCTACTAGACCTAGTGAATAATCAAATATTTTTAATCTAAGATTTGGGGAAATAAGCAAGCAAGGCTAATAAAACTCAGGGACAGTCTTGTGAATTTGCTTTAACGACTAGTTAGGCAAATCTGTTTGTATAAGAAATTAATCATCAGCCGGGTGCGGTGGCTCACGCCTGTAATCCCAGCACTTTGGGAGGCTGAGGCGGGCGGATCCCAAGGTCAGGAGATGGAGACCATCCTGGCTAACACAGTGAAACTCTGTCCCTACTAAAAATACAAAAAATTAGCTGGGCGTGGTGGTGGGTGGCTATAGTCCCAGCTACTCGGGAGGCTGAGGCAGGAGAATGGCGTGAACCCAGGAGGAGGAGCTTGCAGTGAGCTGAGATATGCCACTGCACTCCAGCCTGGGCGACAGAGCGAGACTCCGTCTCAGAAAAAAAAAAAAGAAAAAGAAATCAATCATCAAAACTTTTCAGCTCAATCACTTTTCAACTGAAGTTATTTGAAAATGAGAAGTGAATACTGACCCATAACTTCTACTCCCAACATTGACAGTTTTAAAAAACCACTAAAAGCAGATAAAAACTAAGTTTAAATGTCTTGTGTGTCGAAAGATGCATTTATTTTATTTAAAATTTTTTTTGAGACAGGTCTCACTCTGTCACCCAGGCTGGAGTGCAGTGGCCCAAACATGGCTCACTGTAGCCTTGACCTCCTGGCTCAAGCAATCCTTCCGCCTGGGCCTCCTGAGTAGCTGGGACTATTCAGGTGTATGCTACTACACCTGGCTAATTTTTAAAAACTTTTTTGTTGAGATGGGAGTTCCATTATGCTACCCAAGCTGGTCGTGAACTCCTGAGCTCAACTGAGCTCAACTGATCCTCCCACTGAGGCCTTCCAAACTGCTGGGATTATAGGTGTGAGCCATGGCACCTGGTGCAACATGCACTTACCAAACTCTGCAAGCCTTTCTGAGAGTAACGACATTGCAAATTTAGACCCATTATTACTACTGCACATGTGGTGTCGTTTTCATTTTTGGTCTAGGCTTAAATTACAGCTTTTGAAAATAAAATAGGAACTTAGACCACTGTATTTATTTAAAAAAAAATTTCTCTTAATGAATAAACGGCAGGAATGTTGCCCAATCCCTTACCTTTCCCCTCACTCCACCCCCAGAAGCAGTGTTCAGCTTTATGAAGAGAAAATTAATAACCTAGGGCAATCTTAACCTGTTAGCTCAGAGGAACTGTGAACCCCTGAAACGGGTGCGGGGTTTTGTACATGTATGTTTTCCTGAGAGAAAGATGCCCAATTTTTCTCATATTTCCAGATGGGCCAGTGACCAATTTTGGTTTGGACCACTGTAGAGCTACTAATAAGGACATGAGATAAGGACCTGAAATATCAAGTACAAAATAAAATTTTAAGCTAGAATTTCTTTTTCAAAAAGAAAACAAGCTTATATGGCCTCAAATTGTCATCACTGTTTACATGTGAGCAATATTTGATGTTAAGTTGAACTTTAAAAAAGGATACTCAGATGATGAATTAGGAAGACTCAAGATAATTGTGTCTTTGTGGAGAAATTTATAAAGAAATAGGAAAAAAAAAGTTACCTCACAAAAAGAATTTCAGAAATTATCCCCAAGAGACCCTGTATGTTGAGACTCTGTACAGAGAGTAAAAGAAGAGTATTTTCTACAACAGGTACTCAGAAAAGTCTTCAGTACTTAATTAAAACAATTCTCTGCATGTGTGTGTGGTTTTTAAAAATTTTAATGTATTTACTCTTTGGACATAAGGGTATCTGTAAAGTAAAAGATAAACAGTACTAAGACTGTCAGAATCCAGCTCTCATGTTATGGAAACATGAGTTAGATGGCAAATGTCCAACAATCACCTTTTATAGATTTAAATAAACAAAGGCTCCATATAGTGATTTTACAAAAACTTAACACGGGCACTCCTAAAGAAATCCTTTAGCACAAAACTCAGTAAGGAAAATGGAAACTAGCATTATATGTGTTATGACTGGGCCAAAGATCTTTTCTCTCCTCCTATATTTAAAACCATTCATTTACATCAAAGATGACAAACTTTCTCCAATGTATAAGTGACCATAATTTTTCTTTTTCAAAAAATTAAAGTCAATGAAAGACAAAGTCACTTTGTCTTAAATTTTAAGAATTACATGGCCTATTCATCTAATTTTTTTAATTAAGAAGAGAGAATATTTTCTATATTTGGCTAATAAGCTTTGCTAATAATTTTTAGTTAATAAATTTTTTAAAAAGCACAACGCAACAAAGATTCTTTGGTTCTACAGAAAGTCTGTATCCACCCCAGTCTGCAGTCTGTGGGGTAGGGGTGGGAGAGACGAAAGAAGAAGAGGGACAAAGAGAAAAACATTAAAAGAGGAAAAGGCAAGTTGGACAATATGCCTCAGGTAAGACAAACACATAAAGATGGGGAAGAGGTGGTAATGGACCAACAGGGACCATCTTCTACGAGCAACAAGCTTCCATGAGCCTGGTAACCTTCCAGCAATGCAGCTAAAGCCTTGCACAGCCGAGGGTCATCTGGTACCACAGTCATAGCTGGCACACCCTCCTGGTGCTTGTCCTGACCTTGCCCAGGCTGCAACACCCCTTTCTCTGATTACTTGATCCTGCTCAGTTCTGGGAGAGCTCTGGAGCCTTAGCTCCTCAGAGATAGTGTGTCTAGGGGGACTGACCCAATGCCTGGGGTATGGCACTCCTCAAAACCCTCGAGCACCACACAGAAGCTGTGTGAGGCTGGACCCAGTAAGGAGGGAATCCAATCATATAACCTTGACTACTGAGAGTTTTCTTCTTTCATGTTTCTTTTCTGAGGTCTTGGAAAGCAATTTCGCATAGCAAACAAAAATGATGCATTATCAGCTGGAAAAAGGCCAACAATGGAGTTGATTCTTTGACAATGTCAACAGAGTGCTCTTAAAGATGTAGTCTCAAGGGCTGGGTATGTCCCTACCAGGAGGCTTTCTCTAGGGTGCCAAGAAAATCTCCATGAAGTGGTATCAAAATGCAAACCAGGGGGCAAGAGTAGAGGGTTGAACCTGCTGAGAACTGGGTAGAGAGGAAAAGCACTAAAACATTCCACAGTGGCAGTGACAGAAGCTATAATCATATCATCTCTGTATGCACTTGAGAAGTTCTGAAGTTAACACAATGCAATGGTTTGAATGCCTGTCCATTGCAAAACTCACATCGAAATTTAATCACCAATGTTGCAGTATTGAGAGGTGGGGCCTTTAAGAGCCTCTGCCCTCATGAGTGGATTAATTCATCTATGGATTCATGGGTTATCACGAGAGTGGGACTGGTGGCTTTATCAGAAGAGGAAGAGAGACCTGAGCTGGCATGCTCAGCTCCCTCACCATGTCATGCCCTGCACTCATTCAGGGCTCTGCAGAGTCCCCACCAGCAAGAAGGCCCTCACCAGATGCAGTCTCTTGGCCTTAGACTTTTCAGCCTCTATAACCATAAAAAATATATTCCTTATCTTTATAAATTACCCAGTTTCAGGTATTCTGTTATAAGCATCAGAAAATGAATAAAGACACATTGCCTACTGGAATGCTGGGGTTCAAATTCGGCCTCTGTTCTCACTTGCTCTTTGACCTCAACTCCCTCCCACATCAAACAGGACTAAGAAGGCCTCCCATCAATGTGCAGACAGAGTGAGATCTAGAATGTTAGCTCTTAGCACAGGGACTGGCTGCCTGAGGGTGCCCTGCAAATGAGAGTTTCCTTATGATCTACTCTTTCCATGAAGGAAAAAGCAGTTTGGGGAATACAAACGGTTACGAATCATGCCTCTCAATGCCATTTTGTCAAGGCTTGACGCTTCATTACGTGTGGCCTTGATAGTAAATGGCAGAAAACCTGGAATGCCAAGGAGTATGGCAGGCAATGTCAGTGAGTGTTTTATCAATTTATATGTGTACAGTTTTTCTTTCTTTTTAAGACAGGGTCTTGCTCTGTCACCAAGGCTGGAGTGCAGTGGCATGATCTCAGCTCACTGTAACCTCCACCTCCTGGGCTCAAGTGATCCTCTCACCTCAGCCTCTCGAGTTGCTGGGACTACAGGGCATGCATCACCATGCCAGCTAATTTTTTGTATTTTTAGTAGAGAAACTCCTGGGCTCAAGCCATCTGCCCACCCTATCAGAAGATTATAGCATCATGGTTTAATCACACAAACATAATTCAGAGAAGTTAAAAAATCAAACTAGTAAACTAGACTACCAAAAGCTTGTGCAATTAAATCAGTCTCTGTGAGCAGCAGTGCAATGCAGAAACCACAATGCAGAGGGGGCCAGGAGACTGAGGGCTCTAGAGCCGGCTTTGTCATTGCAACAGATCAACTAACAGCTTCCTTGGCTGTGCGGCTGATTTATTTTTTCATTCAGCAAATAGTTAATGAATGTCGTCATGTACTGGGCCCTGTGCACATGATGAAGAGAACAGGTCCCGACCACCAAGGAGCTTCCTAGGAGCTTCCTATTGGGAAAGTGACACACCACAGGTTAACAACACTACAGTGGGACATGACAGAATAGAGGGCTTTCAAAGCAATGTGGTAAGAGCAGTAGCTCTGGGGAGACAACGAGGTGAATCCAAATAATTTTTGAGGAAGTGACATGTAAATAAAAATAGGGGAGCTATAGTCACTAGAGGACCTGCTGTCCTACTTACTCAGCGTAAAATCACTTGGAGAGCTTACGCAAAGGTTCCCAGGCCCCACCCTATTCTGTGATCCCCAGAGGTTCTCCTGGCACCGTTCCTCGGCTCACTGGCTGAGAAATACCGCCTGCACATTCAACAGGCCCTGCTCCAAGATTCCTTCCGCACTCAATGCCACGATTACTTGACTGAGTGAAGAAGTTCAGCAAAATGATAGCAGAACGACCCTTTTATGTTGTCATCTTATTTCTACATGTATATGAGAATACACAGGCTTAAGGTATTCCACTTGTCACCCTCCTGGGGGGTTAGGCTCTCACGCCGCCCCTGAGGCCATGAGCACTTCATAAGAACAGGTTGATTTAGGACCAAGAGGAAACCATAGTTTGAGCAACAATTCATTTTCTCGAGCCTCAGATTCGCCTTCTCCATACTTTCCTCTTTAGGAAGACCAAAACACCTTCGCTTGAAAAGACGGGAAGACTTGGCCACAGGCCAATGGATATTCATAAAAATATTTTGTGTGGCTCTCCATTCTCTCTAAAATTCAACATTCAAGCAGTTTGCAAGGTAATTTGGAACAAATAAATGGTTTGGGTGGGGAGGAGCACCATGTGCCAAATTTCAGCAGCAAATGCTTCCTGGCCAGTTTATAAACTTTCAAAAATACTGCTGGCATATGCAGCGGAAACATTATCCACTGCGCTTAACACTTCCCAAGTGAACTTTGGAATGTGAAATGTAAAATTTTCAAACTGTAAGGAAGCCTTCAGTTCTAAACTTTTGTGAAGCCTAGTCAACAGATTTAGCACTTAGTTATTTGATTCTCTTTTTTTTTTGAAGCCAGCTCAGAAAAAAGCTGAATAAAATATGCATTTCTAACACAACATATTACAAGCTTCTTCTGTCCCTTAAGATTTTGCTCTCCTCTCATGCTTTGAAACTGTTTGAAATAGATTCTATTTAGGAATCAAAGAAATGGTGTTAGAAAAATAATCATTTCTCTTCAACTGTCATTAGCACCTGAGACAATGATATTAAGAGAGGTCATTTTCTAGAAGGCTCCACATGTGACACAGCCTCCCTTAGGGTGAGTTAAAGGGATGCAAGAGTCTCCAAGCCTCCCAGACATACGATATTGTGAAGTTTGGGGTGGAAATAGAGGTCAGGAGATCTGAACTCAAGCTTGACTCTACCATGTATTAGCTATGTGTCCTGCCCAAACTCCTCAACTTCTCTGTGTCTCAGTGTCAAATGCAAAATAAGAAAGACAACTATAATACCAGATATATAAGGATTTTGGTGTGTTTTTTTGTTTGTTTGTGTGTTTTAAGAGACAAGGTTTTACTCTGTTGTCCAGGCTGGAGTGCTATGGTGTGATCATAGCTCACCTGCAGCCTCAAATTTCTGGGTTCAAGTGATCCTCCTGCCTCAGCCTCCTAAGTAGCTTGGGCTACAGGCACACACCACCACACCTGGCTAATTTAAAATCTTTTTTTTTTTTTTGGTAGAGATGGGGTCTTGCTATGTTGTCCAGGCTGCTCCTAAACTCCTGGTCTCAAGTGATTCTCCTGCCTTGGCCTCCCAAAGCACTGGGATTACAGGCATGAGCCACAGCACCTGACCACATAAGGGTTTTACGGGGAGTGAAGAGTTAAGGCGTTAGCCTGGACTGTAAATACTTGATTTCTCTTAATGCCCCTGGTTTAATATTGGTGTCAGCGTCTGTACATCCGCGTATGTGGCACGCTGAGTCTTTTCCCCAATTCTCCTATTCCTCTTCTATCTGCTCATCTCTTTGCCTCTATGACTTATTTATTTCCTTTTGAATCTGCTTGGTTCTTTGACTTAATGGAGGACCTTATGTAGGGGGAGAAACGTGTATGATGTGAACAAGTGAAAGGTCAGCCTGAAGACGTTTGCCCCGTTGTTTTCTGAGAGTGCTGGATATGAGTCCCTGTCTCTGAAACTCCTAAAAATATGCTCCTTTAACCAGCTTCTGTGGAGGGATAAGCCTTTGTCAATACAACTGGCACAGTGAGCGGCAGAAGAGAGGAATGGAACTGATAGAAGGTGGAGATGCTCAGAGTCCTGGGGCTCTACAGTCCTGGGGTCTGGAGTCAGGGAACTGGATGCATCCCACCCTAACCCCAGCTGAGGGCTACTTAACTCACTGAGTCTCAGTTACCTCTTTCCTTAATTGGAGAACATACCAGCTGACTTCTCTGCCCCAGGAGACTCCTGAGAAGATCAGATGAAATGATGTCTAGGAAAGTATCCTGAAAACTACAACAGATCTTTAAGAGCAGTGAGAAGGCTGAGCTGCAGGGCTGTGTAGGGGGAACATTGAACTCCAGGGCAGGAGGTGCCAAGGGTACGTCCTTCTGAGCCTGAGAGGGGCCCTGGGCATTAGTTAGCACAGGGGTACGATGCAGGCACAGAGAGGGGAAAGAGTAGGCAAAAATGGGCCCCAGGTAGGGTAGAGATGAACTCCGCTACCTGGCAGTTTTCCCCAGAGCCAGCGCCCACCTGCGCTGTGTTCTTCCCAAGACTTCTGCCCAAATCATGGAAACAAAAGGCTAACGTATTAATCAAAGAAATACAACTCTGAGCTCCGTAAGCCTCAGGATGCCCTCCTTGGAGTCCACACACCCGCGCCTGGGCCTCTGCAGGCGGCCTTTACAAAGGACTTCACCACTGCCAGATGCAGAGGACTGGAGATTCATGGCACAAAAACTGTCTCTCAAAGTTAGTGTGATCTCCCCTCTCTGGGACAGTGAGGAAGCAGAGCAGGTTGAAATCCCAAAGCCAGGGAAGCTGAGTGAGAAGACCTCTGGCCTAGGATCTGGGAGGATTCAGTAACTCTGAGCTTTAGGCCCAGAGCTGCCACCAGTCACTGGCCTCTCTGTACCTCAGTGTCCCTGTCTGTAACATACAAATGCTGGCACCAGATGGTGCCTTCTCACCCTGGTGTTCTCTGTATATAGGACACTCTCTGCCTGGGAAGATGGTTAAAGGTTTGGAATAGGGGAATGAAGACGGTTATAGGCTTGGAATAGGGGAATGGAGAAACAGATTCTTGCCAACTTAGATGTCAAGAGAAAAGGTCTACAAGTAAGAAAGGGAGAGCACATCTGTGCCTTGTGAGAACAGAGACTGATCCTGGCCGGCTCGGCTTCTAGAGGCCCCCACTGTGGTACGGGGGAATCCCAGGATCCAACTGGGTGGGGACAGGAGAGGACTCCTCTCCATGCCAAACTCCTTGAGGGCTCAAATGGTGTTGGTTCTTTATCCCCCAGCACACCTGATGCAAGATGAACAAAAGGCTGAATAAAAATTGCCCAGGGAGTAGGAATTACTATGCTTCAATAAAAAGTTGTTAAAATTGCCCAGTGATAAGCAACAAAGCCCTACATGGCATTCAGCAGTCCTGAAGCATGTGCCTGATGACCACGGCATGGCACAGGTAAACCAAAGTCCTTGCCTACCAATAAGGGTATGGCTGCCCCAGCCCATCACTTTCAAGTTGGAGAATGTGAGGTCCAGGCTGGGTAAATGAGAAGCCAAAGCCCTCTAACAGCAGGAATGTGATGAGAGTATAGGACTCACTACCTCCCAGAGAAGAACAAGTACACAATCAAAGATTTAGGAAACAAGACATTATCTACTTTTAAAAACAGGAAGGGTGATAACTGTTGCAAACAGATAAAGAAGCTTCCGCAGGTAGTTCCAATGCCCTCATGCTTCAAAGCAAAAGAAGATGGGCTTGTTCAAAGACCTAAGGACTGTGGTCAGAAAGGGGCAAAAATGCTTGGGTGTCTGGGGTCAAAAGAAGTCATTACTTAATTATGACCTTTTCCAACTCTAATTCTCTTGAATAGTTCGCTTTCGGGATTCACAAAGGTTCACTGCGGGGATCCTTATACTAATAAACACCACAATGAATTTTTTAATGCCTCAATTCTTTGTTTAAACATCCAGATTTCTTCCTCAGGGACAGCAGAAATTTATGCTGTTAATTGTTTCTAAAATAATGTCACTTCTGCTAAATAAACAGATTTTTTAAAACAGAAATTAAGCATCTGAGGGCCCTCCAGGGTTATTCTTGCAGACATTCCCTCCATGCTATCAAATGAGCCCAAGGCTAATAAGATACATAGTAATTACAATACATCTGGCCAAGAGATGTTCTTCCGTGTGTAAATATTTTATGGAGCCAGCACCATGCAATGCTACCTGCAGAGTAAAGTACTGCCTCAGTGAGCACAAGGGAATCTTAACCACTTCTCATTAATCAGCCCCTCTTGCATTCTGTACCTGGAATGGTGTTTCAAGAGACCAAAAGCCATTAAAAAATAAAAACATCCCTGAAAGATGGATATTAACACTATTTACTAAGAGGAAGCATTACTGAGATTTCAAATGCAACATGCACAATAATCAAAAAGCTTACCTCGATGACCTGTTGGGGCAGAAGCAACTAGTGTAAAGAGAAACCACAAGTTACATCTATTCTACTAAGCCGGTAAAAAGACACTCCGTTTTACCTCGTTCTCTGGGGTGGGAGATGGCGTTACAGAACTAAGTGACCCTTTCCTAGAACCCTGGAGATCTGCTGGGATGGAGACAGGCCGTTCCCACTGAGTCGTTCCTGTTGGGATGTGCCAGTAATAGGTCCCAGCGATGTCATTGACTCTTTTCCAGCCAGGCGGCAAATCCGGATCAGTCTGAAATGAGTGATCACTCCATATATCTGCTGAAAAATGGGGGGCGGGGACGGGGGAGAAAAAGAGAATTTTATTAAAAGAGAAAGAGGCTTCCAATTTCAGCACTATCTGTCAGGTGAACCCCAAAGGCAGACGTGTCCATAGTCCAACTGATTAGTTCTTCCTGGTATGTTTGTGAAATCCATCCATGCTGACGTGTGTAGCTGTACTTGGTAAAAGAGGTGATATGGAAACAAAGAATTGGAAAGGAAGGTTGACACTTGAGAACAGGGACACGAAAGCCTCACTATCAAGTCATCCTATAGCTCTAAGAACCCTATGAACAAGCTAAAGCTCCAAACCAGAATCAACCTCCCAAGCAAAATTCACATAGTTATACATAGCGGGCTGAATGCTTTTGTCAATTAGTAAGATTCACTGGTGGGCATCATGTCATTCCCAGCTATCACTCTAATTTTCTTAAAATGCTTTCTGTAAATGAGTGCTGCATTTATATCTTTCATGTGCTTTAAGAATCTCTCTCATGTGATTGGGACACCTACAAAAGAGCAATAGTAGTAGTCTTCTGTAATACTCTAGAATTTTTTTTTTTTTTGAGACAGAGTCTCACTCTGTCACCCAGGCTGGAGTGCAATGACACGATCTCAGCTCACTGCAAGCTCCGCCTTCACGCCATTCTCCTGCCTCAGCCTCCCGAGTAGCTGGGACTACAGGCGCCCGCCACCACGCCCGGCTAATGTTTTGTATTTTTAGTAGAGATGGAATTTCACCATGTTAGCCAGGATAGTCTCAATCTCCTGACCTCGTGATCCGCCCGTCTCGGTCTCCCGAAGTGCTGGGATTACAGGCGTAAGCAACTGCGCCCAGCCAATATTCTAGAATTCTAATTGTACACAGAAGATTCCCAAGGAAAGCTGGGCATGGTGGTTCACACCTGTAATCCCAGCAATTTGGGAGGCTGACATCGGCGGATCACCTGAGGTCAGGAATTTGAGACCAGCCAGGCCAATGTGCTGAAACCCTGTCTCTACTAAAAATACAAAAAATAGCTGGGCATGGTGATGCACACCTGTAGTCCCCGTTACTTGGGAGGCGGAGGCAAGAGAATTGCTTCAACCGAGGAGGCAGACATTGCAGTGAGCCGAGATCACACCACTGCACTCCAGCCTGGGTGACAGAGTGAGACTCCATCTCCAAAGATTCCCAAGGAAGGCAGATTGGAAAAGCCTCAGAAGTCAACAATGGACCAGACTGACTCTACGGACAGGTCAGTGATGTAAACATGTGAAGCAGAGTGTGGGTGAGAGACAACAAAGATGGGTCACTGTGGAAAATGGGCAAGCACTTACGAAGTCCAGTCGTTCCAATTCCAGAAAATAATCCTTTAAACACTGTAAGGGCCAAATAAAATACGTCTGCTAGACAATTCCCATCCTATCTGACCTTTCTACATATCAGTTATGTATGTAGTTTATCAGTTTACTGAATACCTGCTGGTTTTAAAAAGTCTCATTCTTGGCCTTGAGTTGACTAGGAAATGGGTGACAGTGCTAGAGAAGAGAGAAGAGAGGGGAGAGGAAGTAGCATGAGACATCCACCGAGATGGAGGGGTAATAAGGGAATCACAGGCTGTATCAATGTATGTAGGAAGAAAAACTTTAAAAACTTGAGCTCTAAACCCAGGGATCAATTTTATTCTAAGGATTAGACTGTTTCCTGTGTGGCCATACAAAAGCAGCTGGAGTGCTTTCCGGCAATTCAAAGGAGAACACAAGTGGGCCTGGCTCCGTGCAAGCGTCACTGTATCATGTGGGCAGGCATCACCGAGGCAGAGCCACCGTGAGAAACAGAGAAGTCAAACAAAGGGGCTGATGAAGACTGTGGCCACGGATGTGCATGCATGCAGTCACTTTCCTCATTTAAATTTGCCAGAGGCGAAAGTGCCACTAGTCTCAAATTATGCTGGGAATTTCCCCCTGTCCCCACAGGGAGTGAAGCATAATTAAATAATTTCAAGTTAACCAAATTTTGCAGAAACAACTCTAGTCAAACATGTGTTTACATTTCTTTGTCCTGTCTCCTTTTTAGGGGACGAAGGGGTCACTCCTGCTATTATTTTGTTTTTGGCATCTCAACTGGGACATATCAGGTAAAAGATACAGGTTTTGGGATTAAGTTGGAGAAAACCCTAGCAAGTGGGATTCCTTGTCCCATTCTAGTGGCTCACAGACAGGGAGCTTTGGGGCTAGAAACTGAAAAGATACAAAGCAGCTGCCAGTTACCATTTCTGTGGTTTATGAGGACTGGAGGCCTGAATTTACAGATTTAGCCTAGTTGTCTTTACCACTGAGACATTAGCATGTATGAAGAATAGCTACATACACTATCAAAATATGACATCATGTTAGACCAATAGCAGAGGCCAAGGTTGGTGGCTTTCAAGTTGGGCTGATAAGGAGGTACCTAGAGGTAGCATGAGAGGAACTTTATGCTGAATGGCATGAATCGGACTGTTTTATCTTCAACCAAACCCACCCTAGTTTTATTAAGCTTAGGCTGAGATTTTGTTGAAATAAAAAAGGAGGTTTATTCTGTTGCTAGAAATAGGTGGTAACAATGGTGCTGGTGACAGAAGCCAAGTGGGCACACCTACAGTATTATTAATAAGTCTAGAATAATGTACAGAATCCCTTCCATATTATCTCACATTGGTTTAAAGGATTTAAGCCCTGTGAGGGTAGGCAGATACCGTATCTGTCTTATTCACCATCATGTTCGACACCTAGCATAGCAGGTATTCAATCAAAATTGGATGGATGGAGAGATGGGAGGGAGGGTGGGAGGGAGGGAGGGAATAAATAAAGGAGAAGTAAGAAATGAGTGAATCAATTAGGTCTTCCAATGATGGGAACTGGAACTTGGCACTTAGCAAAAGAGAAATTCTAAAGAAATCAGTACTATGCAATTTCACACAACAGTGCAACTTCATGACTCCCAAGACTTACAAACATTTATCTATCCCTTGATGGCATATGTGAGCATCCTCATGGATAAAAAGAAATATAATACAATAAATTAGGAAGAGTCCTGGGCTGGAGACCAAGAAGTCTTGAGTGAGATTTTGTTTATTTTTCGTACTGAGAAGTTCCACAAGGAAAGGCAGGAAGTATGCCAAGTGAAGACTCTCAGTACCATCATACTTCATTTTGTTTAACCTTCACTGCCCAATTTGCTTTGTTCTTCTACATAGAACTACACATTTAGGCTGGGTGCAGTGGCTCATGCCTGTAATCCCAGCACTCTGGGAAGCCGAGGCAGACAGACTGCTTGAGTTCAGGAGTTCCAGACACAGTGAGGTCCCATGTCTACCAAAAACACAAAAAATTAGCCGGGCATATTGGCATGTGCCTATAGTGACAACTACTCAAGAGGCTGAGGACGGCCAGAGGTGATGGCTCATGCCTGTAATCTCAGCACTTTGGGAGGCCAAGGCGCACGGATCACCTGAGGTCAGGAGTTCAAGACCATACTGGCCAGCATGGTGAAATCCTGTCTCTATTGAAATACAAAAATTAGCCAGGTGTTGTGGTGGACGCCTGTAAATCCACCTACTCGGGAGGCTGAGGAAGGATAATCACTTGAACCCAGGAGGCAGAGGTTGCAGTGAGCCAAGATCATGCCATTGTACTCCAGCCTGAGTGACAGAGTGAGACTCCATCTTAAAAAA